>NC_084663.1:80155244-80464684 GCF_028389875.1 Rhea pennata
GCGTGGCCCTCGAGTCCAAGCTATTGTTACTGGTCCTGTCTGGAATCCAGAGAAATGGCATGGAAACATCTGGAGTACCTCCGATTCGGAGGATGAAGCAGAAACACAAGAACTGGGGCCTGATAAGGGTAAACGAGCCGCGCGCCGATAGTTCGTAGGAACTACTCTTGACCCAGGAAAGGGTGCATTTGTCAGGGCCGATGCGTTAAAAGATTTTGGACCAGAGGACATGAAGAATTTGCTGGCTAACTACAGTCAGCGTCCTGGTGGAAAGCTGCAGTTTTGGCTTGCATGTCTCATGGAAGAGGGAGCAGAAACGATTAGCATCGATGACTTTGACGCTAAGACCTTAATAGGCTTGACCAGCTGCCCATGTGTCCAGTCTGCCCTTCACAGGCTGCCTCCGGGAGAAACTCCCTCCCTCCTAGCTAAGATTGCAGAGGGCCTGGGGGAGAGACACACTAATGATGGTGCTTGGCCCCCGCCAAGCCAAAAAGCTGGCTGACACTGCGCCGAGCTACTGCTATCCTAAAAACGGAGGGCATGAAGTTAGCTGTAACTATGGGTGACCCTGGCACGTACCTAGGCCAACCTCTGTTGCCAGGAACACGAAGCATATTATTGGAAGGTTGTCCCTCAGGATTAAAGCCATATTTGAGCCCTCTTTTCATGGCTGAGCAAGGAAAGCCCTTGTCACAGGTGACAGAGAAGTCGAACCAGCTGGGTGATTTGCCCGGAGTTCCCCGTCAGGAGGACTAGGGAAACACAAGATGAGGAGGAAGACCGAGGAGCTCTTGGAGAAAGAAAACGGATATTCAAAACACCTTGGGGAAGGGGTATTCCTAGAACAGAGCTAGACAAGGCAGCCCCTGTCCGTCTTGCGTCGTGTGGCGCAGCCTCGAAGACAGGGGCAGGTACGCCAAGTGCAATGCAAGAACAGTGAAGGAACCCTGGCTCCACATTTACCTCCGTTGGAGGCTGAACCCACATATCCACGGAAGGAGGCAACTTACCCTCCCTCCTTTAGTAAGGGTGCCGTCCCTCCAGTGGGTTTTAGCCC
Organism: Rhea pennata; assembly: GCF_028389875.1. NCBI lineage: Eukaryota > Metazoa > Chordata > Aves > Rheiformes > Rheidae > Rhea > Rhea pennata. The sequence goes on from NC_084663.1 coordinate 80,156,305, forward strand.
AAACCCTGTGCCACGGCCTCACTATCCTTGGAAGGAGATGGACAAAACAGTTGCCCGGTTCACAAATATGAAAACAAAATCGGGATTAGATCAAGCCTCAGGTCCAGATTGCCGGGTACTACGCCATGACCCTCGTCCCTTTGTCTCGTGCATTATTTGGCGGTCAAAAACAAATTCACAACAGATTCCAACAATCCCGGGTGCAACAGGGGTGGATCTGCCTGCCGAGGGAGGACGTGCAGCATATCCCCCGGTCCGCCCTCCACTTCCCTGACTCTTAAGCAAAGCCCGTCCCAGCTTGCTTCTAGGCGTGCCTCCGTGCTCAGAAGCCGCCCCATGGCAGGCAGCACACAGCGGGATGCATTCTGGGCACGCAGTTTGCTTTTAGGCGTGCCTCCATGCTCAGAAGCCACCCCGCATCAGGCAGGATACAGCGGGATGTAGTCTGGGCACACAGAGTGCTTCTTTCCAGGGCCGGAGAAAAAACGAGAGCAAGCGCCTCACTTGCGCTTCTGTTTGCCGATGCTTAGAGGCGACCAGCGCGCAGCTTCCCGCTGTGTGTGCCGCTGTACTCAAAGAGCCTCCAAAGCAGGGCACTTAGGCAACTATCCCGGGTACACCAGGAGTGCATCTGCCTGCCGAGGGAGGACGTGCAGCACATCCCCCGGTCCGCCCTCCACTTCCCTGACTCTTAGGCAAAGCCCGTCCCAGCTTGCTTCTAGGCGTGCCTCCGTGCTCAGAAGCCGCCCCATGGCAGGCAGGACACAGCAGGATGCATTCTGGGCACGCAGAGTGCTGCTTCGCATGCTCGAGGCAAACCGAGAGCAGCTGCCTCACTTGCGCTTCTGTCTGCCGATGCTTAGAGGCGACCAGCGCGCAGCTTCCCGCTGTGTGTGCTGCTGTACTCAAAGAGCCTCCAAAGCAGGGCACTTAGGCAACCATCCCGGGTGCAGCAGGAGTGCATCTGTCTGCCGAGGGAGGACGTGCAGCACATCCCCCGGTCCGCCCTCCACTTCCCTGACTCTTAGGCAAAGCCCGTCCCAGCTTGCTTCTAGGCGTGCCTCCGTGCTCAGAAGCCGCCCCATGGCAGGCAGGACACAGCGGGATGCATTCTGGGCGCGCAGAGTGCTGCTTCGCATGCTCGAGGCAAACCGAGAGCAGCGGCCTCACTTGCGCTTCTGTCTGCCGAGACTTAGAGGCGGACAAGCAGGAAGCTTCCCGCTGTGCGTGCTCCTGCACGCAACCCGCCTCCAAAGGAAGCAGGGCGCTAAGGCGAGCGCTCTGGGCACCCCAGGAGTGATTCTGCCTGCCGAGGAAAGAACGCAGCCTCTTCCCTGCCTCTTAGGCAAAGTCTCCTCTCAGTTTGTTGTTGGACACGCTTCCGTGCTCAGAAGCCACCCCGCATGAGGCAGGATACAGCGGGAAGCATTCTGGGCACGCAGAGTGCTGCTTCGCATGCTCGAGGCAAACCGAGAGCAGGTGCCTCACTTGCGCTTCTGTCTGCCGATGCTTAGAGACGACCAGCGCGCAGCTTCCCGCTGTGTGTGCTGCTGTACTCAAAGAGCCTCCAAAGCAGGGCACTTAGGCAACTACCCCGGGTGCAGCAGGAGTGCATCTGCCTGCCGAGGGAGGACGTGCAGCACATCCCCCGGTCCGCCCTCCACTTCCCTGACTCTTAGGCAAAGCCCGTCCCAGCTTGCTTCTAGGCGTGCCTCCGTGCTCAGAAGCCGCCCCTATGGCAGGCAGGACACAGCGGGATGCATTCTGGGCGCGCAGAGTGCTGCTTCGCATGCTCGAGGCAAACCGAGAGCAGGTGCCTCACTTGCGCTTCTGTCTGCCGAGACTTAGAGGCGGACAAGCAGGAAGCTTCCCGCTGTGCGTGCTCCTGCACGCAACCAGCCTCCAAAGGAAGCAGGGCGCTAAGGCGAGCGCTCTGGGCACCCCAGGAGTGATTCTGCCTGCCGAGGAAAGACACGCAGCCTCTTCCCTGCCTCTTAGGCAAAGTCTCCTCTCAGTTTGTTGTTGGACACGCGTCCGTGCTCAGAAGCCACCCTGCATGAGGCAGGACACAGCGGGAAGCATTCTGGGCACGCAGAGTGCTGCTTCCCATGCCCGCGGCAAACCGAGAGCAGCTGCCTCACTCGCGTTTCTGTCTGCAGAGACTTAGAGCTGGCCAGCGCGCAGATTCCCACTCTGCGTGCTGCTGTGCTCAAACAGCCCCAAACAAAGCAGGGCGCTAAGGCAAGAGTACGAAGTGCACCAGGAGTGAATCTGCCTGCCGAGGGAGGACATGCAGCTCATCCCTCGTTCCTCTCGCCGCTTCCCGGCCCCTTAGGCAAAGTCTCCTCTCAGTTTGCTTTTAGGCGTGCCTCCATGCTCAGAAGCCACCCCGCATCAGGCAGGATACAGCGGGATGTAGTCTGGGCACGCAGAGTGCTTCTTTCCAGGGCAGGGGCAAAAACGAGAGCAAGCGCCTCACTTGCGCTTCTGTTTGCCGATGCTTAGAGGCGACCAGCGCGCAGCTTCCCGCTGTGTGTGCCGCTGTACTCAAACAGCCTCCAAAGCAGGGCACTTAGGCAACCATCCCGGGTGCAGCAGGAGTGCATCTGCCTGCCGAGGGAGGACGTGCAGCACATCCCCCGGTCCGCCCTCCACTTCCCTGACTCTTAGGCAAAGCCCGTCCCAGCTTGCTTCTAGGCGTGCCTCCGTGCTCAGAAGCCGCCCCATGGCAGGCAGGACACAGCGGGATGCATTCTGGGCGCGCAGAGTGCTGCTTCCCATGCCCGCGGCAAACCGAGAGCAGGTGCCTCACTTGCGCTTCTGTCTGCCGAGACTTAGAGGCGGACAAGCAGGAAGCTTCCCGCTGTGCGTGCTCCTGCACGCAACCAGCCTCCAAAGGAAGCAGGGCGCTAAGGCGAGCGCTCTGGGCACCCCAGGAGTGATTCTGCCTGCCGAGGAAAGACACGCAGCCACTTCCCTGCCTCTTAGGCAAAGTCTCCTCTCAGTTTGTTGATGGACACGCGTCCGTGCTCAGAAGCCACCCCGCATGAGGCAGGATACAGCGGGAAGCATTCTGGGCACGCAGAGTGCTGCTTCCCATGCCCGCGGCAAACCGAGAGCAGGTGCCTCACTTGCGCTTCTGTCTGCCGAGACTTAGAGGCGGACAAGCAGGAAGCTTCCCGCTGTGCGTGCTCCTGCACGCAACCAGCCTCCAAAGGAAGCAGGGCGCTAAGGCGAGTGCTCTGGGCATTCCAGGAGTGATTCTGCCTGCCGAGGAAAGAACGCAGCCTCTTCCCTGCCTCTTAGGCAAAGTCTCCTCTCAGTTTGTTGATGGACACGCGTCCGTGCTCAGAAGCCACCCCGCATGAGGCAGGATACAGCGGGATGCATTCTGGGCGCGCAGAGTGCTGCTTCCCATGCTCGAGGCAAACCGAGAGCAGGTGCCTCACTTGCGCTTCTGTCTGCCGATGCTTAGAGACGACCAGCGTGCAGCTTCCCGCTGTGTGTGCTGCTGTACTCAAACAGCCTCCAAAGCAGGGCACTTAGGCAACTATCCCGGGTGCAGCAGGAGTGCATCTGCCTGCCGAGGGAGGACGTGCAGCACATCCCCCGGTCCGCCCTCCACTTCCCTGACTCTTAGGCAAAGCCCGTCCCAGCTTGCTTCTAGGCGTGCCTCCGTGCTCAGAAGCCGCCCCTATGGCAGGCAGGACACAGCGGGATGCATTCTGGGCGCGCAGAGTGCTGCTTCCCATGCCCAGGGCAAACCGAGAGCAGGTGCCTCACTTGCGCTTCTGTCTGCCGAGACTTAGAGGCGGACAAGCAGGAAGCTTCCCGCTGTGCGTGCTCCTGCACGCAACCAGCCTCCAAAGGAAGCAGGGCGCTAAGGCGAGCGCTCTGGGCACCCCAGGAGTGATTCTGCCTGCCGAGGAAAGACACGCAGCCACTTCCCTGCCTCTTAGGCAAAGTCTCCTCTCAGTTTGTTGTTGGACACGCGTCCGTGCTCAGAAGCCACCCTGCATGAGGCAGGACACAGCGGGAAGCATTCTGGGCACGCAGAGTGCTGCTTCCCATGCCCGCGGCAAACCGAGAGCAGCTGCCTCACTCGCTTTTCTGTCTGCAGAGACTTAGAGCTGGCCAGCGCGCAGATTCCCACTCTGCGTGCTGCTGTGCTCAAACAGCCCCAAACAAAGCAGGGCGTGGGCCTGCAGCATGGGGAGATGGTGTGGTAGGTGCAGTGCCTGGAGCTGATGCAACTCTTTGGGCTTGTCTTGAGGCAATTTGGTTTGGCAGGGCTGTAGGGCCACTGCAGCCTAGAGGAGTGCAGCTGCTTTGTCCCACCAGGTTTCCCGCCCTCCCCTTCATCATTATCGGGCTCGTCTGCAGCAGTGGCTCTGCCTGACTCTTTGGTGCCCAAAATGCAGGTGGGGCAGGCAGAGACACCCCGATCCTGATAAGCCTCTGCCAGTGCCGTTGGCTGCTGTGGTTAAGTCCTCTTCCATAGGGTGAAGCAGTGACCTTATGGGTCAGGGGGTAACAGCAGAAGGCCCTTGTGATGTCATGCATAGCTTCGTGCTCTATCCGTACTTCGTGCTACTTGATGGGAATGGGCCATGTTGTAACTTCTTGCATCTGTACTACCTGATACTTGGTGAGAATAGTCTAATGTTGTAGCTTTTTAGTGCCTACAACAATACCGCTGTGTTAAGCAGAACACAACTAAGTAACTAGCAAGGTCTTGGAACTCTGTGAGAAAGAACAGCGGTTGGTTACATATAGATTCTGTGGCTGGGAGCCACAGAATCACCATGAGAAACAGTCCACATGAAGGTCAGAAGTCGAAGAGAGAAGTCGAAGTAGCGAGCCCCAAAGTCAAATGTGGCCCCCGAAATAAGTCTGCACACGTGCGCCGTATCATAGGCGGTTATGCAGCTGGGGCGGAGTTGGGCTAGACTCCCTGCACTTGCTGGCCCCAGGTGCCGGGGCTCCCGCCTACCGCAAATAATCATAAACACCGGAGTTTTTACAAAGGAGAGGGAGGCTGCCACACAACAGAGGGCCACGCTGCCTCCTCGGGGATGCCCCAAAAGATTGTGCCTGCCGACTCTCTCTCTCACCATGCAGACGATTGGGACAAGCATTGGAGTGGTCCTTCTCGAGATTGCCATCATGTCGGTCTGTTTGTAAGTATCTACTTAAAAACTGCTTGCTACTGAAAAGGGATGTGTGTGAGAGAGTTCGTGCTTGGCTTGCCAAACCGGATGTTTGGCCCCCGGGAATCCAACTAGAACATAAATTGGCAACGAGGATGGGATTCCCGGGCTTTTGTGGCATAGTAGGATTGGAGAAGCGCACAGCTGTATTCAGGCTGCGCCACCCGCATTGGTGGGCCTCAGTCAGTGTGTTTGCTTGTATCTTGCCCGGCCTTGATGTTTTGGTGTGCGCTGTGTGGCCCTACCGTTGCTTTGGAGCAAGGTGCCTACTGCTGATCTTTGTGGCCAGAGTCATTGTAAAGTAGATCGTACCGAGCATAGGATTAGACGTGAGCCTCATGGTTCGGCCTGTAGGAACAAAAGGGGGAAAAGAGGCAGCCCCATCCGTTGAGCGTCCTGGGTGGACGCAAGAGCCATGGACTACGCTATGAGATAAGTGGGAACCATGTAGGGTGCTTCTCCAGAGTCATGGACCGGGACAAGCCCCATGGAAGTGTTAAAGTATTGGGAACAATTTGTAGAACCCACCCCCCCCCCCCCCGCCCCACACACACAGAGAAAGGGCAAGGAGCGATTAAAGCATGCAGGAGGAATGGGGGGGAGCCCTCCTGCATGCCTCTAAAGTACTGGAGGGACAAGCCCATGAATTAGCTGAAAGGGTAGGACAGCTAGAACAACAGGTGCAAGAGCAGAAGGCTGCAAAGCTGATGCAACAGCAGGCTTTGTTCACCGTAACACAACGAAGAGACCCAGTGAAGGGGGAACTGTGTTAGTTTAGCAGAACAATTTGCGGTGAGATTAGCTAAGAGACGCCACCGGCAGAAAGAACCAAAGGATGGGCGTGGCCCTCGAGTCCAAGCTATTGTTACTGGTCCTGTCTGGAATCCAGAGAAATGGCATGGAAACATCTGGAGTACCTCCGATTCGGAGGATGAAGCAGAAACACAAGAACTGGGGCCTGATAAGGGTAAACGAGCCGCGCGCCGATAGTTCGTAGGAACTACTCTTGACCCAGGAAAGGGTGCATTTGTCAGGGCCGATGCGTTAAAAGATTTTGGACCAGAGGACATGAAGAATTTGCTGGCTAACTACAGTCAGCGTCCTGGTGGAAAGCTGCAGTTTTGGCTTGCATGTCTCATGGAAGAGGGAGCAGAAACGATTAGCATCGATGACTTTGACGCTAAGACCTTAATAGGCTTGACCAGCTGCCCATGTGTCCAGTCTGCCCTTCACAGGCTGCCTCCGGGAGAAACTCCCTCCCTCCTAGCTAAGATTGCAGAGGGCCTGGGGGAGAGACACACTAATGATGGTGCTTGGCCCCCGCCAAGCCAAAAAGCTGGCTGACACTGCACCGAGCTACTGCTATCCTAAAAACGGAGGGCATGAAGTTAGCTGTAACTATGGGTGACCCTGGCACGTACCTAGGCCAACCTCTGTTGCCAGGAACACGAAGCATATTATTGGAAGGTTGTCCCTCAGGATTAAAGCCATATTTGAGCCCTCTTTTCATGGCTGAGCAAGGAAAGCCCTTGTCACAGGTGACAGAGAAGTCGAACCAGCTGGGTGATTTGCCCGGAGTTCCCCGTCAGGAGGACTAGGGAAACACAAGATGAGGAGGAAGACCGAGGAGCTCTTGGAGAAAGAAAACGGATATTCAAAACACCTTGGGGAAGGGGTATTCCTAGAACAGAGCTAGACAAGGCAGCCCCTGTCCGTCTTGCGTCGTGTGGCGCAGCCTCGAAGACAGGGGCAGGTACGCCAAGTGCAATGCAAGAACAGTGAAGGAACCCTGGCTCCACATTTACCTCCGTTGGAGGCTGAACCCACATATCCACGGAAGGAGGCAACTTACCCTCCCTCCTTTAGTAAGGGTGCCGTCCCTCCAGTGGGTTTTAGCCCAAACCCTGTGCCACGGCCTCACTATCCTTGGAAGGAGATGGACAAAACAGTTGCCCGGTTCACAAATATGAAAACAAAATCGGGATTAGATCAAGCCTCAGGTCCAGATTGCCGGGTACTACGCCATGACCCTCGTCCCTTTGTCTCGTGCATTATTTGGCGGTTAAAAACAAATTCACAACAGATTCCAACAATCCCGGGTGCAACAGGGGTGGATCTGCCTGCCGAGGGAGGACGTGCAGCATATCCCCCGGTCCGCCCTCCACTTCCCTGACTCTTAAGCAAAGCCCGTCCCAGCTTGCTTCTAGGCGTGCCTCCGTGCTCAGAAGCCGCCCCATGGCAGGCAGCACACAGCGGGATGCATTCTGGGCACGCAGTTTGCTTTTGGGCGTGCCTCCATGCTCAGAAGCCACCCCGCATCAGGCAGGATACAGCGGGATGTAGTCTGGGCACACAGAGTGCTTCTTTCCAGGGCCGGAGCAAAAAAGAGAGCAAGCGCCTCACTTGCGCTTCTGTTTGCCGATGCTTAGAGGCGACCAGCGCGCAGCTTCCCGCTGTGTGTGCCGCTGTACTCAAACAGCCTCCAAAGCAGGGCACTTAGGCAACTATCCCGGGTGCAGCAGGAGTGCATCTGCCTGCCGAGGGAGGACGTGCAGCACATCCCCCGGTCCGCCCTCCACTTCCCTGACTCTTAGGCAAAGCCCGTCCCAGCTTGCTTCTAGGCGTGCCTCCGTGCTCAGAAGCCGCCCCATGGCAGGCAGGACACAGCAGGATGCATTCTGGGCACGCAGAGTGCTGCTTCGCATGCTCGAGGCAAACCGAGAGCAGCTGCCTCACTTGCGCTTCTGTCTGCCGATGCTTAGAGGCGACCAGCGCGCAGCTTCCCGCTGTGTGTGCTGCTGTACTCAAAGAGCCTCCAAAGCAGGGCACTTAGGCAACCATCCCGGGTGTACCAGGAGTGCATCTGTCTGCCGAGGGAGGACGTGCAGCACATCCCCCGGTCCGCCCTCCACTTCCCTGACTCTTAGGCAAAGCCCGTCCCAGCTTGCTTCTAGGCGTGCCTCCGTGCTCAGAAGCCGCCCCATGGCAGGCAGGACACAGCGGGATGCATTCTGGGCGCGCAGAGTGCTGCTTCGCATGCTCGAGGCAAACCGAGAGCAGGTGCCTCACTTGCGCTTCTGTCTGCCGAGACTTAGAGGCGGACAAGCAGGAAGCTTCCCGCTGTGCGTGCTCCTGCACGCAACCCGCCTCCAAAGGAAGCAGGGCGCTAAGGCGAGCGCTCTGGGCACCCCAGGAGTGATTCTGCCTGCCGAGGAAAGACACGCAGCCTCTTCCCTGCCTCTTAGGCAAAGTCTCCTCTCAGTTTGTTGTTGGACACGCGTCCGTGCTCAGAAGCCACCCTGCATGAGGCAGGACACAGCGGGAAGCATTCTGGGCACGCAGAGTGCTGCTTCCCATGCCCGCGGCAAACCGAGAGCAGCTGCCTCACTCGCGTTTCTGTCTGCCGAGACTTAGAGCTGGCCAGCGCGCAGATTCCCACTCTGCGTGCTGCTGTGCTCAAACAGCCCCAAACAAAGCAGGGCGTGGGCCTGCAGCATGGGGAGATGGTGTGGTAGGTGCAGTGCCTGGAGCTGATGCAACTCTTTGGGCTTGTCTTGAGGCAATTTGGTTTGGCAGGGCTGTAGGGCCACTGCAGCCTAGAGGAGTGCAGCTGCTTTGTCCCACCAGGTTTCCCGCCCTCCCCTTCATCATTATCGGGCTCGTCTGCAGCAGTGGCTCTGCCTGACTCTTTGGTGCCCAAAATGCAGGTGGGGCAGGCAGAGACACCCCGATCCTGATAAGCCTCTGCCAGTGCCGTTGGCTGCTGTGGTTAAGTCCTCTTCCATAGGGTGAAGCAGTGACCTTATGGGTCAGGGGGTAACAGCAGAAGGCCCTTGTGATGTCATGCATAGCTTCGTGCTCTATCCGTACTTCGTGCTACTTGATGGGAATGGGCCATGTTGTAACTTCTTGCATCTGTACTACCTGATACTTGGTGAGAATAGTCTAATGTTGTAGCTTTTTAGTGCCTACAACAATACCGCTGTGTTAAGCAGAACACAACTAAGTAACTAGCAAGGTCTTGGAACTCTGTGAGAAAGAACAGCGGTTGGTTACATATAGATTCTGTGGCTGGGAGCCACAGAATCACCATGAGAAACAGTCCACATGAAGGTCAGAAGTCGAAGAGAGAAGTCGAAGTAGCGAGCCCCAAAGTCAAATGTGGCCCCCGAAATAAGTCTGCACACGTGCGCCGTATCATAGGCGGTTATGCAGCTGGGGCGGAGTTGGGCTAGACTCCCTGCACTTGCTGGCCCCAGGTGCCGGGGCTCCCGCCTACCGCAAATAATCATAAACACCGGAGTTTTTACAAAGGAGAGGGAGGCTGCCACACAACAGAGGGCCACGCTGCCTCCTCGGGGATGCCCCAAAAGATTGTGCCTGCCGACTCTCTCTCTCACCATGCAGACGATTGGGACAAGCATTGGAGTGGTCCTTCTCGAGATTGCCATCATGTCGGTCTGTTTGTAAGTATCTACTTAAAAACTGCTTGCTACTGAAAAGGGATGTGTGTGAGAGAGTTCGTGCTTGGCTTGCCAAACCGGATGTTTGGCCCCCGGGAATCCAACTAGAACATAAATTGGCAACGAGGATGGGATTCCCGGGCTTTTGCGGCATAGTAGGATTGGAGAAGCGCACAGCTGTATTCAGGCTGCGCCACCCGCATTGGTGGGCCTCAGTCAGTGTGTTTGCTTGTATCTTGCCCGGCCTTGATGTTTTGGTGTGCGCTGTGTGGCCCTACCGTTGCTTTGGAGCAAGGTGCCTACTGCTGATCTTTGTGGCCAGAGTCATTGTAAAGTAGATCGTACCGAGCATAGGATTAGACGTGAGCCTCATGGTTCGGCCTGTAGGAACAAAAGGGGGAAAAGAGGCAGCCCCATCCGTTGAGCGTCCTGGGTGGACGCAAGAGCCATGGACTACGCTATGAGATAAGTGGGAACCATGTAGGGTGCTTCTCCAGAGTCATGGACCGGGACAAGCCCCATGGAAGTGTTAAAGTATTGGGAACAATTTGTAGAAACCACCCCCCCCCCGCCCCACACACACAGAGAAAGGGCAAGGAGCGATTAAAGCATGCAGGAGGAATGGGGGGGAGCCCTCCTGCATGCCTCTAAAGTACTGGAGGGACAAGCCCATGAATTAGCTGAAAGGGTAGGACAGCTAGAACAACAGGTGCAAGAGCAGAAGGCTGCAAAGCTGATGCAACAGCAGGCTTTGTTCACCGTAACACAACGAAGAGACCCAGTGAAGGGGGAACTGTGTTAGTTTAGCAGAACAATTTGCGGTGAGATTAGCTAAGAGACGCCACCGGCAGAAAGAACCAAAGGATGGGCGTGGCCCTCGAGTCCAAGCTATTGTTACTGGTCCTGTCTGGAATCCAGAGAAATGGCATGGAAACATCTGGAGTACCTCCGATTCGGAGGATGAAGCAGAAACACAAGAACTGGGGCCTGATAAGGGTAAACGAGCCGCGCGCCGATAGTTCGTAGGAACTACTCTTGACCCAGGAAAGGGTGCATTTGTCAGGGCCGATGCGTTAAAAGATTTTGGACCAGAGGACATGAAGAATTTGCTGGCTAACTACAGTCAGCGTCCTGGTGGAAAGCTGCAGTTTTGGCTTGCATGTCTCATGGAAGAGGGAGCAGAAACGATTAGCATCGATGACTTTGACGCTAAGACCTTAATAGGCTTGACCAGCTGCCCATGTGTCCAGTCTGCCCTTCACAGGCTGCCTCCGGGAGAAACTCCCTCCCTCCTAGCTAAGATTGCAGAGGGCCTGGGGGAGAGACACACTAATGATGGTGCTTGGCCCCCGCCAAGCCAAAAAGCTGGCTGACACTGCGCCGAGCTACTGCTATCCTAAAAACGGAGGGCATGAAGTTAGCTGTAACTATGGGTGACCCTGGCACGTACCTAGGCCAACCTCTGTTGCCAGGAACACGAAGCATATTATTGGAAGGTTGTCCCTCAGGATTAAAGCCATATTTGAGCCCTCTTTTCATGGCTGAGCAAGGAAAGCCCTTGTCACAGGTGACAGAGAAGTCGAACCAGCTGGGTGATTTGCCCGGAGTTCCCCGTCAGGAGGACTAGGGAAACACAAGATGAGGAGGAAGACCGAGGAGCTCTTGGAGAAAGAAAACGGATATTCAAAACACCTTGGGGAAGGGGTATTCCTAGAACAGAGCTAGACAAGGCAGCCCCTGTCCGTCTTGCGTCGTGTGGCGCAGCCTCGAAGACAGGGGCAGGTACGCCAAGTGCAATGCAAGAACAGTGAAGGAACCCTGGCTCCACATTTACCTCCGTTGGAGGCTGAACCCACATATCCACGGAAGGAGGCAACTTACCCTCCCTCCTTTAGTAAGGGTGCCGTCCCTCCAGTGGGTTTTAGCCCAAACCCTGTGCCACGGCCTCACTATCCTTGGAAGGAGATGGACAAAACAGTTGCCCGGTTCACAAATATGAAAACAAAATCGGGATTAGATCAAGCCTCAGGTCCAGATTGCCGGGTACTACGCCATGACCCTCGTCCCTTTGTCTCGTGCATTATTTGGCGGTCAAAAACAAATTCACAACAGATTCCAACAATCCCGGGTGCAACAGGGGTGGATCTGCCTGCCGAGGGAGGACGTGCAGCATATCCCCCGGTCCGCCCTCCACTTCCCTGACTCTTAAGCAAAGCCCGTCCCAGCTTGCTTCTAGGCGTGCCTCCGTGCTCAGAAGCCGCCCCATGGCAGGCAGGACACAGCGGGATGCATTCTGGGCACGCAGTTTGCTTTTAGGCGTGCCTCCATGCTCAGAAGCCACCCCGCATCAGGCAGGATACAGCGGGATGTAGTCTGGGCACACAGAGTGCTTCTTTCCAGGGCCGGAGAAAAAACGAGAGCAAGCGCCTCACTTGCGCTTCTGTTTGCCGATGCTTAGAGGCGACCAGCGCGCAGCTTCCCGCTGTGTGTGCCGCTGTACTCAAAGAGCCTCCAAAGCAGGGCACTTAGGCAACTATCCCGGGTGCAGCAGGAGTGCATCTGCCTGCCGAGGGAGGACGTGCAGCACATCCCCCGGTCCGCCCTCCACTTCCCTGACTCTTAGGCAAAGCCCGTCCCAGCTTGCTTCTAGGCGTGCCTCCGTGCTCAGAAGCCGCCCCATGGCAGGCAGGACACAGCAGGATGCATTCTGGGCACGCAGAGTGCTGCTTCGCATGCTCGAGGCAAACCGAGAGCAGGTGCCTCACTTGCGCTTCTGTCTGCCGATGCTTAGAGACGACCAGCGCGCAGCTTCCCGCTGTGTGTGCTGCTGTACTCAAAGAGCCTCCAAAGCAGGGCACTTAGGCAACCATCCCGGGTGCAGCAGGAGTGCATCTCTCTGCCGAGGGAGGACGTGCAGCACATCCCCCGGTCCGCCCTCCACTTCCCTGACTCTTAGGCAAAGCCCGTCCCAGCTTGCTTCTAGGCGTGCCTCCGTGCTCAGAAGCCGCCCCATGGCAGGCAGGACACAGCGGGATGCATTCTGGGCGCGCAGAGTGCTGCTTCGCATGCTCGAGGCAAACCGAGAGCAGCGGCCTCACTTGCGCTTCTGTCTGCCGAGACTTAGAGGCGGACAAGCAGGAAGCTTCCCGCTGTGCGTGCTCCTGCACGCAACCCGCCTCCAAAGGAAGCAGGACGCTAAGGCGAGCGCTCTGGGCACCCCAGGAGTGATTCTGCCTGCCGAGGAAAGACACGCAGCCTCTTCCCTGCCTCTTAGGCAAAGTCTCCTCTCAGTTTGTTGTTGGACACGCGTCCGTGCTCAGAAGCCACCCTGCATGAGGCAGGACACAGCGGGAAGCATTCTGGGCACGCAGAGTGCTGCTTCCCATGCCCGCGGCAAACCGAGAGCAGCTGCCTCACTCGCGTTTCTGTCTGCAGAGACTTAGAGCTGGCCAGCGCGCAGATTCCCACTCTGCGTGCTGCTGTGCTCAAACAGCCCCAAACAAAGCAGGGCGCTAAGGCAAGAGTACGAAGTGCACCAGGAGTGAATCTGCCTGCCGAGGGAGGACATGCAGCTCATCCCTCGTTCCTCTCGCCGCTTCCCGGACCCTTAGGCAAAGTCTCCTCTCAGTTTGCTTTTAGGCGTGCCTCCATGCTCAGAAGCCACCCCGCATCAGGCAGGATACAGCGGGATGTAGTCTGGGCACGCAGAGTGCTTCTTTCCAGGGCCGGGGCAAAAACGAGAGCAAGCGCCTCACTTGCGCTTCTGTTTGCCGATGCTTAGAGGCGACCAGCGCGCAGCTTCCCGCTGTGTGTGCCGCTGTACTCAAAGAGCCTCCAAAGCAGGGCACTTAGGCAACCATCCCGGGTGCAGCAGGAGTGCATCTGCCTGCCGAGGGAGGACGTGCAGCACATCCCCCGGTCCGCCCTCCACTTCCCTGACTCTTAGGCAAAGCCCGTCCCAGCTTGCTTCTAGGCGTGCCTCCGTGCTCAGAAGCCGCCCCATGGCAGGCAGGACACAGCGGGATGCATTCTGGGCGCGCAGAGTGCTGCTTCCCATGCTCGAGGCAAACCGAGAGCAGGTGCCTCACTTGCGCTTCTGTCTGCCGAGACTTAGAGGCGGACAAGCAGGAAGCTTCCCGCTGTGCGTGCTCCTGCACGCAACCAGCCTCCAAAGGAAGCAGGGCGCTAAGGCGAGCGCTCTGGGCACCCCAGGAGTGATTCTGCCTGCCGAGGAAAGACACGCAGCCACTTCCCTGCCTCTTAGGCAAAGTCTCCTCTCAGTTTGTTGATGGACACGCGTCCGTGCTCAGAAGCCACCCCGCATGAGGCAGGATACAGCGGGAAGCATTCTGGGCACGCAGAGTGCTGCTTCCCATGCCCGCGGCAAACCGAGAGCAGGTGCCTCACTTGCGCTTCTGTCTGCCGAGACTTAGAGGCGGACAAGCAAGAAGCTTCCCGCTGTGCGTGCTCCTGCACGCAACCAGCCTCCAAAGGAAGCAGGGCGCTAAGGCGAGCGCTCTGGGCATTCAAGGAGTGATTCTGCCTGCCGAGGAAAGAACGCAGCCTCTTCCCTGCCTCTTAGGCAAAGTCTCCTCTCAGTTTGTTGTAGGACACGCGTCCGTGCTCAGAAGCCACCCCGCATGAGGCAGGATACAGCGGGAAGCATTCTGGGCACGCAGAGTGCTGCTTCGCATGCTCGAGGCAAACCGAGAGCAGGTGCCTCACTTGCGCTTCTGTCTGCCGATGCTTAGAGACGACCAGCGCGCAGCTTCCCGCTGTGTGTGCTGCTGTACTCAAAGAGCCTCCAAAGCAGGGCACTTAGGCAACTATCCCGGGTGCAGCAGGAGTGCATCTGCCTGCCGAGGGAGGACGTGCAGCACATCCCCCGGTCCGCCCTCCACTTCCCTGACTCTTAGGCAAAGCCCGTCCCAGCTTACTTCTAGGCGTGCCTCCGTGCTCAGAAGCCGCCCCTATGGCAGGCAGGACACAGCGGGATGCATTCTGGGCGCGCAGAGTGCTGCTTCCCATGCCCAGGGCAAACCGAGAGCAGGTGCCTCACTTGCGCTTCTGTCTGCCGAGACTTAGAGGCGGACAAGCAGGAAGCTTCCCGCTGTGCGTGCTCCTGCACGCAACCCGCCTCCAAAGGAAGCAGGGCGCTAAGGCGAGCGCTCTGGGCACCCCAGGAGTGATTCTGCCTGCCGAGGAAAGACACGCAGCCTCTTCCCTGCCTCTTAGGCAAAGTCTCCTCTCAGTTTGTTGTTGGACACGCGTCCGTGCTCAGAAGCCACCCTGCATGAGGCAGGACACAGCGGGAAGCATTCTGGGCACGCAGAGTGCTGCTTCCCATGCCCGCGGCAAACCGAGAGCAGCTGCCTCACTCGCGTTTCTGTCTGCAGAGACTTAGAGCTGGCCAGCGCGCAGATTCCCACTCTGCGTGCTGCTGTGCTCAAACAGCCCCAAACAAAGCAGGGCGCTAAGGCAAGAGTACGAAGTGCACCAGGAGTGAATCTGCCTGCCGAGGGAGGACATGCAGCTCATCCCTCGTTCCTCTCGCCGCTTCCCGGACCCTTAGGCAAAGTCTCCTCTCAGTTTGCTTTTAGGCGTGCCTCCATGCTCAGAAGCCACCCCGCATCAGGCAGGATACAGCGGGATGTAGTCTGGGCACGCAGAGTGCTTCTTTCCAGGGCAGGGGCAAAAACGAGAGCAAGCGCCTCACTTGCGCTTCTGTTTGCCGATGCTTAGAGGCGACCAGCGCGCAGCTTCCCGCTGTGTGTGCCGCTGTACTCAAACAGCCTCCAAAGCAGGGCACTTAGGCAACTATCCCGGGTGCAGCAGGAGTGCATCTGCCTGCCGAGGGAGGACGTGCAGCACATCCCCCGGTCCGCCCTCCACTTCCCTGACTCTTAGGCAAAGCCCGTCCCAGCTTGCTTCTAGGCGTGCCTCCGTGCTCAGAAGCCGCCCCTATGGCAGGCAGGACACAGCGGGATGCATTCTGGGCGCGCAGAGTGCTGCTTCGCATGCTCGAGGCAAACCGAGAGCAGGTGCCTCACTTGCGCTTCTGTCTGCCGAGACTTAGAGGCGGACAAGCAGGAAGCTTCCCGCTGTGCGTGCTCCTGCACGCAACCCGCCTCCAAAGGAAGCAGGGCGCTAAGGCGAGCGCTCTGGGCACCCCAGGAGTGATTCTGCCTGCCGAGGAAAGACACGCAGCCTCTTCCCTGCCTCTTAGGCAAAGTCTCCTCTCAGTTTGTTGTAGGACACGCGTCCGTGCTCAGAAGCCACCCTGCATGAGGCAGGACACAGCGGGAAGCATTCTGGGCACGCAGAGTGCTGCTTCCCATGCCCGCGGCAAACCGAGAGCAGCTGCCTCACTCGCGTTTCTGTCTGCAGAGACTTAGAGCTGGCCAGCGCGCAGATTCCCACTCTGCGTGCTGCTGTGCTCAAACAGCCCCAAACAAAGCAGGGCGCTAAGGCAAGAGTACGAAGTGCACCAGGAGTGAATCTGCCTGCCGAGGGAGGACATGCAGCTCATCCCTCGTTCCTCTCGCCGCTTCCCGGACCCTTAGGCAAAGTCTCCTCTCAGTTTGCTTTTAGGCGTGCCTCCATGCTCAGAAGCCACCCCGCATCAGGCAGGATACAGCGGGATGTAGTCTGGGCACGCAGAGTGCTTCTTTCCAGGGCCGGGGCAAAAACGAGAGCAAGCGCCTCACTTGCGCTTCTGTTTGCCGATGCTTAGAGGCGACCAGCGCGCAGCTTCCCGCTGTGTGTGCCGCTGTACTCAAAGAGCCTCCAAAGCAGGGCACTTAGGCAACCATCCCGGGTGCAGCAGGAGTGCATCTGCCTGCCGAGGGAGGACGTGCAGCACATCCCCCGGTCCGCCCTCCACTTCCCTGACTCTTAGGCAAAGCCCGTCCCAGCTTGCTTCTAGGCGTGCCTCCGTGCTCAGAAGCCGCCCCATGGCAGGCAGGACACAGCGGGATGCATTCTGGGCGCGCAGAGTGCTGCTTCCCATGCTCGAGGCAAACCGAGAGCAGGTGCCTCACTTGCGCTTCTGTCTGCCGAGACTTAGAGGCGGACAAGCAGGAAGCTTCCCGCTGTGCGTGCTCCTGCACGCAACCCGCCTCCAAAGGAAGCAGGGCGCTAAGGCGAGCGCTCTGGGCATTCCAGGAGTGATTCTGCCTGCCGAGGAAAGAACGCAGCCTCTTCCCTGCCTCTTAGGCAAAGTCTCCTCTCAGTTTGTTGTTGGACACGCGTCCATGCTCAGAAGCCACCCTGCATGAGGCAGGACACAGCGGGAAGCATTCTGGGCACGCAGAGTGCTGCTTCCCATGCCCGCGGCAAACCGAGAGCAGCTGCCTCACTCGCGTTTCTGTCTGCAGAGACTTAGAGCTGGCCAGCGCGCAGATTCCCACTCTGCGTGCTGCTGTGCTCAAACAGCCCCAAACAAAGCAGGGCGCTAAGGCAAGAGTACGAAGTGCACCAGGAGTGAATCTGCCTGCCGAGGGAGGACATGCAGCTCATCCCTCGTTCCTCTCGCCGCTTCCCGGACCCTTAGGCAAAGTCTCCTCTCAGTTTGCTTTTAGGCGTGCCTCCATGCTCAGAAGCCACCCCGCATCAGGCAGGATACAGCGGGATGTAGTCTGGGCACGCAGAGTGCTTCTTTCCAGGGCAGGGGCAAAAACGAGAGCAAGCGCCTCACTTGCGCTTCTGTTTGCCGATGCTTAGAGGCGACCAGCGCGCAGCTTCCCGCTGTGTGTGCCGCTGTACTCAAACAGCCTCCAAAGCAGGGCACTTAGGCAACTATCCCGGGTGCAGCAGGAGTGCATCTGCCTGCCGAGGGAGGACGTGCAGCACATCCCCCGGTCCGCCCTCCACTTCCCTGACTCTTAGGCAAAGCCCGTCCCAGCTTGCTTCTAGGCGTGCCTCCGTGCTCAGACGCCGCCCCATGGCAGGCAGGACACAGCGGGATGCATTCTGGGCGCGCAGAGTGCTGCTTCCCATGCCCGCGGCAAACCGAGAGCAGGTGCCTCACTTGCGCTTCTGTCTGCCGAGACTTAGAGGCGGACAAGCAGGAAGCTTCCCGCTGTGCGTGCTCCTGCACGCAACCAGCCTCCAAAGGAAGCAGGGCGCTAAGGCTAGCGGTCTGGGCACCCCAGGAGTGATTCTGCCTGCCGAGGAAAGACACGCAGCCACTTCCCTGCCTCTTAGGCAAAGTCTCCTCTCAGTTTGTTGATGGACACGCGTCCGTGCTCAGAAGCCACCCCGCATGAGGCAGGATACAGCGGGAAGCATTCTGGGCACGCAGAGTGCTGCTTCCCATGCCCGCGGCAAACCGAGAGCAGGTGCCTCACTTGCGCTTCTGTCTGCCGAGACTTAGAGGCGGACAAGCAGGAAGCTTCCCGCTGTGCGTGCTCCTGCACGCAACCAGCCTCCAAAGGAAGCAGGGCGCTAAGGCGAGCGCTCTGGGCATTCCAGGAGTGATTCTGCCTGCCGAGGAAAGAACGCAGCCTCTTCCCTGACTCTTAGGCAAAGTCTCCTCTCAGTTTGTTGTTGGACACGCTTCCGTGCTCAGAAGCCACCCCGCATGAGGCAGGATACAGCGGGAAGCATTCTGGGCACGCAGAGTGCTGCTTCGCATGCTCGAGGCAAACCGAGAGCAGGTGCCTCACTTGCGCTTCTGTCTGCCGATGCTTAGAGACGACCAGCGCGCAGCTTCCCGCTGTGTGTGCTGCTGTACTCAAACAGCCTCCAAAGCAGGGCACTTAGGCAACTATCCCGGGTGCAGCAGGAGTGCATCTGCCTGCCGAGGGAGGACGTGCAGCACATCCCCCGGTCCGCCCTCCACTTCCCTGACTCTTAGGCAAAGCCCGTCCCAGCTTGCTTCTAGGCGTGCCTCCGTGCTCAGAAGCCGCCCCATGGCAGGCAGGACACAGCGGGATGCATTCTGGGCGCGCAGAGTGCTGCTTCGCATGCTCGAGGCAAACCGAGAGCAGGTGCCTCACTTGCGCTTCTGTCTGCCGAGACTTAGAGGCGGACAAGCAGGAAGCTTCCCGCTGTGCGTGCTCCTGCACGCAACCAGCCTCCAAAGGAAGCAGGGCGCTAAGGCGAGCGCTCTGGGCACCCCAGGAGTGATTCTGCCTGCCGAGGAAAGACACGCAGCCTCTTCCCTGCCTCTTAGGCAAAGTCTCCTCTCAGTTTGTTGTAGGACACGCGTCCGTGCTCAGAAGCCACCCTGCATGAGGCAGGACACAGCGGGAAGCATTCTGGGCACGCAGAGTGCTGCTTCCCATGCCCGCGGCAAACCGAGAGCAGCTGCCTCACTCGCGTTTCTGTCTGCAGAGACTTAGAGCTGGCCAGCGCGCAGATTCCCACTCTGCGTGCTGCTGTGCTCAAACAGCCCCAAACAAAGCAGGGCGCTAAGGCAAGAGTACGAAGTGCACCAGGAGTGAATCTGCCTGCCGAGGGAGGACATGCAGCTCATCCCTCGTTCCTCTCGCCGCTTCCCGGACCCTTAGGCAAAGTCTCCTCTCAGTTTGCTTTTAGGCGTGCCTCCATGCTCAGAAGCCACCCCGCATCAGGCAGGATACAGCGGGATGTAGTCTGGGCACGCAGAGTGCTTCTTTCCAGGGCAGGGGCAAAAACGAGAGCAAGCGCCTCACTTGCGCTTCTGTTTGCCGATGCTTAGAGGCGACCAGCGCGCAGCTTCCCGCTGTGTGTGCCGCTGTACTCAAACAGCCTCCAAAGCAGGGCACTTAGGCAACTATCCCGGGTGCAGCAGGAGTGCATCTGCCTGCCGAGGGAGGACGTGCAGCACATCCCCCGGTCCGCCCTCCACTTCCCTGACTCTTAGGCAAAGCCCGTCCCAGCTTGCTTCTAGGCGTGCCTCCGTGCTCAGAAGCCGCCCCATGGCAGGCAGGACACAGCGGGATGCATTCTGGGCGCGCAGAGTGCTGCTTCCCATGCTCGAGGCAAACCGAGAGCAGGTGCCTCACTTGCGCTTCTGTCTGCCGAGACTTAGAGGCGGACAAGCAGGAAGCTTCCCGCTGTGCGTGCTCCTGCACGCAACCCGCCTCCAAAGGAAGCAGGGCGCTAAGGCGAGCGCTCTGGGCACCCCAGGAGTGATTCTGCCTGCCGAGGAAAGACACGCAGCCTCTTCCCTGCCTCTTAGGCAAAGTCTCCTCTCAGTTTGTTGTAGGACACGCGTCCGTGCTCAGAAGCCACCCTGCATGAGGCAGGACACAGCGGGAAGCATTCTGGGCACGCAGAGTGCTGCTTCCCATGCCCGCGGCAAACCGAGAGCAGCTGCCTCACTCGCGTTTCTGTCTGCAGAGACTTAGAGCTGGCCAGCGCGCAGATTCCCACTCTGCGTGCTGCTGTGCTCAAACAGCCCCAAACAAAGCAGGGCGCTAAGGCAAGAGTACGAAGTGCACCAGGAGTGAATCTGCCTGCCGAGGGAGGACATGCAGCTCATCCCTCGTTCCTCTCGCCGCTTCCCGGACCCTTAGGCAAAGTCTCCTCTCAGTTTGCTTTTAGGCGTGCCTCCATGCTCAGAAGCCACCCCGCATCAGGCAGGATACAGCGGGATGTAGTCTGGGCACGCAGAGTGCTTCTTTCCAGGGCCGGGGCAAAAACGAGAGCAAGCGCCTCACTTGCGCTTCTGTTTGCCGATGCTTAGAGGCGACCAGCGCGCAGCTTCCCGCTGTGTGTGCCGCTGTACTCAAACAGCCTCCAAAGCAGGGCACTTAGGCAACCATCCCGGGTGCAGCAGGAGTGCATCTGCCTGCCGAGGGAGGACGTGCAGCACATCCCGCGGTCCGCCCTCCACTTCCCTGACTCTTAGGCAAAGCCCGTCCCAGCTTGCTTCTAGGCGTGCCTCCGTGCTCAGAAGCCGCCCCATGGCAGGCAGGACACAGCGGGATGCATTCTGGGCGCGCAGAGTGCTGCTTCCCATGCTCGAGGCAAACCGAGAGCAGGTGCCTCACTTGCGCTTCTGTCTGCCGAGACTTAGAGGCGGACAAGCAGGAAGCTTCCCGCTGTGCGTGCTCCTGCACGCAACCAGCCTCCAAAGGAAGCAGGGCGCTAAGGCGAGCGCTCTGGGCATTCCAGGAGTGATTCTGCCTGCCGAGGAAAGAACGCAGCCTCTTCCCTGCCTCTTAGGCAAAGTCTCCTCTCAGTTTGTTGTTGGACACGCTTCCGTGCTCAGAAGCCACCCCGCATGAGGCAGGATACAGCGGGAAGCATTCTGGGCACGCAGAGTGCTGCTTCGCATGCTCGAGGCAAACCGAGAGCAGGTGCCTCACTTGCGCTTCTGTCTGCCGATGCTTAGAGACGACCAGCGCGCAGCTTCCCGCTGTGTGTGCTGCTGTACTCAAACAGCCTCCAAAGCAGGGCACTTAGGCAACTATCCCGGGTGCAGCAGGAGTGCATCTGCCTGCCGAGGGAGGACGTGCAGCACATCCCCCGGTCCGCCCTCCACTTCCCTGACTCTTAGGCAAAGCCCGTCCCAGCTTGCTTCTAGGCGTGCCTCCGTGCTCAGAAGCCGCCCCTATGGCAGGCAGGACACAGCGGGATGCATTCTGGGCGCGCAGAGTGCTGCTTCGCATGCTCGAGGCAAACCGAGAGCAGGTGCCTCACTTGCGCTTCTGTCTGCCGAGACTTAGAGGCGGACAAGCAGGAAGCTTCCCGCTGTGCGTGCTCCTGCACGCAACCCGCCTCCAAAGGAAGCAGGGCGCTAAGGCGAGCGCTCTGGGCACCCCAGGAGTGATTCTGCCTGCCAAGGAAAGACACGCAGCCTCTTCCCTGCCTCTTAGGCAAAGTCTCCTCTCAGTTTGTTGTTGGACACGCGTCCGTGCTCAGAAGCCACCCTGCATGAGGCAGGACACAGCGGGAAGCATTCTGGGCACGCAGAGTGCTGCTTCCCATGCCCGCGGCAAACCGAGAGCAGCTGCCTCACTCGCGTTTCTGTCTGCAGAGACTTAGAGCTGGCCAGCGCGCAGATTCCCACTCTGCGTGCTGCTGTGCTCAAACAGCCCCAAACAAAGCAGGGCGCTAAGGCAAGAGTACGAAGTGCACCAGGAGTGAATCTGCCTGCCGAGGGAGGACATGCAGCTCATCCCTCGTTCCTCTCGCCGCTTCCCGGACCCTTAGGCAAAGTCTCCTCTCAGTTTGCTTTTAGGCGTGCCTCCATGCTCAGAAGCCACCCCGCATCAGGCAGGATACAGCGGGATGTAGTCTGGGCACGCAGAGTGCTTCTTTCCAGGGCAGGGGCAAAAACGAGAGCAAGCGCCTCACTTGCGCTTCTGTTTGCCGAAGCTTAGAGGCGACCAGCGCGCAGCTTCCCGCTGTGTGTGCCGCTGTACTCAAACAGCCTCCAAAGCAGGGCACTTAGGCAACCATCCCGGGTGCAGCAGGAGTGCATCTGCCTGCCGAGGGAGGACGTGCAGCACATCCCCCGGTCCGCCCTCCACTTCCCTGACTCTTAGGCAAAGCCCGTCCCAGCTTGCTTCTAGGCGTGCCTCCGTGCTCAGACGCCGCCCCATGGCAGGCAGGACACAGCGGGATGCATTCTGGGCGCGCAGAGTGCTGCTTCGCATGCCCGCGGCAAACCGAGAGCAGGTGCCTCACTTGCGCTTCTGTCTGCCGAGACTTAGAGGCGGACAAGCAGGAAGCTTCCCGCTGTGCGTGCTCCTGCACGCAACCAGCCTCCAAAGGAAGCAGGGCGCTAAGGCTAGCGGTCTGGGCACCCCAGGAGTGATTCTGCCTGCCGAGGAAAGACACGCAGCCACTTCCCTGCCTCTTAGGCAAAGTCTCCTCTCAGTTTGTTGATGGACACGCGTCCGTGCTCAGAAGCCACCCCGCATGAGGCAGGATACAGCGGGAAGCATTCTGGGCACGCAGAGTGCTGCTTCCCATGCCCGCGGCAAACCGAGAGCAGGTGCCTCACTTGCGCTTCTGTCTGCCGAGACTTAGAGGCGGACAAGCAGGAAGCTTCCCGCTGTGCGTGCTCCTGCACGCAACCAGCCTCCAAAGGAAGCAGGGCGCTAAGGCGAGCGCTCTGGGCATTCCAGGAGTGATTCTGCCTGCCGAGGAAAGAACGCAGCCTCTTCCCTGCCTCTTAGGCAAAGTCTCCTCTCAGTTTGTTGTTGGACACGCTTCCGTGCTCAGAAGCCACCCCGCATGAGGCAGGATACAGCGGGAAGCATTCTGGGCACGCAGAGTGCTGCTTCGCATGCTCGAGGCAAACCGAGAGCAGGTGCCTCACTTGCGCTTCTGTCTGCCGATGCTTAGAGACGACCAGCGCGCAGCTTCCCGCTGTGTGTGCTGCTGTACTCAAACAGCCTCCAAAGCAGGGCACTTAGGCAACTATCCCGGGTGCAGCAGGAGTGCATCTGCCTGCCGAGGGAGGACGTGCAGCACATCCCCCGGTCCGCCCTCCACTTCCCTGACTCTTAGGCAAAGCCCGTCCCAGCTTGCTTCTAGGCGTGCCTCCGTGCTCAGAAGCCGCCCCTATGGCAGGCAGGACACAGCGGGATGCATTCTGGGCGCGCAGAGTGCTGCTTCGCATGCTCGAGGCAAACCGAGAGCAGGTGCCTCACTTGCGCTTCTGTCTGCCGAGACTTAGAGGCGGACAAGCAGGAAGCTTCCCGCTGTGCGTGCTCCTGCACGCAACCCGCCTCCAAAGGAAGCAGGGCGCTAAGGCGAGCGCTCTGGGCACCCCAGGAGTGATTCTGCCTGCCGAGGAAAGACACGCAGCCTCTTCCCTGCCTCTTAGGCAAAGTCTCCTCTCAGTTTGTTGTTGGACACGCGTCCGTGCTCAGAAGCCACCCTGCATGAGGCAGGACACAGCGGGAAGCATTCTGGGCACGCAGAGTGCTGCTTCCCATGCCCGCGGCAAACCGAGAGCAGGTGCCTCACTCGCGTTTCTGTCTGCAGAGACTTAGAGCTGGCCAGCGCGCAGATTCCCACTCTGCGTGCTGCTGTGCTCAAACAGCCCCAAACAAAGCAGGGCGCTAAGGCAAGAGTACGAAGTGCACCAGGAGTGAATCTGCCTGCCGAGGGAGGACATGCAGCTCATCCCTCGTTCCTCTCGCCGCTTCCCGGACCCTTAGGCAAAGTCTCCTCTCAGTTTGCTTTTAGGCGTGCCTCCATGCTCAGAAGCCACCCCGCATCAGGCAGGATACAGCGGGATGTAGTCTGGGCACGCAGAGTGCTTCTTTCCAGGGCCGGGGCAAAAACGAGAGCAAGCGCCTCACTTGCGCTTCTGTTTGCCGATGCTTAGAGGCGACCAGCGCGCAGCTTCCCGCTGTGTGTGCCGCTGTACTCAAACAGCCTCCAAAGCAGGGCACTTAGGCAACCATCCCGGGTGCAGCAGGAGTGCATCTGCCTGCCGAGGGAGGACGTGCAGCACATCCCGCGGTCCGCCCTCCACTTCCCTGACTCTTAGGCAAAGCCCGTCCCAGCTTGCTTCTAGGCGTGCCTCCGTGCTCAGAAGCCGCCCCATGGCAGGCAGGACACAGCGGGATGCATTCTGGGCGCGCAGAGTGCTGCTTCCCATGCTCGAGGCAAACCGAGAGCAGGTGCCTCACTTGCGCTTCTGTCTGCCGAGACTTAGAGGCGGACAAGCAGGAAGCTTCCCGCTGTGCGTGCTCCTGCACGCAACCAGCCTCCAAAGGAAGCAGGGCGCTAAGGCGAGCGCTCTGGGCATTCCAGGAGTGATTCTGCCTGCCGAGGAAAGAACGCAGCCTCTTCCCTGCCTCTTAGGCAAAGTCTCCTCTCAGTTTGTTGTTGGACACGCTTCCGTGCTCAGAAGCCACCCTGCATGAGGCAGGACACAGCGGGAAGCATTCTGGGCACGCAGAGTGCTGCTTCCCATGCCCGCGGCAAACCGAGAGCAGCTGCCTCACTCGCGTTTCTGTCTGCAGAGACTTAGAGCTGGCCAGCGCGCAGATTCCCACTCTGCGTGCTGCTGTGCTCAAACAGCCCCAAACAAAGCAGGGCGCTAAGGCAAGAGTACGAAGTGCACCAGGAGTGAATCTGCCTGCCGAGGGAGGACATGCAGCTCATCCCTCGTTCCTCTCGCCGCTTCCCGGACCCTTAGGCAAAGTCTCCTCTCAGTTTGCTTTTAGGCGTGCCTCCATGCTCAGAAGCCACCCCGCATCAGGCAGGATACAGCGGGATGTAGTCTGGGCACGCAGAGTGCTTCTTTCCAGGGCCGGGGCAAAAACGAGAGCAAGCGCCTCACTTGCGCTTCTGTTTGCCGATGCTTAGAGGCGACCAGCGCGCAGCTTCCCGCTGTGTGTGCCGCTGTACTCAAACAGCCTCCAAAGCAGGGCACTTAGGCAACCATCCCGGGTGCAGCAGGAGTGCATCTGCCTGCCGAGGGAGGACGTGCAGCACATCCCCCGGTCCGCCCTCCACTTCCCTGACTCTTAGGCAAAGCCCGTCCCAGCTTGCTTCTAGGCGTGCCTCCGTGCTCAGAAGCCGCCCCATGGCAGGCAGGACACAGCGGGATGCATTCTGGGCGCGCAGAGTGCTGCTTCCCATGCTCGAGGCAAACCGAGAGCAGGTGCCTCACTTGCGCTTCTGTCTGCCGAGACTTAGAGGCGGACAAGCAGGAAGCTTCCCGCTGTGCGTGCTCCTGCACGCAACCAGCCTCCAAAGGAAGCAGGGCGCTAAGGCGAGCGCTCTGGGCATTCCAGGAGTGATTCTGCCTGCCGAGGAAAGAACGCAGCCTCTTCCCTGCCTCTTAGGCAAAGTCTCCTCTCAGTTTGTTGTTGGACACGCTTCCGTGCTCAGAAGCCACCCCGCATGAGGCAGGATACAGCGGGAAGCATTCTGGGCACGCAGAGTGCTGCTTCGCATGCTCGAGGCAAACCGAGAGCAGGTGCCTCACTTGCGCTTCTGTCTGCCGATGCTTAGAGACGACCAGCGCGCAGCTTCCCGCTGTGTGTGCTGCTGTACTCAAACAGCCTCCAAAGCAGGGCACTTAGGCAACTATCCCGGGTGCAGCAGGAGTGCATCTGCCTGCCGAGGGAGGACGTGCAGCACATCCCCCGGTCCGCCCTCCACTTCCCTGACTCTTAGGCAAAGCCCGTCCCAGCTTGCTTCTAGGCGTGCCTCCGTGCTCAGAAGCCGCCCCTATGGCAGGCAGGACACAGCGGGATGCATTCTGGGCGCGCAGAGTGCTGCTTCGCATGCTCGAGGCAAACCGAGAGCAGGTGCCTCACTTGCGCTTCTGTCTGCCGAGACTTAGAGGCGGACAAGCAGGAAGCTTCCCGCTGTGCGTGCTCCTGCACGCAACCCGCCTCCAAAGGAAGCAGGGCGCTAAGGCGAGCGCTCTGGGCACCCCAGGAGTGATTCTGCCTGCCAAGGAAAGACACGCAGCCTCTTCCCTGCCTCTTAGGCAAAGTCTCCTCTCAGTTTGTTGTTGGACACGCGTCCGTGCTCAGAAGCCACCCTGCATGAGGCAGGACACAGCGGGAAGCATTCTGGGCACGCAGAGTGCTGCTTCCCATGCCCGCGGCAAACCGAGAGCAGCTGCCTCACTCGCGTTTCTGTCTGCAGAGACTTAGAGCTGGCCAGCGCGCAGATTCCCACTCTGCGTGCTGCTGTGCTCAAACAGCCCCAAACAAAGCAGGGCGCTAAGGCAAGAGTACGAAGTGCACCAGGAGTGAATCTGCCTGCCGAGGGAGGACATGCAGCTCATCCCTCGTTCCTCTCGCCGCTTCCCGGACCCTTAGGCAAAGTCTCCTCTCAGTTTGCTTTTAGGCGTGCCTCCATGCTCAGAAGCCACCCCGCATCAGGCAGGATACAGCGGGATGTAGTCTGGGCACGCAGAGTGCTTCTTTCCAGGGCAGGGGCAAAAACGAGAGCAAGCGCCTCACTTGCGCTTCTGTTTGCCGATGCTTAGAGGCGACCAGCGCGCAGCTTCCCGCTGTGTGTGCCGCTGTACTCAAACAGCCTCCAAAGCAGGGCACTTAGGCAACTATCCCGGGTGCAGCAGGAGTGCATCTGCCTGCCGAGGGAGGACGTGCAGCACATCCCCCGGTCCGCCCTCCACTTCCCTGACTCTTAGGCAAAGCCCGTCCCAGCTTGCTTCTAGGCGTGCCTCCGTGCTCAGACGCCGCCCCATGGCAGGCAGGACACAGCGGGATGCATTCTGGGCGCGCAGAGTGCTGCTTCCCATGCCCGCGGCAAACCGAGAGCAGGTGCCTCACTTGCGCTTCTGTCTGCCGAGACTTAGAGGCGGACAAGCAGGAAGCTTCCCGCTGTGCGTGCTCCTGCACGCAACCAGCCTCCAAAGGAAGCAGGGCGCTAAGGCTAGCGGTCTGGGCACCCCAGGAGTGATTCTGCCTGCCGAGGAAAGACACGCAGCCACTTCCCTGCCTCTTAGGCAAAGTCTCCTCTCAGTTTGTTGATGGACACGCGTCCGTGCTCAGAAGCCACCCCGCATGAGGCAGGATACAGCGGGAAGCATTCTGGGCACGCAGAGTGCTGCTTCCCATGCCCGCGGCAAACCGAGAGCAGGTGCCTCACTTGCGCTTCTGTCTGCCGAGACTTAGAGGCGGACAAGCAAGAAGCTTCCCGCTGTGCGTGCTCCTGCACGCAACCAGCCTCCAAAGGAAGCAGGGCGCTAAGGCGAGCGCTCTGGGCATTCCAGGAGTGATTCTGCCTGCCGAGGAAAGAACGCAGCCTCTTCCCTGCCTCTTAGGCAAAGTCTCCTCTCAGTTTGTTGTTGGACACGCTTCCGTGCTCAGAAGCCACCCCGCATGAGGCAGGATACAGCGGGAAGCATTCTGGGCACGCAGAGTGCTGCTTCGCATGCTCGAGGCAAACCGAGAGCAGGTGCCTCACTTGCGCTTCTGTCTGCCGATGCTTAGAGACGACCAGCGCGCAGCTTCCCGCTGTGTGTGCTGCTGTACTCAAACAGCCTCCAAAGCAGGGCACTTAGGCAACTATCCCGGGTGCAGCAGGAGTGCATCTGCCTGCCGAGGGAGGACGTGCAGCACATCCCCCGGTCCGCCCTCCACTTCCCTGACTCTTAGGCAAAGCCCGTCCCAGCTTGCTTCTAGGCGTGCCTCCGTGCTCAGAAGCCGCCCCTATGGCAGGCAGGACACAGCGGGATGCATTCTGGGCGCGCAGAGTGCTGCTTCGCATGCTCGAGGCAAACCGAGAGCAGGTGCCTCACTTGCGCTTCTGTCTGCCGAGACTTAGAGGCGGACAAGCAGGAAGCTTCCCGCTGTGCGTGCTCCTGCACGCAACCCGCCTCCAAAGGAAGCAGGGCGCTAAGGCGAGCGCTCTGGGCACCCCAGGAGTGATTCTGCCTGCCGAGGAAAGACACGCAGCCTCTTCCCTGCCTCTTAGGCAAAGTCTCCTCTCAGTTTGTTGTTGGACACGCGTCCGTGCTCAGAAGCCACCCTGCATGAGGCAGGACACAGCGGGAAGCATTCTGGGCACGCAGAGTGCTGCTTCCCATGCCCGCGGCAAACCGAGAGCAGGTGCCTCACTCGCGTTTCTGTCTGCAGAGACTTAGAGCTGGCCAGCGCGCAGATTCCCACTCTGCGTGCTGCTGTGCTCAAACAGCCCCAAACAAAGCAGGGCGCTAAGGCAAGAGTACGAAGTGCACCAGGAGTGAATCTGCCTGCCGAGGGAGGACATGCAGCTCATCCCTCGTTCCTCTCGCCGCTTCCCGGACCCTTAGGCAAAGTCTCCTCTCAGTTTGCTTTTAGGCGTGCCTCCATGCTCAGAAGCCACCCCGCATCAGGCAGGATACAGCGGGATGTAGTCTGGGCACGCAGAGTGCTTCTTTCCAGGGCCGGGGCAAAAACGAGAGCAAGCGCCTCACTTGCGCTTCTGTTTGCCGATGCTTAGAGGCGACCAGCGCGCAGCTTCCCGCTGTGTGTGCCGCTGTACTCAAACAGCCTCCAAAGCAGGGCACTTAGGCAACCATCCCGGGTGCAGCAGGAGTGCATCTGCCTGCCGAGGGAGGACGTGCAGCACATCCCGCGGTCCGCCCTCCACTTCCCTGACTCTTAGGCAAAGCCCGTCCCAGCTTGCTTCTAGGCGTGCCTCCGTGCTCAGAAGCCGCCCCATGGCAGGCAGGACACAGCGGGATGCATTCTGGGCGCGCAGAGTGCTGCTTCCCATGCTCGAGGCAAACCGAGAGCAGGTGCCTCACTTGCGCTTCTGTCTGCCGAGACTTAGAGGCGGACAAGCAGGAAGCTTCCCGCTGTGCGTGCTCCTGCACGCAACCAGCCTCCAAAGGAAGCAGGGCGCTAAGGCGAGCGCTCTGGGCATTCCAGGAGTGATTCTGCCTGCCGAGGAAAGAACGCAGCCTCTTCCCTGCCTCTTAGGCAAAGTCTCCTCTCAGTTTGTTGTTGGACACGCTTCCGTGCTCAGAAGCCACCCCGCATGAGGCAGGATACAGCGGGAAGCATTCTGGGCACGCAGAGTGCTGCTTCGCATGCTCGAGGCAAACCGAGAGCAGGTGCCTCACTTGCGCTTCTGTCTGCCGATGCTTAGAGACGACCAGCGCGCAGCTTCCCGCTGTGTGTGCTGCTGTACTCAAACAGCCTCCAAAGCAGGGCACTTAGGCAACTATCCCGGGTGCAGCAGGAGTGCATCTGCCTGCCGAGGGAGGACGTGCAGCACATCCCCCGGTCCGCCCTCCACTTCCCTGACTCTTAGGCAAAGCCCGTCCCAGCTTGCTTCTAGGCGTGCCTCCGTGCTCAGAAGCCGCCCCTATGGCAGGCAGGACACAGCGGGATGCATTCTGGGCGCGCAGAGTGCTGCTTCGCATGCTCGAGGCAAACCGAGAGCAGGTGCCTCACTTGCGCTTCTGTCTGCCGAGACTTAGAGGCGGACAAGCAGGAAGCTTCCCGCTGTGCGTGCTCCTGCACGCAACCCGCCTCCAAAGGAAGCAGGGCGCTAAGGCGAGCGCTCTGGGCACCCCAGGAGTGATTCTGCCTGCCAAGGAAAGACACGCAGCCTCTTCCCTGCCTCTTAGGCAAAGTCTCCTCTCAGTTTGTTGTTGGACACGCGTCCGTGCTCAGAAGCCACCCTGCATGAGGCAGGACACAGCGGGAAGCATTCTGGGCACGCAGAGTGCTGCTTCCCATGCCCGCGGCAAACCGAGAGCAGCTGCCTCACTCGCGTTTCTGTCTGCAGAGACTTAGAGCTGGCCAGCGCGCAGATTCCCACTCTGCGTGCTGCTGTGCTCAAACAGCCCCAAACAAAGCAGGGCGCTAAGGCAAGAGTACGAAGTGCACCAGGAGTGAATCTGCCTGCCGAGGGAGGACATGCAGCTCATCCCTCGTTCCTCTCGCCGCTTCCCGGACCCTTAGGCAAAGTCTCCTCTCAGTTTGCTTTTAGGCGTGCCTCCATGCTCAGAAGCCACCCCGCATCAGGCAGGATACAGCGGGATGTAGTCTGGGCACGCAGAGTGCTTCTTTCCAGGGCAGGGGCAAAAACGAGAGCAAGCGCCTCACTTGCGCTTCTGTTTGCTGAAGCTTAGAGGCGACCAGCGCGCAGCTTCCCGCTGTGTGTGCCGCTGTACTCAAACAGCCTCCAAAGCAGGGCACTTAGGCAACTATCCCGGGTGCAGCAGGAGTGCATCTGCCTGCCGAGGGAGGACGTGCAGCACATCCCCCGGTCCGCCCTCCACTTCCCTGACTCTTAGGCAAAGCCCGTCCCAGCTTGCTTCTAGGCGTGCCTCCGTGCTCAGACGCCGCCCCATGGCAGGCAGGACACAGCGGGATGCATTCTGGGCGCGCAGAGTGCTGCTTCGCATGCCCGCGGCAAACCGAGAGCAGGTGCCTCACTTGCGCTTCTGTCTGCCGAGACTTAGAGGCGGACAAGCAGGAAGCTTCCCGCTGTGCGTGCTCCTGCACGCAACCAGCCTCCAAAGGAAGCAGGGCGCTAAGGCTAGCGGTCTGGGCACCCCAGGAGTGATTCTGCCTGCCGAGGAAAGACACGCAGCCACTTCCCTGCCTCTTAGGCAAAGTCTCCTCTCAGTTTGTTGATGGACACGCGTCCGTGCTCAGAAGCCACCCCGCATGAGGCAGGATACAGCGGGAAGCATTCTGGGCACGCAGAGTGCTGCTTCCCATGCCCGCGGCAAACCGAGAGCAGGTGCCTCACTTGCGCTTCTGTCTGCCGAGACTTAGAGGCGGACAAGCAGGAAGCTTCCCGCTGTGCGTGCTCCTGCACGCAACCAGCCTCCAAAGGAAGCAGGGCGCTAAGGCGAGCGCTCTGGGCATTCCAGGAGTGATTCTGCCTGCCGAGGAAAGAACGCAGCCTCTTCCCTGCCTCTTAGGCAAAGTCTCCTCTCAGTTTGTTGTTGGACACGCTTCCGTGCTCAGAAGCCACCCCGCATGAGGCAGGATACAGCGGGAAGCATTCTGGGCACGCAGAGTGCTGCTTCGCATGCTCGAGGCAAACCGAGAGCAGGTGCCTCACTTGCGCTTCTGTCTGCCGATGCTTAGAGACGACCAGCGCGCAGCTTCCCGCTGTGTGTGCTGCTGTACTCAAACAGCCTCCAAAGCAGGGCACTTAGGCAACTATCCCGGGTGCAGCAGGAGTGCATCTGCCTGCCGAGGGAGGACGTGCAGCACATCCCCCGGTCCGCCCTCCACTTCCCTGACTCTTAGGCAAAGCCCGTCCCAGCTTGCTTCTAGGCGTGCCTCCGTGCTCAGAAGCCGCCCCTATGGCAGGCAGGACACAGCGGGATGCATTCTGGGCGCGCAGAGTGCTGCTTCGCATGCTCGAGGCAAACCGAGAGCAGGTGCCTCACTTGCGCTTCTGTCTGCCGAGACTTAGAGGCGGACAAGCAGGAAGCTTCCCGCTGTGCGTGCTCCTGCACGCAACCCGCCTCCAAAGGAAGCAGGGCGCTAAGGCGAGCGCTCTGGGCACCCCAGGAGTGATTCTGCCTGCCGAGGAAAGACACGCAGCCTCTTCCCTGCCTCTTAGGCAAAGTCTCCTCTCAGTTTGTTGTTGGACACGCGTCCGTGCTCAGAAGCCACCCTGCATGAGGCAGGACACAGCGGGAAGCATTCTGGGCACGCAGAGTGCTGCTTCCCATGCCCGCGGCAAACCGAGAGCAGCTGCCTCACTCGCGTTTCTGTCTGCAGAGACTTAGAGCTGGCCAGCGCGCAGATTCCCACTCTGCGTGCTGCTGTGCTCAAACAGCCCCAAACAAAGCAGGGCGCTAAGGCAAGAGTACGAAGTGCACCAGGAGTGAATCTGCCTGCCGAGGGAGGACATGCAGCTCATCCCTCGTTCCTCTCGCCGCTTCCCGGACCCTTAGGCAAAGTCTCCTCTCAGTTTGCTTTTAGGCGTGCCTCCATGCTCAGAAGCCACCCCGCATCAGGCAGGATACAGCGGGATGTAGTCTGGGCACGCAGAGTGCTTCTTTCCAGGGCCGGGGCAAAAACGAGAGCAAGCGCCTCACTTGCGCTTCTGTTTGCCGATGCTTAGAGGCGACCAGCGCGCAGCTTCCCGCTGTGTGTGCCGCTGTACTCAAACAGCCTCCAAAGCAGGGCACTTAGGCAACTATCCCGGGTGCAGCAGGAGTGCATCTGCCTGCCGAGGGAGGACGTGCAGCACATCCCCCGGTCCGCCCTCCACTTCCCTGACTCTTAGGCAAAGCCCGTCCCAGCTTGCTTCTAGGCGTGCCTCCGTGCTCAGAAGCCGCCCCATGGCAGGCAGGACACAGCGGGATGCATTCTGGGCGCGCAGAGTGCTGCTTCGCATGCTCGAGGCAAACCGAGAGCAGGTGCCTCACTTGCGCTTCTGTCTGCCGAGACTTAGAGGCGGACAAGCAGGAAGCTTCCCGCTGTGCGTGCTCCTGCACGCAACCCGCCTCCAAAGGAAGCAGGGCGCTAAGGCGAGCGCTCTGGGCACCCCAGGAGTGATTCTGCCTGCCGAGGAAAGACACGCAGCCTCTTCCCTGCCTCTTAGGCAAAGTCTCCTCTCAGTTTGTTGTAGGACACGCGTCCGTGCTCAGAAGCCACCCTGCATGAGGCAGGACACAGCGGGAAGCATTCTGGGCACGCAGAGTGCTGCTTCCCATGCCCGCGGCAAACCGAGAGCAGCTGCCTCACTCGCGTTTCTGTCTGCAGAGACTTAGAGCTGGCCAGCGCGCAGATTCCCACTCTGCGTGCTGCTGTGCTCAAACAGCCCCAAACAAAGCAGGGCGCTAAGGCAAGAGTACGAAGTGCACCAGGAGTGAATCTGCCTGCCGAGGGAGGACATGCAGCTCATCCCTCGTTCCTCTCGCCGCTTCCCGGACCCTTAGGCAAAGTCTCCTCTCAGTTTGCTTTTAGGCGTGCCTCCATGCTCAGAAGCCACCCCGCATCAGGCAGGATACAGCGGGATGTAGTCTGGGCACGCAGAGTGCTTCTTTCCAGGGCCGGGGCAAAAACGAGAGCAAGCGCCTCACTTGCGCTTCTGTTTGCCGATGCTTAGAGGCGACCAGCGCGCAGCTTCCCGCTGTGTGTGCCGCTGTACTCAAACAGCCTCCAAAGCAGGGCACTTAGGCAACCATCCCGGGTGCAGCAGGAGTGCATCTGCCTGCCGAGGGAGGACGTGCAGCACATCCCGCGGTCCGCCCTCCACTTCCCTGACTCTTAGGCAAAGCCCGTCCCAGCTTGCTTCTAGGCGTGCCTCCGTGCTCAGAAGCCGCCCCATGGCAGGCAGGACACAGCGGGATGCATTCTGGGCGCGCAGAGTGCTGCTTCCCATGCTCGAGGCAAACCGAGAGCAGGTGCCTCACTTGCGCTTCTGTCTGCCGAGACTTAGAGGCGGACAAGCAGGAAGCTTCCCGCTGTGCGTGCTCCTGCACGCAACCAGCCTCCAAAGGAAGCAGGGCGCTAAGGCGAGCGCTCTGGGCATTCCAGGAGTGATTCTGCCTGCCGAGGAAAGAACGCAGCCTCTTCCCTGCCTCTTAGGCAAAGTCTCCTCTCAGTTTGTTGTTGGACACGCTTCCGTGCTCAGAAGCCACCCCGCATGAGGCAGGATACAGCGGGAAGCATTCTGGGCACGCAGAGTGCTGCTTCGCATGCTCGAGGCAAACCGAGAGCAGGTGCCTCACTTGCGCTTCTGTCTGCCGATGCTTAGAGACGACCAGCGCGCAGCTTCCCGCTGTGTGTGCTGCTGTACTCAAACAGCCTCCAAAGCAGGGCACTTAGGCAACTATCCCGGGTGCAGCAGGAGTGCATCTGCCTGCCGAGGGAGGACGTGCAGCACATCCCCCGGTCCGCCCTCCACTTCCCTGACTCTTAGGCAAAGCCCGTCCCAGCTTGCTTCTAGGCGTGCCTCCGTGCTCAGAAGCCGCCCCTATGGCAGGCAGGACACAGCGGGATGCATTCTGGGCGCGCAGAGTGCTGCTTCGCATGCTCGAGGCAAACCGAGAGCAGGTGCCTCACTTGCGCTTCTGTCTGCCGAGACTTAGAGGCGGACAAGCAGGAAGCTTCCCGCTGTGCGTGCTCCTGCACGCAACCCGCCTCCAAAGGAAGCAGGGCGCTAAGGCGAGCGCTCTGGGCACCCCAGGAGTGATTCTGCCTGCCGAGGAAAGACACGCAGCCTCTTCCCTGCCTCTTAGGCAAAGTCTCCTCTCAGTTTGTTGTTGGACACGCGTCCGTGCTCAGAAGCCACCCTGCATGAGGCAGGACACAGCGGGAAGCATTCTGGGCACGCAGAGTGCTGCTTCCCATGCCCGCGGCAAACCGAGAGCAGCTGCCTCACTCGCGTTTCTGTCTGCAGAGACTTAGAGCTGGCCAGCGCGCAGATTCCCACTCTGCGTGCTGCTGTGCTCAAACAGCCCCAAACAAAGCAGGGCGCTAAGGCAAGAGTACGAAGTGCACCAGGAGTGAATCTGCCTGCCGAGGGAGGACATGCAGCTCATCCCTCGTTCCTCTCGCCGCTTCCCGGACCCTTAGGCAAAGTCTCCTCTCAGTTTGCTTTTAGGCGTGCCTCCATGCTCAGAAGCCACCCCGCATCAGGCAGGATACAGCGGGATGTAGTCTGGGCACGCAGAGTGCTTCTTTCCAGGGCAGGGGCAAAAACGAGAGCAAGCGCCTCACTTGCGCTTCTGTTTGCTGAAGCTTAGAGGCGACCAGCGCGCAGCTTCCCGCTGTGTGTGCCGCTGTACTCAAACAGCCTCCAAAGCAGGGCACTTAGGCAACTATCCCGGGTGCAGCAGGAGTGCATCTGCCTGCCGAGGGAGGACGTGCAGCACATCCCCCGGTCCGCCCTCCACTTCCCTGACTCTTAGGCAAAGCCCGTCCCAGCTTGCTTCTAGGCGTGCCTCCGTGCTCAGACGCCGCCCCATGGCAGGCAGGACACAGCGGGATGCATTCTGGGCGCGCAGAGTGCTGCTTCGCATGCCCGCGGCAAACCGAGAGCAGGTGCCTCACTTGCGCTTCTGTCTGCCGAGACTTAGAGGCGGACAAGCAGGAAGCTTCCCGCTGTGCGTGCTCCTGCACGCAACCAGCCTCCAAAGGAAGCAGGGCGCTAAGGCTAGCGGTCTGGGCACCCCAGGAGTGATTCTGCCTGCCGAGGAAAGACACGCAGCCACTTCCCTGCCTCTTAGGCAAAGTCTCCTCTCAGTTTGTTGATGGACACGCGTCCGTGCTCAGAAGCCACCCCGCATGAGGCAGGATACAGCGGGAAGCATTCTGGGCACGCAGAGTGCTGCTTCCCATGCCCGCGGCAAACCGAGAGCAGGTGCCTCACTTGCGCTTCTGTCTGCCGAGACTTAGAGGCGGACAAGCAGGAAGCTTCCCGCTGTGCGTGCTCCTGCACGCAACCAGCCTCCAAAGGAAGCAGGGCGCTAAGGCGAGCGCTCTGGGCATTCCAGGAGTGATTCTGCCTGCCGAGGAAAGAACGCAGCCTCTTCCCTGCCTCTTAGGCAAAGTCTCCTCTCAGTTTGTTGTTGGACACGCTTCCGTGCTCAGAAGCCACCCCGCATGAGGCAGGATACAGCGGGAAGCATTCTGGGCACGCAGAGTGCTGCTTCGCATGCTCGAGGCAAACCGAGAGCAGGTGCCTCACTTGCGCTTCTGTCTGCCGATGCTTAGAGACGACCAGCGCGCAGCTTCCCGCTGTGTGTGCTGCTGTACTCAAACAGCCTCCAAAGCAGGGCACTTAGGCAACTATCCCGGGTGCAGCAGGAGTGCATCTGCCTGCCGAGGGAGGACGTGCAGCACATCCCCCGGTCCGCCCTCCACTTCCCTGACTCTTAGGCAAAGCCCGTCCCAGCTTGCTTCTAGGCGTGCCTCCGTGCTCAGAAGCCGCCCCTATGGCAGGCAGGACACAGCGGGATGCATTCTGGGCGCGCAGAGTGCTGCTTCGCATGCTCGAGGCAAACCGAGAGCAGGTGCCTCACTTGCGCTTCTGTCTGCCGAGACTTAGAGGCGGACAAGCAGGAAGCTTCCCGCTGTGCGTGCTCCTGCACGCAACCCGCCTCCAAAGGAAGCAGGGCGCTAAGGCGAGCGCTCTGGGCACCCCAGGAGTGATTCTGCCTGCCAAGGAAAGACACGCAGCCTCTTCCCTGCCTCTTAGGCAAAGTCTCCTCTCAGTTTGTTGTTGGACACGCGTCCGTGCTCAGAAGCCACCCTGCATGAGGCAGGACACAGCGGGAAGCATTCTGGGCACGCAGAGTGCTGCTTCCCATGCCCGCGGCAAACCGAGAGCAGCTGCCTCACTCGCGTTTCTGTCTGCAGAGACTTAGAGCTGGCCAGCGCGCAGATTCCCACTCTGCGTGCTGCTGTGCTCAAACAGCCCCAAACAAAGCAGGGCGCTAAGGCAAGAGTACGAAGTGCACCAGGAGTGAATCTGCCTGCCGAGGGAGGACATGCAGCTCATCCCTCGTTCCTCTCGCCGCTTCCCGGACCCTTAGGCAAAGTCTCCTCTCAGTTTGCTTTTAGGCGTGCCTCCATGCTCAGAAGCCACCCCGCATCAGGCAGGATACAGCGGGATGTAGTCTGGGCACGCAGAGTGCTTCTTTCCAGGGCAGGGGCAAAAACGAGAGCAAGCGCCTCACTTGCGCTTCTGTTTGCTGAAGCTTAGAGGCGACCAGCGCGCAGCTTCCCGCTGTGTGTGCCGCTGTACTCAAACAGCCTCCAAAGCAGGGCACTTAGGCAACTATCCCGGGTGCAGCAGGAGTGCATCTGCCTGCCGAGGGAGGACGTGCAGCACATCCCCCGGTCCGCCCTCCACTTCCCTGACTCTTAGGCAAAGCCCGTCCCAGCTTGCTTCTAGGCGTGCCTCCGTGCTCAGACGCCGCCCCATGGCAGGCAGGACACAGCGGGATGCATTCTGGGCGCGCAGAGTGCTGCTTCGCATGCCCGCGGCAAACCGAGAGCAGGTGCCTCACTTGCGCTTCTGTCTGCCGAGACTTAGAGGCGGACAAGCAGGAAGCTTCCCGCTGTGCGTGCTCCTGCACGCAACCAGCCTCCAAAGGAAGCAGGGCGCTAAAGCTAGCGGTCTGGGCACCCCAGGAGTGATTCTGCCTGCCGAGGAAAGACACGCAGCCACTTCCCTGCCTCTTAGGCAAAGTCTCCTCTCAGTTTGTTGATGGACACGCGTCCGTGCTCAGAAGCCACCCCGCATGAGGCAGGATACAGCGGGAAGCATTCTGGGCACGCAGAGTGCTGCTTCCCATGCCCGCGGCAAACCGAGAGCAGGTGCCTCACTTGCGCTTCTGTCTGCCGAGACTTAGAGGCGGACAAGCAGGAAGCTTCCCGCTGTGCGTGCTCCTGCACGCAACCAGCCTCCAAAGGAAGCAGGGCGCTAAGGCGAGCGCTCTGGGCATTCCAGGAGTGATTCTGCCTGCCGAGGAAAGAACGCAGCCTCTTCCCTGCCTCTTAGGCAAAGTCTCCTCTCAGTTTGTTGTTGGACACGCTTCCGTGCTCAGAAGCCACCCCGCATGAGGCAGGATACAGCGGGAAGCATTCTGGGCACGCAGAGTGCTGCTTCGCATGCTCGAGGCAAACCGAGAGCAGGTGCCTCACTTGCGCTTCTGTCTGCCGATGCTTAGAGACGACCAGCGCGCAGCTTCCCGCTGTGTGTGCTGCTGTACTCAAACAGCCTCCAAAGCAGGGCACTTAGGCAACTATCCCGGGTGCAGCAGGAGTGCATCTGCCTGCCGAGGGAGGACGTGCAGCACATCCCCCGGTCCGCCCTCCACTTCCCTGACTCTTAGGCAAAGCCCGTCCCAGCTTGCTTCTAGGCGTGCCTCCGTGCTCAGAAGCCGCCCCTATGGCAGGCAGGACACAGCGGGATGCATTCTGGGCGCGCAGAGTGCTGCTTCGCATGCTCGAGGCAAACCGAGAGCAGGTGCCTCACTTGCGCTTCTGTCTGCCGAGACTTAGAGGCGGACAAGCAGGAAGCTTCCCGCTGTGCGTGCTCCTGCACGCAACCCGCCTCCAAAGGAAGCAGGGCGCTAAGGCGAGCGCTCTGGGCACCCCAGGAGTGATTCTGCCTGCCGAGGAAAGACACGCAGCCTCTTCCCTGCCTCTTAGGCAAAGTCTCCTCTCAGTTTGTTGTTGGACACGCGTCCGTGCTCAGAAGCCACCCTGCATGAGGCAGGACACAGCGGGAAGCATTCTGGGCACGCAGAGTGCTGCTTCCCATGCCCGCGGCAAACCGAGAGCAGCTGCCTCACTCGCGTTTCTGTCTGCAGAGACTTAGAGCTGGCCAGCGCGCAGATTCCCACTCTGCGTGCTGCTGTGCTCAAACAGCCCCAAACAAAGCAGGGCGCTAAGGCAAGAGTA
The DNA here is from genome assembly GCF_028389875.1 of Rhea pennata. Classification (NCBI taxonomy): domain Eukaryota; kingdom Metazoa; phylum Chordata; class Aves; order Rheiformes; family Rheidae; genus Rhea; species Rhea pennata. Next base: position 80,194,747 of record NC_084663.1, read on the forward strand.
CGAAGTGCACCAGGAGTGAATCTGCCTGCCGAGGGAGGACATGCAGCTCATCCCTCGTTCCTCTCGCCGCTTCCCGGACCCTTAGGCAAAGTCTCCTCTCAGTTTGCTTTTAGGCGTGCCTCCATGCTCAGAAGCCACCCCGCATCAGGCAGGATACAGCGGGATGTAGTCTGGGCACGCAGAGTGCTTCTTTCCAGGGCCGGGGCAAAAACGAGAGCAAGCGCCTCACTTGCGCTTCTGTCTGCCGATGCTTAGAGACGACCAGCGCGCAGCTTCCCGCTGTGTGTGCTGCTGTACTCAAACAGCCTCCAAAGCAGGGCACTTAGGCAACTATCCCGGGTGCAGCAGGAGTGCATCTGCCTGCCGAGGGAGGACGTGCAGCACATCCCCCGGTCCGCCCTCCACTTCCCTGACTCTTAGGCAAAGCCCGTCCCAGCTTGCTTCTAGGCGTGCCTCCGTGCTCAGAAGCCGCCCCTATGGCAGGCAGGACACAGCGGGATGCATTCTGGGCGCGCAGAGTGCTGCTTCGCATGCTCGAGGCAAACCGAGAGCAGGTGCCTCACTTGCGCTTCTGTCTGCCGAGACTTAGAGGCGGACAAGCAGGAAGCTTCCCGCTGTGCGTGCTCCTGCACGCAACCCGCCTCCAAAGGAAGCAGGGCGCTAAGGCGAGCGCTCTGGGCACCCCAGGAGTGATTCTGCCTGCCGAGGAAAGACACGCAGCCTCTTCCCTGCCTCTTAGGCAAAGTCTCCTCTCAGTTTGTTGTTGGACACGCGTCCGTGCTCAGAAGCCACCCTGCATGAGGCAGGACACAGCGGGAAGCATTCTGGGCACGCAGAGTGCTGCTTCCCATGCCCGCGGCAAACCGAGAGCAGCTGCCTCACTCGCGTTTCTGTCTGCAGAGACTTAGAGCTGGCCAGCGCGCAGATTCCCACTCTGCGTGCTGCTGTGCTCAAACAGCCCCAAACAAAGCAGGGCGCTAAGGCAAGAGTACGAAGTGCACCAGGAGTGAATCTGCCTGCCGAGGGAGGACATGCAGCTCATCCCTCGTTCCTCTCGCCGCTTCCCGGACCCTTAGGCAAAGTCTCCTCTCAGTTTGCTTTTAGGCGTGCCTCCATGCTCAGAAGCCACCCCGCATCAGGCAGGATACAGCGGGATGTAGTCTGGGCACGCAGAGTGCTTCTTTCCAGGGCCGGGGCAAAAACGAGAGCAAGCGCCTCACTTGCGCTTCTGTTTGCCGATGCTTAGAGGCGACCAGCGCGCAGCTTCCCGCTGTGTGTGCCGCTGTACTCAAACAGCCTCCAAAGCAGGGCACTTAGGCAACCATCCCGGGTGCAGCAGGAGTGCATCTGCCTGCCGAGGGAGGACGTGCAGCACATCCCGCGGTCCGCCCTCCACTTCCCTGACTCTTAGGCAAAGCCCGTCCCAGCTTGCTTCTAGGCGTGCCTCCGTGCTCAGAAGCCGCCCCATGGCAGGCAGGACACAGCGGGATGCATTCTGGGCGCGCAGAGTGCTGCTTCCCATGCTCGAGGCAAACCGAGAGCAGGTGCCTCACTTGCGCTTCTGTCTGCCGAGACTTAGAGGCGGACAAGCAGGAAGCTTCCCGCTGTGCGTGCTCCTGCACGCAACCAGCCTCCAAAGGAAGCAGGGCGCTAAGGCGAGCGCTCTGGGCATTCCAGGAGTGATTCTGCCTGCCGAGGAAAGAACGCAGCCTCTTCCCTGCCTCTTAGGCAAAGTCTCCTCTCAGTTTGTTGTTGGACACGCTTCCGTGCTCAGAAGCCACCCCGCATGAGGCAGGATACAGCGGGAAGCATTCTGGGCACGCAGAGTGCTGCTTCGCATGCTCGAGGCAAACCGAGAGCAGGTGCCTCACTTGCGCTTCTGTCTGCCGATGCTTAGAGACGACCAGCGCGCAGCTTCCCGCTGTGTGTGCTGCTGTACTCAAACAGCCTCCAAAGCAGGGCACTTAGGCAACTATCCCGGGTGCAGCAGGAGTGCATCTGCCTGCCGAGGGAGGACGTGCAGCACATCCCCCGGTCCGCCCTCCACTTCCCTGACTCTTAGGCAAAGCCCGTCCCAGCTTGCTTCTAGGCGTGCCTCCGTGCTCAGAAGCCGCCCCTATGGCAGGCAGGACACAGCGGGATGCATTCTGGGCGCGCAGAGTGCTGCTTCGCATGCTCGAGGCAAACCGAGAGCAGGTGCCTCACTTGCGCTTCTGTCTGCCGAGACTTAGAGGCGGACAAGCAGGAAGCTTCCCGCTGTGCGTGCTCCTGCACGCAACCCGCCTCCAAAGGAAGCAGGGCGCTAAGGCGAGCGCTCTGGGCACCCCAGGAGTGATTCTGCCTGCCAAGGAAAGACACGCAGCCTCTTCCCTGCCTCTTAGGCAAAGTCTCCTCTCAGTTTGTTGTTGGACACGCGTCCGTGCTCAGAAGCCACCCTGCATGAGGCAGGACACAGCGGGAAGCATTCTGGGCACGCAGAGTGCTGCTTCCCATGCCCGCGGCAAACCGAGAGCAGCTGCCTCACTCGCGTTTCTGTCTGCAGAGACTTAGAGCTCGCCAGCGCGCAGATTCCCACTCTGCGTGCTGCTGTGCTCAAACAGCCCCAAACAAAGCAGGGCGCTAAGGCAAGAGTACGAAGTGCACCAGGAGTGAATCTGCCTGCCGAGGGAGGACATGCAGCTCATCCCTCGTTCCTCTCGCCGCTTCCCGGACCCTTAGGCAAAGTCTCCTCTCAGTTTGCTTTTAGGCGTGCCTCCATGCTCAGAAGCCACCCCGCATCAGGCAGGATACAGCGGGATGTAGTCTGGGCACGCAGAGTGCTTCTTTCCAGGGCAGGGGCAAAAACGAGAGCAAGCGCCTCACTTGCGCTTCTGTTTGCTGAAGCTTAGAGGCGACCAGCGCGCAGCTTCCCGCTGTGTGTGCCGCTGTACTCAAACAGCCTCCAAAGCAGGGCACTTAGGCAACTATCCCGGGTGCAGCAGGAGTGCATCTGCCTGCCGAGGGAGGACGTGCAGCACATCCCCCGGTCCGCCCTCCACTTCCCTGACTCTTAGGCAAAGCCCGTCCCAGCTTGCTTCTAGGCGTGCCTCCGTGCTCAGACGCCGCCCCATGGCAGGCAGGACACAGCGGGATGCATTCTGGGCGCGCAGAGTGCTGCTTCGCATGCCCGCGGCAAACCGAGAGCAGGTGCCTCACTTGCGCTTCTGTCTGCCGAGACTTAGAGGCGGACAAGCAGGAAGCTTCCCGCTGTGCGTGCTCCTGCACGCAACCAGCCTCCAAAGGAAGCAGGGCGCTAAGGCTAGCGGTCTGGGCACCCCAGGAGTGATTCTGCCTGCCGAGGAAAGACACGCAGCCACTTCCCTGCCTCTTAGGCAAAGTCTCCTCTCAGTTTGTTGATGGACACGCGTCCGTGCTCAGAAGCCACCCCGCATGAGGCAGGATACAGCGGGAAGCATTCTGGGCACGCAGAGTGCTGCTTCCCATGCCCGCGGCAAACCGAGAGCAGGTGCCTCACTTGCGCTTCTGTCTGCCGAGACTTAGAGGCGGACAAGCAGGAAGCTTCCCGCTGTGCGTGCTCCTGCACGCAACCAGCCTCCAAAGGAAGCAGGGCGCTAAGGCGAGCGCTCTGGGCATTCCAGGAGTGATTCTGCCTGCCGAGGAAAGAACGCAGCCTCTTCCCTGCCTCTTAGGCAAAGTCTCCTCTCAGTTTGTTGTTGGACACGCTTCCGTGCTCAGAAGCCACCCCGCATGAGGCAGGATACAGCGGGAAGCATTCTGGGCACGCAGAGTGCTGCTTCGCATGCTCGAGGCAAACCGAGAGCAGGTGCCTCACTTGCGCTTCTGTCTGCCGATGCTTAGAGACGACCAGCGCGCAGCTTCCCGCTGTGTGTGCTGCTGTACTCAAACAGCCTCCAAAGCAGGGCACTTAGGCAACTATCCCGGGTGCAGCAGGAGTGCATCTGCCTGCCGAGGGAGGACGTGCAGCACATCCCCCGGTCCGCCCTCCACTTCCCTGACTCTTAGGCAAAGCCCGTCCCAGCTTGCTTCTAGGCGTGCCTCCGTGCTCAGAAGCCGCCCCTATGGCAGGCAGGACACAGCGGGATGCATTCTGGGCGCGCAGAGTGCTGCTTCGCATGCTCGAGGCAAACCGAGAGCAGGTGCCTCACTTGCGCTTCTGTCTGCCGAGACTTAGAGGCGGACAAGCAGGAAGCTTCCCGCTGTGCGTGCTCCTGCACGCAACCCGCCTCCAAAGGAAGCAGGGCGCTAAGGCGAGCGCTCTGGGCACCCCAGGAGTGATTCTGCCTGCCGAGGAAAGACACGCAGCCTCTTCCCTGCCTCTTAGGCAAAGTCTCCTCTCAGTTTGTTGTTGGACACGCGTCCGTGCTCAGAAGCCACCCTGCATGAGGCAGGACACAGCGGGAAGCATTCTGGGCACGCAGAGTGCTGCTTCCCATGCCCGCGGCAAACCGAGAGCAGCTGCCTCACTCGCGTTTCTGTCTGCAGAGACTTAGAGCTGGCCAGCGCGCAGATTCCCACTCTGCGTGCTGCTGTGCTCAAACAGCCCCAAACAAAGCAGGGCGCTAAGGCAAGAGTACGAAGTGCACCAGGAGTGAATCTGCCTGCCGAGGGAGGACATGCAGCTCATCCCTCGTTCCTCTCGCCGCTTCCCGGACCCTTAGGCAAAGTCTCCTCTCAGTTTGCTTTTAGGCGTGCCTCCATGCTCAGAAGCCACCCCGCATCAGGCAGGATACAGCGGGATGTAGTCTGGGCACGCAGAGTGCTTCTTTCCAGGGCCGGGGCAAAAACGAGAGCAAGCGCCTCACTTGCGCTTCTGTCTGCCGATGCTTAGAGACGACCAGCGCGCAGCTTCCCGCTGTGTGTGCTGCTGTACTCAAACAGCCTCCAAAGCAGGGCACTTAGGCAACTATCCCGGGTGCAGCAGGAGTGCATCTGCCTGCCGAGGGAGGACGTGCAGCACATCCCCCGGTCCGCCCTCCACTTCCCTGACTCTTAGGCAAAGCCCGTCCCAGCTTGCTTCTAGGCGTGCCTCCGTGCTCAGAAGCCGCCCCTATGGCAGGCAGGACACAGCGGGATGCATTCTGGGCGCGCAGAGTGCTGCTTCGCATGCTCGAGGCAAACCGAGAGCAGGTGCCTCACTTGCGCTTCTGTCTGCCGAGACTTAGAGGCGGACAAGCAGGAAGCTTCCCGCTGTGCGTGCTCCTGCACGCAACCCGCCTCCAAAGGAAGCAGGGCGCTAAGGCGAGCGCTCTGGGCACCCCAGGAGTGATTCTGCCTGCCGAGGAAAGACACGCAGCCTCTTCCCTGCCTCTTAGGCAAAGTCTCCTCTCAGTTTGTTGTTGGACACGCGTCCGTGCTCAGAAGCCACCCTGCATGAGGCAGGACACAGCGGGAAGCATTCTGGGCACGCAGAGTGCTGCTTCCCATGCCCGCGGCAAACCGAGAGCAGCTGCCTCACTCGCGTTTCTGTCTGCCGAGACTTAGAGCTGGCCAGCGCGCAGATTCCCACTCTGCGTGCTGCTGTGCTCAAACAGCCCCAAACAAAGCAGGGCGCTAAGGCAAGAGTACGAAGTGCACCAGGAGTGAATCTGCCTGCCGAGGGAGGACATGCAGCTCATCCCTCGTTCCTCTCGCCGCTTCCCGGACCCTTAGGCAAAGTCTCCTCTCAGTTTGCTTTTAGGCGTGCCTCCATGCTCAGAAGCCACCCCGCATCAGGCAGGATACAGCGGGATGTAGTCTGGGCACGCAGAGTGCTTCTTTTTAGGGCCGGGGCAAAAACGAGAGCAAGCGCCTCACTTGCGCTTCTGTTTGCCGATGCTTAGAGGCGACCAGCGCGCAGCTTCCCGCTGTGTGTGCCGCTGTACTCAAACAGCCTCCAAAGCAGGGCACTTAGGCAACTATCCCGGGTGCAGCAGGAGTGCATCTGCCTGCCGAGGGAGGACGTGCAGCACATCCCCCGGTCCGCCCTCCACTTCCCTGACTCTTAGGCAAAGCCCGTCCCAGCTTGCTTCTAGGCGTGCCTCCGTGCTCAGACGCCGCCCCATGGCAGGCAGGACACAGCGGGATGCATTCTGGGCGCGCAGAGTGCTGCTTCCCATGCCCGCGGCAAACCGAGAGCAGGTGCCTCACTTGCGCTTCTGTCTGCCGAGACTTAGAGGCGGACAAGCAGGAAGCTTCCCGCTGTGCGTGCTCCTGCACGCAACCAGCCTCCAAAGGAAGCAGGGCGCTAAGGCTAGCGGTCTGGGCACCCCAGGAGTGATTCTGCCTGCCGAGGAAAGACACGCAGCCACTTCCCTGCCTCTTAGGCAAAGTCTCCTCTCAGTTTGTTGATGGACACGCGTCCGTGCTCAGAAGCCACCCCGCATGAGGCAGGATACAGCGGGAAGCATTCTGGGCACGCAGAGTGCTGCTTCCCATGCCCGCGGCAAACCGAGAGCAGGTGCCTCACTTGCGCTTCTGTCTGCCGAGACTTAGAGGCGGACAAGCAGGAAGCTTCCCGCTGTGCGTGCTCCTGCACGCAACCAGCCTCCAAAGGAAGCAGGGCGCTAAGGCGAGCGCTCTGGGCATTCCAGGAGTGATTCTGCCTGCCGAGGAAAGAACGCAGCCTCTTCCCTGCCTCTTAGGCAAAGTCTCCTCTCAGTTTGTTGTTGGACACGCTTCCGTGCTCAGAAGCCACCCCGCATGAGGCAGGATACAGCGGGAAGCATTCTGGGCACGCAGAGTGCTGCTTCGCATGCTCGAGGCAAACCGAGAGCAGGTGCCTCACTTGCGCTTCTGTCTGCCGATGCTTAGAGACGACCAGCGCGCAGCTTCCCGCTGTGTGTGCCGCTGTACTCAAACAGCCTCCAAAGCAGGGCACTTAGGCAACCATCCCGGGTGCAGCAGGAGTGCATCTGCCTGCCGAGGGAGGACGTGCAGCACATCCCCCGGTCCGCCCTCCACTTCCCTGACTCTTAGGCAAAGCCCGTCCCAGCATGCTTCTAGGCGTGCCTCCGTGCTCAGAAGCCGCCCCTATGGCAGGCAGGACACAGCGGGATGCATTCTGGGCGCGCAGAGTGCTGCTTCGCATGCTCGAGGCAAACCGAGAGCAGGTGCCTCACTTGCGCTTCTGTCTGCCGAGACTTAGAGGCGGACAAGCAGGAAGCTTCCCGCTGTGCGTGCTCCTGCACGCAACCCGCCTCCAAAGGAAGCAGGGCGCTAAGGCGAGCGCTCTGGGCACCCCAGGAGTGATTCTGCCTGCCGAGGAAAGACACGCAGCCTCTTCCCTGCCTCTTAGGCAAAGTCTCCTCTCAGTTTGTTGTTGGACACGCGTCCGTGCTCAGAAGCCACCCCGCATGAGGCAGGATACAGCGGGAAGCATTCTGGGCACGCAGAGTGCTGCTTCGCATGCTCGAGGCAAACCGAGAGCAGGTGCCTCACTTGCGCTTCTGTCTGCCGATGCTTAGAGACGACCAGCGCGCAGCTTCCCGCTGTGTGTGCTGCTGTACTCAAACAGCCTCCAAAGCAGGGCACTTAGGCAACTATCCCGGGTGCAGCAGGAGTGCATCTGCCTGCCGAGGGAGGACGTGCAGCACATCCCCCGGTCCGCCCTCCACTTCCCTGACTCTTAGGCAAAGCCCGTCCCAGCTTGCTTCTAGGCGTGCCTCCGTGCTCAGAAGCCGCCCCATGGCAGGCAGGACACAGCGGGATGCATTCTGGGCGCGCAGAGTGCTGCTTCCCATGCTCGAGGCAAACCGAGAGCAGGTGCCTCACTTGCGCTTCTGTCTGCCGAGACTTAGAGGCGGACAAGCAGGAAGCTTCCCGCTGTGCGTGCTCCTGCACGCAACCAGCCTCCAAAGGAAGCAGGGCGCTAAGGCGAGCGCTCTGGGCATTCCAGGAGTGATTCTGCCTGCCGAGGAAAGAACGCAGCCTCTTCCCTGCCTCTTAGGCAAAGTCTCCTCTCAGTTTGTTGTTGGACACGCTTCCGTGCTCAGAAGCCACCCCGCATGAGGCAGGATACAGCGGGAAGCATTCTGGGCACGCAGAGTGCTGCTTCGCATGCTCGAGGCAAACCGAGAGCAGGTGCCTCACTTGCGCTTCTGTCTGCCGATGCTTAGAGACGACCAGCGCGCAGCTTCCCGCTGTGTGTGCTGCTGTACTCAAACAGCCTCCAAAGCAGGGCACTTAGGCAACTATCCCGGGTGCAGCAGGAGTGCATCTGCCTGCCGAGGGAGGACGTGCAGCACATCCCCCGGTCCGCCCTCCACTTCCCTGACTCTTAGGCAAAGCCCGTCCCAGCTTGCTTCTAGGCGTGCCTCCGTGCTCAGAAGCCGCCCCTATGGCAGGCAGGACACAGCGGGATGCATTCTGGGCGCGCAGAGTGCTGCTTCGCATGCTCGAGGCAAACCGAGAGCAGGTGCCTCACTTGCGCTTCTGTCTGCCGAGACTTAGAGGCGGACAAGCAGGAAGCTTCCCGCTGTGCGTGCTCCTGCACGCAACCCGCCTCCAAAGGAAGCAGGGCGCTAAGGCGAGCGCTCTGGGCACCCCAGGAGTGATTCTGCCTGCCGAGGAAAGACACGCAGCCTCTTCCCTGCCTCTTAGGCAAAGTCTCCTCTCAGTTTGTTGTTGGACACGCGTCCGTGCTCAGAAGCCACCCTGCATGAGGCAGGACACAGCGGGAAGCATTCTGGGCACGCAGAGTGCTGCTTCCCATGCCCGCGGCAAACCGAGAGCAGCTGCCTCACTCGCGTTTCTGTCTGCCGAGACTTAGAGCTGGCCAGCGCGCAGATTCCCACTCTGCGTGCTGCTGTGCTCAAACAGCCCCAAACAAAGCAGGGCGCTAAGGCAAGAGTACGAAGTGCACCAGGAGTGAATCTGCCTGCCGAGGGAGGACATGCAGCTCATCCCTCGTTCCTCTCGCCGCTTCCCGGACCCTTAGGCAAAGTCTCCTCTCAGTTTGCTTTTAGGCGTGCCTCCATGCTCAGAAGCCACCCCGCATCAGGCAGGATACAGCGGGATGTAGTCTGGGCACGCAGAGTGCTTCTTTCCAGGGCCGGGGCAAAAACGAGAGCAAGCGCCTCACTTGCGCTTCTGTTTGCCGATGCTTAGAGGCGACCAGCGCGCAGCTTCCCGCTGTGTGTGCCGCTGTACTCAAACAGCCTCCAAAGCAGGGCACTTAGGCAACCATCCCGGGTGCAGCAGGAGTGCATCTGCCTGCCGAGGGAGGACGTGCAGCACATCCCCCGGTCCGCCCTCCACTTCCCTGACTCTTAGGCAAAGCCCGTCCCAGCTTGCTTCTAGGCGTGCCTCCGTGCTCAGAAGCCGCCCCATGGCAGGCAGGACACAGCAGGATGCATTCTGGGCACGCAGAGTGCTGCTTCCCATGCTCGAGGCAAACCGAGAGCAGGTGCCTCACTTGCGCTTCTGTCTGCCGAGACTTAGAGGCGGACAAGCAGGAAGCTTCCCGCTGTGCGTGCTCCTGCACGCAACCAGCCTCGAAAGGAAGCAGGGCGCTAAGGCGAGCGCTCTGGGCATTCCAGGAGTGATTCTGCCTGCCGAGGAAAGAACGCAGCCTCTTCCCTGCCTCTTAGGCAAAGTCTCCTCTCAGTTTGTTGTTGGACACGCTTCCGTGCTCAGAAGCCACCCCGCATGAGGCAGGATACAGCGGGAAGCATTCTGGGCACGCAGAGTGCTGCTTCGCATGCTCGAGGCAAACCGAGAGCAGGTGCCTCACTTGCGCTTCTGTCTGCCGATGCTTAGAGACGACCAGCGCGCAGCTTCCCGCTGTGTGTGCTGCTGTAATCAAACAGCCTCCAGAGCAGGGCACTTAGGCAACTATCCCGGGTGCAGCAGGAGTGCATCTGCCTGCCGAGGGAGGACGTGCAGCACATCCCCCGGTCCGCCCTCCACTTCCCTGACTCTTAGGCAAAGCCCGTCCCAGCTTGCTTCTAGGCGTGCCTCCGTGCTCAGAAGCCGCCCCTATGGCAGGCAGGACACAGCGGGATGCATTCTGGGCGCGCAGAGTGCTGCTTCGCATGCTCGAGGCAAACCGAGAGCAGGTGCCTCACTTGCGCTTCTGTCTGCCGAGACTTAGAGGCGGACAAGCAGGAAGCTTCCCGCTGTGCGTGCTCCTGCACGCAACCCGCCTCCAAAGGAAGCAGGGCGCTAAGGCGAGCGCTCTGGGCACCCCAGGAGTGATTCTGCCTGCCGAGGAAAGACACGCAGCCTCTTCCCTGCCTCTTAGGCAAAGTCTCCTCTCAGTTTGTTGTAGGACACGCGTCCGTGCTCAGAAGCCACCCTGCATGAGGCAGGACACAGCGGGAAGCATTCTGGGCACGCAGAGTGCTGCTTCCCATGCCCGCGGCAAACCGAGAGCAGCTGCCTCACTCGCGTTTCTGTCTGCCGAGACTTAGAGCTGGCCAGCGCGCAGATTCCCACTCTGCGTGCTGCTGTGCTCAAACAGCCCCAAACAAAGCAGGGCGCTAAGGCAAGAGTACGAAGTGCACCAGGAGTGAATCTGCCTGCCGAGGGAGGACATGCAGCTCATCCCTCGTTCCTCTCGCCGCTTCCCGGACCCTTAGGCAAAGTCTCCTCTCAGTTTGCTTTTAGGCGTGCCTCCATGCTCAGAAGCCACCCCGCATCAGGCAGGATACAGCGGGATGTAGTCTGGGCACGCAGAGTGCTTCTTTCCAGGGCCGGGGCAAAAACGAGAGCAAGCGCCTCACTTGCGCTTCTGTCTGCCGATGCTTAGAGACGACCAGCGCGCAGCTTCCCGCTGTGTGTGCTGCTGTACTCAAACAGCCTCCAAAGCAGGGCACTTAGGCAACTATCCCGGGTGCAGCAGGAGTGCATCTGCCTGCCGAGGGAGGACGTGCAGCACATCCCCCGGTCCGCCCTCCACTTCCCTGACTCTTAGGCAAAGCCCGTCCCAGCTTGCTTCTAGGCGTGCCTCCGTGCTCAGAAGCCGCCCCTATGGCAGGCAGGACACAGCGGGATGCATTCTGGGCGCGCAGAGTGCTGCTTCGCATGCTCGAGGCAAACCGAGAGCAGGTGCCTCACTTGCGCTTCTGTCTGCCGAGACTTAGAGGCGGACAAGCAGGAAGCTTCCCGCTGTGCGTGCTCCTGCACGCAACCCGCCTCCAAAGGAAGCAGGGCGCTAAGGCGAGCGCTCTGGGCACCCCAGGAGTGATTCTGCCTGCCGAGGAAAGACACGCAGCCTCTTCCCTGCCTCTTAGGCAAAGTCTCCTCTCAGTTTGTTGTTGGACACGCGTCCGTGCTCAGAAGCCACCCTGCATGAGGCAGGACACAGCGGGAAGCATTCTGGGCACGCAGAGTGCTGCTTCCCATGCCCGCGGCAAACCGAGAGCAGCTGCCTCACTCGCGTTTCTGTCTGCCGAGACTTAGAGCTGGCCAGCGCGCAGATTCCCACTCTGCGTGCTGCTGTGCTCAAACAGCCCCAAACAAAGCAGGGCGCTAAGGCAAGAGTACGAAGTGCACCAGGAGTGAATCTGCCTGCCGAGGGAGGACATGCAGCTCATCCCTCGTTCCTCTCGCCGCTTCCCGGACCCTTAGGCAAAGTCTCCTCTCAGTTTGCTTTTAGGCGTGCCTCCATGCTCAGAAGCCACCCCGCATCAGGCAGGATACAGCGGGATGTAGTCTGGGCACGCAGAGTGCTTCTTTTTAGGGCCGGGGCAAAAACGAGAGCAAGCGCCTCACTTGCGCTTCTGTTTGCCGATGCTTAGAGGCGACCAGCGCGCAGCTTCCCGCTGTGTGTGCCGCTGTACTCAAACAGCCTCCAAAGCAGGGCACTTAGGCAACTATCCCGGGTGCAGCAGGAGTGCATCTGCCTGCCGAGGGAGGACGTGCAGCACATCCCCCGGTCCGCCCTCCACTTCCCTGACTCTTAGGCAAAGCCCGTCCCAGCTTGCTTCTAGGCGTGCCTCCGTGCTCAGACGCCGCCCCATGGCAGGCAGGACACAGCGGGATGCATTCTGGGCGCGCAGAGTGCTGCTTCCCATGCCCGCGGCAAACCGAGAGCAGGTGCCTCACTTGCGCTTCTGTCTGCCGAGACTTAGAGGCGGACAAGCAGGAAGCTTCCCGCTGTGCGTGCTCCTGCACGCAACCAGCCTCCAAAGGAAGCAGGGCGCTAAGGCTAGCGGTCTGGGCACCCCAGGAGTGATTCTGCCTGCCGAGGAAAGACACGCAGCCACTTCCCTGCCTCTTAGGCAAAGTCTCCTCTCAGTTTGTTGATGGACACGCGTCCGTGCTCAGAAGCCACCCCGCATGAGGCAGGATACAGCGGGAAGCATTCTGGGCACGCAGAGTGCTGCTTCCCATGCCCGCGGCAAACCGAGAGCAGGTGCCTCACTTGCGCTTCTGTCTGCCGAGACTTAGAGGCGGACAAGCAGGAAGCTTCCCGCTGTGCGTGCTCCTGCACGCAACCAGCCTCCAAAGGAAGCAGGGCGCTAAGGCGAGCGCTCTGGGCATTCCAGGAGTGATTCTGCCTGCCGAGGAAAGAACGCAGCCTCTTCCCTGCCTCTTAGGCAAAGTCTCCTCTCAGTTTGTTGTTGGACACGCTTCCGTGCTCAGAAGCCACCCCGCATGAGGCAGGATACAGCGGGAAGCATTCTGGGCACGCAGAGTGCTGCTTCGCATGCTCGAGGCAAACCGAGAGCAGGTGCCTCACTTGCGCTTCTGTCTGCCGATGCTTAGAGACGACCAGCGCGCAGCTTCCCGCTGTGTGTGCCGCTGTACTCAAACAGCCTCCAAAGCAGGGCACTTAGGCAACCATCCCGGGTGCAGCAGGAGTGCATCTGCCTGCCGAGGGAGGACGTGCAGCACATCCCCCGGTCCGCCCTCCACTTCCCTGACTCTTAGGCAAAGCCCGTCCCAGCATGCTTCTAGGCGTGCCTCCGTGCTCAGAAGCCGCCCCTATGGCAGGCAGGACACAGCGGGATGCATTCTGGGCGCGCAGAGTGCTGCTTCGCATGCTCGAGGCAAACCGAGAGCAGGTGCCTCACTTGCGCTTCTGTCTGCCGAGACTTAGAGGCGGACAAGCAGGAAGCTTCCCGCTGTGCGTGCTCCTGCACGCAACCCGCCTCCAAAGGAAGCAGGGCGCTAAGGCGAGCGCTCTGGGCACCCCAGGAGTGATTCTGCCTGCCGAGGAAAGACACGCAGCCTCTTCCCTGCCTCTTAGGCAAAGTCTCCTCTCAGTTTGTTGTTGGACACGCGTCCGTGCTCAGAAGCCACCCCGCATGAGGCAGGATACAGCGGGAAGCATTCTGGGCACGCAGAGTGCTGCTTCGCATGCTCGAGGCAAACCGAGAGCAGGTGCCTCACTTGCGCTTCTGTCTGCCGATGCTTAGAGACGACCAGCGCGCAGCTTCCCGCTGTGTGTGCTGCTGTACTCAAACAGCCTCCAAAGCAGGGCACTTAGGCAACTATCCCGGGTGCAGCAGGAGTGCATCTGCCTGCCGAGGGAGGACGTGCAGCACATCCCCCGGTCCGCCCTCCACTTCCCTGACTCTTAGGCAAAGCCCGTCCCAGCTTGCTTCTAGGCGTGCCTCCGTGCTCAGAAGCCGCCCCATGGCAGGCAGGACACAGCGGGATGCATTCTGGGCGCGCAGAGTGCTGCTTCCCATGCTCGAGGCAAACCGAGAGCAGGTGCCTCACTTGCGCTTCTGTCTGCCGAGACTTAGAGGCGGACAAGCAGGAAGCTTCCCGCTGTGCGTGCTCCTGCACGCAACCAGCCTCCAAAGGAAGCAGGGCGCTAAGGCGAGCGCTCTGGGCATTCCAGGAGTGATTCTGCCTGCCGAGGAAAGAACGCAGCCTCTTCCCTGCCTCTTAGGCAAAGTCTCCTCTCAGTTTGTTGTTGGACACGCTTCCGTGCTCAGAAGCCACCCCGCATGAGGCAGGATACAGCGGGAAGCATTCTGGGCACGCAGAGTGCTGCTTCGCATGCTCGAGGCAAACCGAGAGCAGGTGCCTCACTTGCGCTTCTGTCTGCCGATGCTTAGAGACGACCAGCGCGCAGCTTCCCGCTGTGTGTGCTGCTGTACTCAAACAGCCTCCAAAGCAGGGCACTTAGGCAACTATCCCGGGTGCAGCAGGAGTGCATCTGCCTGCCGAGGGAGGACGTGCAGCACATCCCCCGGTCCGCCCTCCACTTCCCTGACTCTTAGGCAAAGCCCGTCCCAGCTTGCTTCTAGGCGTGCCTCCGTGCTCAGAAGCCGCCCCTATGGCAGGCAGGACACAGCGGGATGCATTCTGGGCGCGCAGAGTGCTGCTTCGCATGCTCGAGGCAAACCGAGAGCAGGTGCCTCACTTGCGCTTCTGTCTGCCGAGACTTAGAGGCGGACAAGCAGGAAGCTTCCCGCTGTGCGTGCTCCTGCACGCAACCCGCCTCCAAAGGAAGCAGGGCGCTAAGGCGAGCGCTCTGGGCACCCCAGGAGTGATTCTGCCTGCCGAGGAAAGACACGCAGCCTCTTCCCTGCCTCTTAGGCAAAGTCTCCTCTCAGTTTGTTGTTGGACACGCGTCCGTGCTCAGAAGCCACCCTGCATGAGGCAGGACACAGCGGGAAGCATTCTGGGCACGCAGAGTGCTGCTTCCCATGCCCGCGGCAAACCGAGAGCAGCTGCCTCACTCGCGTTTCTGTCTGCCGAGACTTAGAGCTGGCCAGCGCGCAGATTCCCACTCTGCGTGCTGCTGTGCTCAAACAGCCCCAAACAAAGCAGGGCGCTAAGGCAAGAGTACGAAGTGCACCAGGAGTGAATCTGCCTGCCGAGGGAGGACATGCAGCTCATCCCTCGTTCCTCTCGCCGCTTCCCGGACCCTTAGGCAAAGTCTCCTCTCAGTTTGCTTTTAGGCGTGCCTCCATGCTCAGAAGCCACCCCGCATCAGGCAGGATACAGCGGGATGTAGTCTGGGCACGCAGAGTGCTTCTTTCCAGGGCCGGGGCAAAAACGAGAGCAAGCGCCTCACTTGCGCTTCTGTTTGCCGATGCTTAGAGGCGACCAGCGCGCAGCTTCCCGCTGTGTGTGCCGCTGTACTCAAACAGCCTCCAAAGCAGGGCACTTAGGCAACTATCCCGGGTGCAGCAGGAGTGCATCTGCCTGCCGAGGGAGGACGTGCAGCACATCCCCCGGTCCGCCCTCCACTTCCCTGACTCTTAGGCAAAGCCCGTCCCAGCTTGCTTCTAGGCGTGCCTCCGTGCTCAGAAGCCGCCCCATGGCAGGCAGGACACAGCGGGATGCATTCTGGGCGCGCAGAGTGCTGCTTCGCATGCTCGAGGCAAACCGAGAGCAGGTGCCTCACTTGCGCTTCTGTCTGCCGAGACTTAGAGGCGGACAAGCAGGAAGCTTCCCGCTGTGCGTGCTCCTGCACGCAACCAGCCTCCAAAGGAAGCAGGGCGCTAAGGCGAGCGCTCTGGGCACCCCAGGAGTGATTCTGCCTGCCGAGGAAAGACACGCAGCCACTTCCCTGCCTCTTAGGCAAAGTCTCCTCTCAGTTTGTTGATGGACACGCTTCCGTGCTCAGAAGCCACCCCGCATGAGGCAGGATACAGCGGGAAGCATTCTGGGCACGCAGAGTGCTGCTTCGCATGCCCGCGGCAAACCGAGAGCAGCTGCCTCACTTGCGCTTCTGTCTGCCGATGCTTAGAGACGACCAGCGCGCAGCTTCCCGCTGTGTGTGCTGCTGTACTCAAACAGCCTCCAAAGCAGGGCACTTAGGCAACCATCCCGGGTGCAGCAGGAGTGCATCTGCCTGCCGAGGGAGGACGTGCAGCACATCCCCCGGTCCGCCCTCCACTTCCCTGACTCTTAGGCAAAGCCCGTCCCAGCTTGCTTCTAGGCGTGCCTCCGTGCTCAGAAGCCGCCCCATGGCAGGCAGGACACAGCGGGATGCATTCTGGGCGCGCAGAGTGCTGCTTCCCATGCCCGCGGCAAACCGAGAGCAGGTGCCTCACTTGCGCTTCTGTCTGCCGAGACTTAGAGGCGGACAAGCAGGAAGCTTCCCGCTGTGCGTGCTCCTGCACGCAACCAGCCTCCAAAGGAAGCAGGGCGCTAAGGCGAGCGCTCTGGGCACCCCAGGAGTGATTCTGCCTGCCGAGGAAAGACACGCAGCCACTTCCCTGCCTCTTAGGCAAAGTCTCCTCTCAGTTTGTTGTTGGACACGCGTCCGTGCTCAGAAGCCACCCTGCATGAGGCAGGACACAGCGGGAAGCATTCTGGGCACGCAGAGTGCTGCTTCCCATGCCCGCGGCAAACCGAGAGCAGCTGCCTCACTCGCGTTTCTGTCTGCAGAGACTTAGAGCTGGCCAGCGCGCAGATTCCCACTCTGCGTGCTGCTGTGCTCAAACAGCCCCAAACAAATCAGGGCGCTAAGGCAAGAGTACGAAGTGCACCAGGAGTGAATCTGCCTGCCGAGGGAGGACATGCAGCTCATCCCTCGTTCCTCTCGCCGCTTCCCGGACCCTTAGGCAAAGTCTCCTCTCAGTTTGCTTTTAGGCGTGCCTCCATGCTCAGAAGCCACCCCGCATCAGGCAGGATACAGCGGGATGTAGTCTGGGCACGCAGAGTGCTTCTTTCCAGGGCAGGGGCAAAAACGAGAGCAAGCGCCTCACTTGCGCTTCTGTTTGCCGATGCTTAGAGGTGACCAGCGCGCAGCTTCCCGCTGTGTGTGCCGCTGTACTCAAACAGCCTCCAAAGCAGGGCACTTAGGCAACTATCCCGGGTGCAGCAGGAGTGCATCTGCCTGCCGAGGGAGGACGTGCAGCACATCCCCCGGTCCGCCCTCCACTTCCCTGACTCTTAGGCAAAGCCCGTCCCAGCTTGCTTCTAGGCGTGCCTCCGTGCTCAGACGCCGCCCCATGGCAGGCAGGACACAGCGGGATGCATTCTGGGCGCGCAGAGTGCTGCTTCCCATGCCCGCGGCAAACCGAGAGCAGGTGCCTCACTTGCGCTTCTGTCTGCCGAGACTTAGAGGCGGACAAGCAGGAAGCTTCCCGCTGTGCGTGCTCCTGCACGCAACCAGCCTCCAAAGGAAGCAGGGCGCTAAGGCGAGCGCTCTGGGCACCCCAGGAGTGATTCTGCCTGCCGAGGAAAGACACGCAGCCACTTCCCTGCCTCTTAGGCAAAGTCTCCTCTCAGTTTGTTGATGGACACGCGTCCGTGCTCAGAAGCCACCCCGCATGAGGCAGGATACAGCGGGAAGCATTCTGGGCACGCAGAGTGCTGCTTCGCATGCCCGCGGCAAACCGAGAGCAGGTGCCTCACTTGCGCTTCTGTCTGCCGAGACTTAGAGGCGGACAAGCAGGAAGCTTCCCGCTGTGCGTGCTCCTGCACGCAACCAGCCTCCAAAGGAAGCAGGGCGCTAAGGCGAGCGCTCTGGGCATTCCAGGAGTGATTCTGCCTGCCGAGGAAAGAACGCAGCCTCTTCCCTGCCTCTTAGGCAAAGTCTCCTCTCAGTTTGTTGTTGGACACGCTTCCGTGCTCAGAAGCCACCCCGCATGAGGCAGGATACAGCGGGAAGCATTCTGGGCACGCAGAGTGCTGCTTCGCATGCTCGAGGCAAACCGAGAGCAGGTGCCTCACTTGCGCTTCTGTCTGCCGATGCTTAGAGACGACCAGCGCGCAGCTTCCCGCTGTGTGTGCTGCTGTACTCAAACAGCCTCCAAAGCAGGGCACTTAGGCAACTATCCCGGGTGCAGCAGGAGTGCATCTGCCTGCCGAGGGAGGACGTGCAGCACATCCCCCGGTCCGCCCTCCACTTCCCTGACTCTTAGGCAAAGCCCGTCCCAGCTTGCTTCTAGGCGTGCCTCCGTGCTCAGAAGCCGCCCCTATGGCAGGCAGGACACAGCGGGATGCATTCTGGGCGCGCAGAGTGCTGCTTCGCATGCTCGAGGCAAACCGAGAGCAGGTGCCTCACTTGCGCTTCTGTCTGCCGAGACTTAGAGGCGGACAAGCAGGAAGCTTCCCGCTGTGCGTGCTCCTGCACGCAACCCGCCTCCAAAGGAAGCAGGGCGCTAAGGCGAGCGCTCTGGGCACCCCAGGAGTGATTCTGCCTGCCGAGGAAAGACACGCAGCCTCTTCCCTGCCTCTTAGGCAAAGTCTCCTCTCAGTTTGTTGTTGGACACGCGTCCGTGCTCAGAAGCCACCCTGCATGAGGCAGGACACAGCGGGAAGCATTCTGGGCACGCAGAGTGCTGCTTCCCATGCCCGCGGCAAACCGAGAGCAGCTGCCTCACTCGCGTTTCTGTCTGCCGAGACTTAGAGCTGGCCAGCGCGCAGATTCCCACTCTGCGTGCTGCTGTGCTCAAACAGCCCCAAACAAAGCAGGGCGCTAAGGCAAGAGTACGAAGTGCACCAGGAGTGAATCTGCCTGCCGAGGGAGGACATGCAGCTCATCCCTCGTTCCTCTCGCCGCTTCCCGGACCCTTAGGCAAAGTCTCCTCTCAGTTTGCTTTTAGGCGTGCCTCCATGCTCAGAAGCCACCCCGCATCAGGCAGGATACAGCGGGATGTAGTCTGGGCACGCAGAGTGCTTCTTTCCAGGGCCGGGGCAAAAACGAGAGCAAGCGCCTCACTTGCGCTTCTGTTTGCCGATGCTTAGAGGCGACCAGCGCGCAGCTTCCCGCTGTGTGTGCCGCTGTACTCAAACAGCCTCCAAAGCAGGGCACTTAGGCAACCATCCCGGGTGCAGCAGGAGTGCATCTGCCTGCCGAGGGAGGACGTGCAGCACATCCCCCGGTCCGCCCTCCACTTCCCTGACTCTTAGGCAAAGCCCGTCCCAGCTTGCTTCTAGGCGTGCCTCCGTGCTCAGAAGCCGCCCCATGGCAGGCAGGACACAGCAGGATGCATTCTGGGCACGCAGAGTGCTGCTTCCCATGCTCGAGGCAAACCGAGAGCAGGTGCCTCACTTGCGCTTCTGTCTGCCGAGACTTAGAGGCGGACAAGCAGGAAGCTTCCCGCTGTGCGTGCTCCTGCACGCAACCAGCCTCGAAAGGAAGCAGGGCGCTAAGGCGAGCGCTCTGGGCATTCCAGGAGTGATTCTGCCTGCCGAGGAAAGAACGCAGCCTCTTCCCTGCCTCTTAGGCAAAGTCTCCTCTCAGTTTGTTGTTGGACACGCTTCCGTGCTCAGAAGCCACCCCGCATGAGGCAGGATACAGCGGGAAGCATTCTGGGCACGCAGAGTGCTGCTTCGCATGCTCGAGGCAAACCGAGAGCAGGTGCCTCACTTGCGCTTCTGTCTGCCGATGCTTAGAGACGACCAGCGCGCAGCTTCCCGCTGTGTGTGCTGCTGTAATCAAACAGCCTCCAGAGCAGGGCACTTAGGCAACTATCCCGGGTGCAGCAGGAGTGCATCTGCCTGCCGAGGGAGGACGTGCAGCACATCCCCCGGTCCGCCCTCCACTTCCCTGACTCTTAGGCAAAGCCCGTCCCAGCTTGCTTCTAGGCGTGCCTCCGTGCTCAGAAGCCGCCCCTATGGCAGGCAGGACACAGCGGGATGCATTCTGGGCGCGCAGAGTGCTGCTTCGCATGCTCGAGGCAAACCGAGAGCAGGTGCCTCACTTGCGCTTCTGTCTGCCGAGACTTAGAGGCGGACAAGCAGGAAGCTTCCCGCTGTGCGTGCTCCTGCACGCAACCCGCCTCCAAAGGAAGCAGGGCGCTAAGGCGAGCGCTCTGGGCACCCCAGGAGTGATTCTGCCTGCCGAGGAAAGACACGCAGCCTCTTCCCTGCCTCTTAGGCAAAGTCTCCTCTCAGTTTGTTGTAGGACACGCGTCCGTGCTCAGAAGCCACCCTGCATGAGGCAGGACACAGCGGGAAGCATTCTGGGCACGCAGAGTGCTGCTTCCCATGCCCGCGGCAAACCGAGAGCAGCTGCCTCACTCGCGTTTCTGTCTGCCGAGACTTAGAGCTGGCCAGCGCGCAGATTCCCACTCTGCGTGCTGCTGTGCTCAAACAGCCCCAAACAAAGCAGGGCGCTAAGGCAAGAGTACGAAGTGCACCAGGAGTGAATCTGCCTGCCGAGGGAGGACATGCAGCTCATCCCTCGTTCCTCTCGCCGCTTCCCGGACCCTTAGGCAAAGTCTCCTCTCAGTTTGCTTTTAGGCGTGCCTCCATGCTCAGAAGCCACCCCGCATCAGGCAGGATACAGCGGGATGTAGTCTGGGCACGCAGAGTGCTTCTTTCCAGGGCCGGGGCAAAAACGAGAGCAAGCGCCTCACTTGCGCTTCTGTTTGCCGATGCTTAGAGGCGACCAGCGCGCAGCTTCCCGCTGTGTGTGCCGCTGTACTCAAACAGCCTCCAAAGCAGGGCACTTAGGCAACCATCCCGGGTGCAGCAGGAGTGCATCTGCCTGCCGAGGGAGGACGTGCAGCACATCCCCCGGTCCGCCCTCCACTTCCCTGACTCTTAGGCAAAGCCCGTCCCAGCTTGCTTCTAGGCGTGCCTCCGTGCTCAGAAGCCGCCCCATGGCAGGCAGGACACAGCGGGATGCATTCTGGGCACGCAGAGTGCTGCTTCCCATGCCCGCGGCAAACCGAGAGCAGGTGCCTCACTTGCGCTTCTGTCTGCCGAGACTTAGAGGTGGACAAGCAGGAAGCTTCCCGCTGTGCGTGCTCCTGCACGCAACCAGCCTCCAAAGGAAGCAGGGCGCTAAGGCGAGCGCTCTGGGCACCCCAGGAGTGATTCTGCCTGCCGAGGAAAGACACGCAGCCACTTCCCTGCCTCTTAGGCAAAGTCTCCTCTCAGTTTGTTGATGGACACGCGTCCGTGCTCAGAAGCCACCCCGCATGAGGCAGGATACAGCGGGAAGCATTCTGGGCACGCAGAGTGCTGCTTCGCATGCCCGCGGCAAACCGAGAGCAGGTGCCTCACTTGCGCTTCTGTCTGCCGAGACTTAGAGGCGGACAAGCAGGAAGCTTCCCGCTGTGCGTGCTCCTGCACGCAACCAGCCTCCAAAGGAAGCAGGGCGCTAAGGCGAGCGCTCTGGGCATTCCAGGAGTGATTCTGCCTGCCGAGGAAAGAACGCAGCCTCTTCCCTGCCTCTTAGGCAAAGTCTCCTCTCAGTTTGTTGTTGGACACGCTTCCGTGCTCAGAAGCCACCCCGCATGACGCAGGATACAGCGGGAAGCATTCTGGGCACGCAGAGTGCTGCTTCGCATGCTCGAGGCAAACCGAGAGCAGGTGCCTCACTTGCGCTTCTGTCTGCCGATGCTTAGAGACGACCAGCGCGCAGCTTCCCGCTGTGTGTGCTGCTGTACTCAAACAGCCTCCAAAGCAGGGCACTTAGGCAACTATCCCGGGTGCAGCAGGAGTGCATCTGCCTGCCGAGGGAGGACGTGCAGCACATCCCCCGGTCCGCCCTCCACTTCCCTGACTCTTAGGCAAAGCCCGTCCCAGCTTGCTTCTAGGCGTGCCTCCGTGCTCAGAAGCCGCCCCTATGGCAGGCAGGACACAGCGGGATGCATTCTGGGCGCGCAGAGTGCTGCTTCGCATGCTCGAGGCAAACCGAGAGCAGGTGCCTCACTTGCGCTTCTGTCTGCCGAGACTTAGAGGCGGACAAGCAGGAAGCTTCCCGCTGTGCGTGCTCCTGCACGCAACCCGCCTCCAAAGGAAGCAGGGCGCTAAGGCGAGCGCTCTGGGCACCCCAGGAGTGATTCTGCCTGCCGAGGAAAGACACGCAGCCTCTTCCCTGCCTCTTAGGCAAAGTCTCCTCTCAGTTTGTTGTAGGACACGCGTCCGTGCTCAGAAGCCACCCTGCATGAGGCAGGACACAGCGGGAAGCATTCTGGGCACGCAGAGTGCTGCTTCCCATGCCCGCGGCAAACCGAGAGCAGCTGCCTCACTCGCGTTTCTGTCTGCCGAGACTTAGAGCTGGCCAGCGCGCAGATTCCCACTCTGCGTGCTGCTGTGCTCAAACAGCCCCAAACAAAGCAGGGCGCTAAGGCAAGAGTACGAAGTGCACCAGGAGTGAATCTGCCTGCCGAGGGAGGACATGCAGCTCATCCCTCGTTCCTCTCGCCTCTTCCCGGACCCTTAGGCAAAGTCTCCTCTCAGTTTGCTTTTAGGCGTGCCTCCATGCTCAGAAGCCACCCCGCATCAGGCAGGATACAGCGGGATGTAGTCTGGGCACGCAGAGTGCTTCTTTCCAGGGCCGGGGCAAAAACGAGAGCAAGCGCCTCACTTGCGCTTCTGTTTGCCGATGCTTAGAGGCGACCAGCGCGCAGCTTCCCGCTGTGTGTGCCGCTGTACTCAAACAGCCTCCAAAGCAGGGCACTTAGGCAACTATCCCGGGTGCAGCAGGAGTGCATCTGCCTGCCGAGGGAGGACGTGCAGCACATCCCCCGGTCCGCCCTCCACTTCCCTGACTCTTAGGCAAAGCCCGTCCCAGCTTGCTTCTAGGCGTGCCTCCGTGCTCAGAAGCCGCCCCATGGCAGGCAGGACACAGCAGGATGCATTCTGGGCACGCAGAGTGCTGCTTCCCATGCTCGAGGCAAACCGAGAGCAGGTGCCTCACTTGCGCTTCTGTCTGCCGAGACTTAGAGGCGGACAAGCAGGAAGCTTCCCGCTGTGCGTGCTCCTGCACGCAACCAGCCTCGAAAGGAAGCAGGGCGCTAAGGCGAGCGCTCTGGGCATTCCAGGAGTGATTCTGCCTGCCGAGGAAAGAACGCAGCCTCTTCCCTGCCTCTTAGGCAAAGTCTCCTCTCAGTTTGTTGTTGGACACGCTTCCGTGCTCAGAAGCCACCCCGCATGAGGCAGGATACAGCGGGAAGCATTCTGGGCACGCAGAGTGCTGCTTCGCATGCTCGAGGCAAACCGAGAGCAGGTGCCTCACTTGCGCTTCTGTCTGCCGATGCTTAGAGACGACCAGCGCGCAGCTTCCCGCTGTGTGTGCTGCTGTAATCAAACAGCCTCCAGAGCAGGGCACTTAGGCAACTATCCCGGGTGCAGCAGGAGTGCATCTGCCTGCCGAGGGAGGACGTGCAGCACATCCCCCGGTCCGCCCTCCACTTCCCTGACTCTTAGGCAAAGCCCGTCCCAGCTTGCTTCTAGGCGTGCCTCCGTGCTCAGAAGCCGCCCCTATGGCAGGCAGGACACAGCGGGATGCATTCTGGGCGCGCAGAGTGCTGCTTCGCATGCTCGAGGCAAACCGAGAGCAGGTGCCTCACTTGCGCTTCTGTCTGCCGAGACTTAGAGGCGGACAAGCAGGAAGCTTCCCGCTGTGCGTGCTCCTGCACGCAACCCGCCTCCAAAGGAAGCAGGGCGCTAAGGCGAGCGCTCTGGGCACCCCAGGAGTGATTCTGCCTGCCGAGGAAAGACACGCAGCCTCTTCCCTGCCTCTTAGGCAAAGTCTCCTCTCAGTTTGTTGTAGGACACGCGTCCGTGCTCAGAAGCCACCCTGCATGAGGCAGGACACAGCGGGAAGCATTCTGGGCACGCAGAGTGCTGCTTCCCATGCCCGCGGCAAACCGAGAGCAGCTGCCTCACTCGCGTTTCTGTCTGCCGAGACTTAGAGCTGGCCAGCGCGCAGATTCCCACTCTGCGTGCTGCTGTGCTCAAACAGCCCCAAACAAAGCAGGGCGCTAAGGCAAGAGTACGAAGTGCACCAGGAGTGAATCTGCCTGCCGAGGGAGGACATGCAGCTCATCCCTCGTTCCTCTCGCCGCTTCCCGGACCCTTAGGCAAAGTCTCCTCTCAGTTTGCTTTTAGGCGTGCCTCCATGCTCAGAAGCCACCCCGCATCAGGCAGGATACAGCGGGATGTAGTCTGGGCACGCAGAGTGCTTCTTTCCAGGGCCGGGGCAAAAACGAGAGCAAGCGCCTCACTTGCGCTTCTGTTTGCCGATGCTTAGAGGCGACCAGCGCGCAGCTTCCCGCTGTGTGTGCCGCTGTACTCAAACAGCCTCCAAAGCAGGGCACTTAGGCAACCATCCCGGGTGCAGCAGGAGTGCATCTGCCTGCCGAGGGAGGACGTGCAGCACATCCCCCGGTCCGCCCTCCACTTCCCTGACTCTTAGGCAAAGCCCGTCCCAGCTTGCTTCTAGGCGTGCCTCCGTGCTCAGAAGCCGCCCCATGGCAGGCAGGACACAGCGGGATGCATTCTGGGCGCGCAGAGTGCTGCTTCCCATGCCCGCGGCAAACCGAGAGCAGGTGCCTCACTTGCGCTTCTGTCTGCCGAGACTTAGAGGCGGACAAGCAGGAAGCTTCCCGCTGTGCGTGCTCCTGCACGCAACCAGCCTCCAAAGGAAGCAGGGCGCTAAGGCGAGCGCTCTGGGCACCCCAGGAGTGATTCTGCCTGCCGAGGAAAGACACGCAGCCACTTCCCTGCCTCTTAGGCAAAGTCTCCTCTCAGTTTGTTGATGGACACGCGTCCGTGCTCAGAAGCCACCCCGCATGAGGCAGGATACAGCGGGAAGCATTCTGGGCACGCAGAGTGCTGCTTCGCATGCTCGAGGCAAACCGAGAGCAGGTGCCTCACTTGCGCTTCTGTCTGCCGATGCTTAGAGACGACCAGCGCGCAGCTTCCCGCTGTGTGTGCTGCTGTACTCAAACAGCCTCCAAAGCAGGGCACTTAGGCAACTATCCCGGGTGCAGCAGGAGTGCATCTGCCTGCCGAGGGAGGACGTGCAGCACATCCCCCGGTCCGCCCTCCACTTCCCTGACTCTTAGGCAAAGCCCGTCCCAGCTTGCTTCTAGGCGTGCCTCCGTGCTCAGAAGCCGCCCCTATGGCAGGCAGGACACAGCGGGATGCATTCTGGGCGCGCAGAGTGCTGCTTCGCATGCTCGAGGCAAACCGAGAGCAGGTGCCTCACTTGCGCTTCTGTCTGCCGAGACTTAGAGGCGGACAAGCAGGAAGCTTCCCGCTGTGCGTGCTCCTGCACGCAACCCGCCTCCAAAGGAAGCAGGGCGCTAAGGCGAGCGCTCTGGGCACCCCAGGAGTGATTCTGCCTGCCGAGGAAAGACACGCAGCCTCTTCCCTGCCTCTTAGGCAAAGTCTCCTCTCAGTTTGTTGTAGGACACGCGTCCGTGCTCAGAAGCCACCCTGCATGAGGCAGGACACAGCGGGAAGCATTCTGGGCACGCAGAGTGCTGCTTCCCATGCCCGCGGCAAACCGAGAGCAGCTGCCTCACTCGCGTTTCTGTCTGCCGAGACTTAGAGCTGGCCAGCGCGCAGATTCCCACTCTGTGTGCTGCTGTGCTCAAACAGCCCCAAACAAAGCAGGGCGCTAAGGCAAGAGTACGAAGTGCACCAGGAGTGAATCTGCCTGCCGAGGGAGGACATGCAGCTCATCCCTCGTTCCTCTCGCCGCTTCCCGGACCCTTAGGCAAAGTCTCCTCTCAGTTTGCTTTTAGGCGTGCCTCCATGCTCAGAAGCCACCCCGCATCAGGCAGGATACAGCGGGATGTAGTCTGGGCACGCAGAGTGCTTCTTTCCAGGGCCGGGGCAAAAACGAGAGCAAGCGCCTCACTTGCGCTTCTGTTTGCCGATGCTTAGAGGCGACCAGCGCGCAGCTTCCCGCTGTGTGTGCCGCTGTACTCAAACAGCCTCCAAAGCAGGGCACTTAGGCAACCATCCCGGGTGCAGCAGGAGTGCATCTGCCTGCCGAGGGAGGACGTGCAGCACATCCCCCGGTCCGCCCTCCACTTCCCTGACTCTTAGGCAAAGCCCGTCCCAGCTTGCTTCTAGGCGTGCCTCCGTGCTCAGAAGCCGCCCCATGGCAGGCAGGACACAGCGGGATGCATTCTGGGCGCGCAGAGTGCTGCTTCCCATGCCCGCGGCAAACCGAGAGCAGGTGCCTCACTTGCGCTTCTGTCTGCCGAGACTTAGAGGCGGACAAGCAGGAAGCTTCCCGCTGTGCGTGCTCCTGCACGCAACCAGCCTCCAAAGGAAGCAGGGCGCTAAGGCGAGCGCTCTGGGCATTCCAGGAGTGATTCTGCCTGCCGAGGAAAGAACGCAGCCTCTTCCCTGCCTCTTAGGCAAAGTCTCCTCTCAGTTTGTTGTTGGACACGCTTCCGTGCTCAGAAGCCACCCTGCATGAGGCAGGATACAGCGGGAAGCATTCTGGGCACGCAGAGTGCTGCTTCGCATGCTCGAGGCAAACCGAGAGCAGGTGCCTCACTTGCGCTTCTGTCTGCCGAGACTTAGAGGCGGACAAGCAGGAAGCTTCCCGCTGTGCGTGCTCCTGCACGCAACCAGCCTCCAAAGGAAGCAGGGCGCTAAGGCGAGCGCTCTGGGCACCCCAGGAGTGATTCTGCCTGCCGAGGAAAGACACGCAGCCACTTCCCTGCCTCTTAGGCAAAGTCTCCTCTCAGTTTGTTGATGGACACGCGTCCGTGCTCAGAAGCCACCCCGCATGAGGCAGGATACAGCGGGAAGCATTCTGGGCACGCAGAGTGCTGCTTCCCATGCCCGCGGCAAACCGAGAGCAGGTGCCTCACTTGCGCTTCTGTCTGCCGAGACTTAGAGGCGGACAAGCAGGAAGCTTCCCGCTGTGCGTGCTCCTGCACGCAACCAGCCTCCAAAGGAAGCAGGGCGCTAAGGCGAGCGCTCTGGGCATTCCAGGAGTGATTCTGCCTGCCGAGGAAAGAACGCAGCCTCTTCCCTGCCTCTTAGGCAAAGTCTCCTCTCAGTTTGTTGATGGACACGCGTCCGTGCTCAGAAGCCACCCCGCATGAGGCAGGATACAGCGGGAAGCATTCTGGGCACGCAGAGTGCTGCTTCGCATGCTCGAGGCAAACCGAGAGCAGCTGCCTCACTTGCGCTTCTGTCTGCCGATGCTTAGAGACGACCAGCGCGCAGCTTCCCGCTGTGTGTGCTGCTGTACTCAAACAGCCTCCAAAGCAGGGCACTTAGGCAACCATCCCGGGTGCAGCAGGAGTGCATCTGCCTGCCGAGGGAGGACGTGCAGCACATCCCCCGGTCCGCCCTCCACTTCCCTGACTCTTAGGCAAAGCCCGTCCCAGCTTGCTTCTAGGCGTGCCTCCGTGCTCAGAAGCCGCCCCATGGCAGGCAGGACACAGCGGGATGCATTCTGGGCGCGCAGAGTGCTGCTTCCCATGCCCGCGGCAAACCGAGAGCAGGTGCCTCACTTGCGCTTCTGTCTGCCGAGACTTAGAGGCGGACAAGCAGGAAGCTTCCCGCTGTGCGTGCTCCTGCACGCAACCAGCCTCCAAAGGAAGCAGGGCGCTAAGGCGAGCGCTCTGGGCATTCCAGGAGTGATTCTGCCTGCCGAGGAAAGAACGCAGCCTCTTCCCTGCCTCTTAGGCAAAGTCTCCTCTCAGTTTGTTGTTGGACACGCTTCCGTGCTCAGAAGCCACCCCGCATGAGGCAGGATACAGCGGGAAGCATTCTGGGCACGCAGAGTGCTGCTTCGCATGCTCGAGGCAAACCGAGAGCAGGTGCCTCACTCGCGTTTCTGTCTGCAGAGACTTAGAGCTGGCCAGCGCGCAGATTCCCACTCTGCGTGCTGCTGTGCTCAAACAGCCCCAAACAAAGCAGGGCGCTAAGGCAAGAGTACGAAGTGCACCAGGAGTGAATCTGCCTGCCGAGGGAGGACATGCAGCTCATCCCTCGTTCCTCTCGCCTCTTCCCGGACCCTTAGGCAAAGTCTCCTCTCAGTTTGCTTTTAGGCGTGCCTCCATGCTCAGAAGCCACCCCGCATCAGGCAGGATACAGCGGGATGTAGTCTGGGCACGCAGAGTGCTTCTTTCCAGGGCCGGGGCAAAAACGAGAGCAAGCGCCTCACTTGCGCTTCTGTTTGCCGATGCTTAGAGGCGACCAGCGCGCAGCTTCCCGCTGTGTGTGCCGCTGTACTCAAACAGCCTCCAAAGCAGGGCACTTAGGCAACTATCCCGGGTGCAGCAGGAGTGCATCTGCCTGCCGAGGGAGGACGTGCAGCACATCCCCCGGTCCGCCCTCCACTTCCCTGACTCTTAGGCAAAGCCCGTCCCAGCTTGCTTCTAGGCGTGCCTCCGTGCTCAGAAGCCGCCCCTATGGCAGGCAGGACACAGCGGGATGCATTCTGGGCGCGCAGAGTGCTGCTTCGCATGCTCGAGGCAAACCGAGAGCAGGTGCCTCACTTGCGCTTCTGTCTGCCGAGACTTAGAGGCGGACAAGCAGGAAGCTTCCCGCTGTGCGTGCTCCTGCACGCAACCCGCCTCCAAAGGAAGCAGGGCGCTAAGGCGAGCGCTCTGGGCACCCCAGGAGTGATTCTGCCTGCCGAGGAAAGACACGCAGCCACTTCCCTGCCTCTTAGGCAAAGTCTCCTCTCAGTTTGTTGATGGACACGCGTCCGTGCTCAGAAGCCACCCCGCATGAGGCAGGATACAGCGGGAAGCATTCTGGGCACGCAGAGTGCTGCTTCCCATGCCCGCGGCAAACCGAGAGCAGGTGCCTCACTTGCGCTTCTGTCTGCCGAGACTTAGAGGCGGACAAGCAGGAAGCTTCCCGCTGTGCGTGCTCCTGCACGCAACCAGCCTCCAAAGGAAGCAGGGCGCTAAGGCGAGCGCTCTGGGCATTCCAGGAGTGATTCTGCCTGCCGAGGAAAGAACGCAGCCTCTTCCCTGCCTCTTAGGCAAAGTCTCCTCTCAGTTTGTTGTTGGACACGCTTCCGTGCTCAGAAGCCACCCCGCATGAGGCAGGATACAGCGGGAAGCATTCTGGGCACGCAGAGTGCTGCTTCGCATGCTCGAGGCAAACCGAGAGCAGGTGCCTCACTTGCGCTTCTGTCTGCCGATGCTTAGAGACGACCAGCGCGCAGCTTCCCGCTGTGTGTGCTGCTGTACTCAAACAGCCTCCAAAGCAGGGCACTTAGGCAACTATCCCGGGTGCAGCAGGAGTGCATCTGCCTGCCGAGGGAGGACGTGCAGCACATCCCCCGGTCCGCCCTCCACTTCCCTGACTCTTAGGCAAAGCCCGTCCCAGCTTGCTTCTAGGCGTGCCTCCGTGCTCAGAAGCCGCCCCTATGGCAGGCAGGACACAGCGGGATGCATTCTGGGCGCGCAGAGTGCTGCTTCCCATGCTCGAGGCAAACCGAGAGCAGGTGCCTCACTTGCGCTTCTGTCTGCCGAGACTTAGAGGCGGACAAGCAGGAAGCTTCCCGCTGTGCGTGCTCCTGCACGCAACCCGCCTCCAAAGGAAGCAGGGCGCTAAGGCGAGCGCTCTGGGCACCCCAGGAGTGATTCTGCCTGCCGAGGAAAGACACGCAGCCTCTTCCCTGCCTCTTAGGCAAAGTCTCCTCTCAGTTTGTTGTAGGACACGCGTCCGTGCTCAGAAGCCACCCTGCATGAGGCAGGACACAGCGGGAAGCATTCTGGGCACGCAGAGTGCTGCTTCCCATGCCCGCGGCAAACCGAGAGCAGCTGCCTCACTCGCGTTTCTGTCTGCAGAGACTTAGAGCTGGCCAGCGCGCAGATTCCCACTCTGCGTGCTGCTGTGCTCAAACAGCCCCAAACAAAGCAGGGCGCTAAGGCAAGAGTACGAAGTGCACCAGGAGTGAATCTGCCTGCCGAGGGAGGACATGCAGCTCATCCCTCGTTCCTCTCGCCTCTTCCCGGACCCTTAGGCAAAGTCTCCTCTCAGTTTGCTTTTAGGCGTGCCTCCATGCTCAGAAGCCACCCCGCATCAGGCAGGATACAGCGGGATGTAGTCTGGGCACGCAGAGTGCTTCTTTCCAGGGCCGGGGCAAAAACGAGAGCAAGCGCCTCACTTGCGCTTCTGTTTGCCGATGCTTAGAGGCGACCAGCGCGCAGCTTCCCGCTGTGTGTGCCGCTGTACTCAAACAGCCTCCAAAGCAGGGCACTTAGGCAACTATCCCGGGTGCAGCAGGAGTGCATCTGCCTGCCGAGGGAGGACGTGCAGCACATCCCCCGGTCCGCCCTCCACTTCCCTGACTCTTAGGCAAAGCCCGTCCCAGCTTGCTTCTAGGCGTGCCTCCGTGCTCAGAAGCCGCCCCATGGCAGGCAGGACACAGCAGGATGCATTCTGGGCACGCAGAGTGCTGCTTCCCATGCTCGAGGCAAACCGAGAGCAGGTGCCTCACTTGCGCTTCTGTCTGCCGAGACTTAGAGGCGGACAAGCAGGAAGCTTCCCGCTGTGCGTGCTCCTGCACGCAACCAGCCTCGAAAGGAAGCAGGGCGCTAAGGCGAGCGCTCTGGGCATTCCAGGAGTGATTCTGCCTGCCGAGGAAAGAACGCAGCCTCTTCCCTGCCTCTTAGGCAAAGTCTCCTCTCAGTTTGTTGTTGGACACGCTTCCGTGCTCAGAAGCCACCCCGCATGAGGCAGGATACAGCGGGAAGCATTCTGGGCACGCAGAGTGCTGCTTCGCATGCTCGAGGCAAACCGAGAGCAGGTGCCTCACTTGCGCTTCTGTCTGCCGATGCTTAGAGACGACCAGCGCGCAGCTTCCCGCTGTGTGTGCTGCTGTAATCAAACAGCCTCCAGAGCAGGGCACTTAGGCAACTATCCCGGGTGCAGCAGGAGTGCATCTGCCTGCCGAGGGAGGACGTGCAGCACATCCCCCGGTCCGCCCTCCACTTCCCTGACTCTTAGGCAAAGCCCGTCCCAGCTTGCTTCTAGGCGTGCCTCCGTGCTCAGAAGCCGCCCCTATGGCAGGCAGGACACAGCGGGATGCATTCTGGGCGCGCAGAGTGCTGCTTCGCATGCTCGAGGCAAACCGAGAGCAGGTGCCTCACTTGCGCTTCTGTCTGCCGAGACTTAGAGGCGGACAAGCAGGAAGCTTCCCGCTGTGCGTGCTCCTGCACGCAACCCGCCTCCAAAGGAAGCAGGGCGCTAAGGCGAGCGCTCTGGGCACCCCAGGAGTGATTCTGCCTGCCGAGGAAAGACACGCAGCCTCTTCCCTGCCTCTTAGGCAAAGTCTCCTCTCAGTTTGTTGTTGGACACGCGTCCGTGCTCAGAAGCCACCCTGCATGAGGCAGGACACAGCGGGAAGCATTCTGGGCACGCAGAGTGCTGCTTCCCATGCCCGCGGCAAACCGAGAGCAGCTGCCTCACTCGCGTTTCTGTCTGCCGAGACTTAGAGCTGGCCAGCGCGCAGATTCCCACTCTGCGTGCTGCTGTGCTCAAACAGCCCCAAACAAAGCAGGGCGCTAAGGCAAGAGTACGAAGTGCACCAGGAGTGAATCTGCCTGCCGAGGGAGGACATGCAGCTCATCCCTCGTTCCTCTCGCCGCTTCCCGGACCCTTAGGCAAAGTCTCCTCTCAGTTTGCTTTTAGGCGTGCCTCCATGCTCAGAAGCCACCCCGCATCAGGCAGGATACAGCGGGATGTAGTCTGGGCACGCAGAGTGCTTCTTTCCAGGGCCGGGGCAAAAACGAGAGCAAGCGCCTCACTTGCGCTTCTGTTTGCCGATGCTTAGAGGCGACCAGCGCGCAGCTTCCCGCTGTGTGTGCCGCTGTACTCAAACAGCCTCCAAAGCAGGGCACTTAGGCAACCATCCCGGGTGCAGCAGGAGTGCATCTGCCTGCCGAGGGAGGACGTGCAGCACATCCCCCGGTCCGCCCTCCACTTCCCTGACTCTTAGGCAAAGCCCGTCCCAGCTTGCTTCTAGGCGTGCCTCCGTGCTCAGACGCCGCCCCATGGCAGGCAGGACACAGCGGGATGCATTCTGGGCGCGCAGAGTGCTGCTTCCCATGCCCGCGGCAAACCGAGAGCAGGTGCCTCACTTGCGCTTCTGTCTGCCGAGACTTAGAGGTGGACAAGCAGGAAGCTTCCCGCTGTGCGTGCTCCTGCACGCAACCAGCCTCCAAAGGAAGCAGGGCGCTAAGGCGAGCGCTCTGGGCACCCCAGGAGTGATTCTGCCTGCCGAGGAAAGACACGCAGCCACTTCCCTGCCTCTTAGGCAAAGTCTCCTCTCAGTTTGTTGATGGACACGCGTCCGTGCTCAGAAGCCACCCCGCATGAGGCAGGATACAGCGGGAAGCATTCTGGGCACGCAGAGTGCTGCTTCCCATGCCCGCGGCAAACCGAGAGCAGGTGCCTCACTTGCGCTTCTGTCTGCCGAGACTTAGAGGCGGACAAGCAGGAAGCTTCCCGCTGTGCGTGCTCCTGCACGCAACCAGCCTCCAAAGGAAGCAGGGCGCTAAGGCGAGCGCTCTGGGCATTCCAGGAGTGATTCTGCCTGCCGAGGAAAGAACGCAGCCTCTTCCCTGCCTCTTAGGCAAAGTCTCCTCTCAGTTTGTTGTTGGACACGCTTCCGTGCTCAGAAGCCACCCTGCATGAGGCAGGATACAGCGGGAAGCATTCTGGGCACGCAGAGTGCTGCTTCGCATGCTCGAGGCAAACCGAGAGCAGGTGCCTCACTTGCGCTTCTGTCTGCCGAGACTTAGAGGCGGACAAGCAGGAAGCTTCCCGCTGTGCGTGCTCCTGCACGCAACCAGCCTCCAAAGGAAGCAGGGCGCTAAGGCGAGCGCTCTGGGCACCCCAGGAGTGATTCTGCCTGCCGAGGAAAGACACGCAGCCACTTCCCTGCCTCTTAGGCAAAGTCTCCTCTCAGTTTGTTGATGGACACGCGTCCGTGCTCAGAAGCCACCCCGCATGAGGCAGGATACAGCGGGAAGCATTCTGGGCACGCAGAGTGCTGCTTCGCATGCCCGCGGCAAACCGAGAGCAGGTGCCTCACTTGCGCTTCTGTCTGCCGAGACTTAGAGGCGGACAAGCAGGAAGCTTCCCGCTGTGCGTGCTCCTGCACGCAACCAGCCTCCAAAGGAAGCAGGGCGCTAAGGCGAGCGCTCTGGGCATTCCAGGAGTGATTCTGCCTGCCGAGGAAAGAACGCAGCCTCTTCCCTGCCTCTTAGGCAAAGTCTCCTCTCAGTTTGTTGTTGGACACGCTTCCGTGCTCAGAAGCCACCCCGCATGAGGCAGGATACAGCGGGAAGCATTCTGGGCACGCAGAGTGCTGCTTCGCATGCTCGAGGCAAACCGAGAGCAGCTGCCTCACTTGCGCTTCTGTCTGCCGATGCTTAGAGACGACCAGCGCGCAGCTTCCCGCTGTGTGTGCTGCTGTACTCAAACAGCCTCCAAAGCAGGGCACTTAGGCAACCATCCCGGGTGCAGCAGGAGTGCATCTGCCTGCCGAGGGAGGACGTGCAGCACATCCCCCGGTCCGCCCTCCACTTCCCTGACTCTTAGGCAAAGCCCGTCCCAGCTTGCTTCTAGGCGTGCCTCCGTGCTCAGAAGCCGCCCCATGGCAGGCAGGACACAGCGGGATGCATTCTGGGCGCGCAGAGTGCTGCTTCCCATGCCCGCGGCAAACCGAGAGCAGGTGCCTCACTTGCGCTTCTGTCTGCCGAGACTTAGAGGCGGACAAGCAGGAAGCTTCCCGCTGTGCGTGCTCCTGCACGCAACCAGCCTCCAAAGGAAGCAGGGCGCTAAGGCGAGCGCTCTGGGCATTCCAGGAGTGATTCTGCCTGCCGAGGAAAGAACGCAGCCTCTTCCCTGCCTCTTAGGCAAAGTCTCCTCTCAGTTTGTTGTTGGACACGCTTCCGTGCTCAGAAGCCACCCCGCATGAGGCAGGATACAGCGGGAAGCATTCTGGGCACGCAGAGTGCTGCTTCGCATGCTCGAGGCAAACCGAGAGCAGGTGCCTCACTCGCGTTTCTGTCTGCAGAGACTTAGAGCTGGCCAGCGCGCAGATTCCCACTCTGCGTGCTGCTGTGCTCAAACAGCCCCAAACAAAGCAGGGCGCTAAGGCAAGAGTACGAAGTGCACCAGGAGTGAATCTGCCTGCCGAGGGAGGACATGCAGCTCATCCCTCGTTCCTCTCGCCTCTTCCCGGACCCTTAGGCAAAGTCTCCTCTCAGTTTGCTTTTAGGCGTGCCTCCATGCTCAGAAGCCACCCCGCATCAGGCAGGATACAGCGGGATGTAGTCTGGGCACGCAGAGTGCTTCTTTCCAGGGCCGGGGCAAAAACGAGAGCAAGCGCCTCACTTGCGCTTCTGTTTGCCGATGCTTAGAGGCGACCAGCGCGCAGCTTCCCGCTGTGTGTGCCGCTGTACTCAAACAGCCTCCAAAGCAGGGCACTTAGGCAACTATCCCGGGTGCAGCAGGAGTGCATCTGCCTGCCGAGGGAGGACGTGCAGCACATCCCCCGGTCCGCCCTCCACTTCCCTGACTCTTAGGCAAAGCCCGTCCCAGCTTGCTTCTAGGCGTGCCTCCGTGCTCAGAAGCCGCCCCTATGGCAGGCAGGACACAGCGGGATGCATTCTGGGCGCGCAGAGTGCTGCTTCGCATGCTCGAGGCAAACCGAGAGCAGGTGCCTCACTTGCGCTTCTGTCTGCCGAGACTTAGAGGCGGACAAGCAGGAAGCTTCCCGCTGTGCGTGCTCCTGCACGCAACCCGCCTCCAAAGGAAGCAGGGCGCTAAGGCGAGCGCTCTGGGCACCCCAGGAGTGATTCTGCCTGCCGAGGAAAGACACGCAGCCACTTCCCTGCCTCTTAGGCAAAGTCTCCTCTCAGTTTGTTGATGGACACGCGTCCGTGCTCAGAAGCCACCCCGCATGAGGCAGGATACAGCGGGAAGCATTCTGGGCACGCAGAGTGCTGCTTCCCATGCCCGCGGCAAACCGAGAGCAGGTGCCTCACTTGCGCTTCTGTCTGCCGAGACTTAGAGGCGGACAAGCAGGAAGCTTCCCGCTGTGCGTGCTCCTGCACGCAACCAGCCTCCAAAGGAAGCAGGGCGCTAAGGCGAGCGCTCTGGGCATTCCAGGAGTGATTCTGCCTGCCGAGGAAAGAACGCAGCCTCTTCCCTGCCTCTTAGGCAAAGTCTCCTCTCAGTTTGTTGTTGGACACGCTTCCGTGCTCAGAAGCCACCCCGCATGAGGCAGGATACAGCGGGAAGCATTCTGGGCACGCAGAGTGCTGCTTCGCATGCTCGAGGCAAACCGAGAGCAGGTGCCTCACTTGCGCTTCTGTCTGCCGATGCTTAGAGACGACCAGCGCGCAGCTTCCCGCTGTGTGTGCTGCTGTACTCAAACAGCCTCCAAAGCAGGGCACTTAGGCAACTATCCCGGGTGCAGCAGGAGTGCATCTGCCTGCCGAGGGAGGACGTGCAGCACATCCCCCGGTCCGCCCTCCACTTCCCTGACTCTTAGGCAAAGCCCGTCCCAGCTTGCTTCTAGGCGTGCCTCCGTGCTCAGAAGCCGCCCCTATGGCAGGCAGGACACAGCGGGATGCATTCTGGGCGCGCAGAGTGCTGCTTCCCATGCTCGAGGCAAACCGAGAGCAGGTGCCTCACTTGCGCTTCTGTCTGCCGAGACTTAGAGGCGGACAAGCAGGAAGCTTCCCGCTGTGCGTGCTCCTGCACGCAACCCGCCTCCAAAGGAAGCAGGGCGCTAAGGCGAGCGCTCTGGGCACCCCAGGAGTGATTCTGCCTGCCGAGGAAAGACACGCAGCCTCTTCCCTGCCTCTTAGGCAAAGTCTCCTCTCAGTTTGTTGTAGGACACGCGTCCGTGCTCAGAAGCCACCCTGCATGAGGCAGGACACAGCGGGAAGCATTCTGGGCACGCAGAGTGCTGCTTCCCATGCCCGCGGCAAACCGAGAGCAGCTGCCTCACTCGCGTTTCTGTCTGCAGAGACTTAGAGCTGGCCAGCGCGCAGATTCCCACTCTGCGTGCTGCTGTGCTCAAACAGCCCCAAACAAAGCAGGGCGCTAAGGCAAGAGTACGAAGTGCACCAGGAGTGAATCTGCCTGCCGAGGGAGGACATGCAGCTCATCCCTCGTTCCTCTCGCCTCTTCCCGGACCCTTAGGCAAAGTCTCCTCTCAGTTTGCTTTTAGGCGTGCCTCCATGCTCAGAAGCCACCCCGCATCAGGCAGGATACAGCGGGATGTAGTCTGGGCACGCAGAGTGCTTCTTTCCAGGGCCGGGGCAAAAACGAGAGCAAGCGCCTCACTTGCGCTTCTGTTTGCCGATGCTTAGAGGCGACCAGCGCGCAGCTTCCCGCTGTGTGTGCCGCTGTACTCAAACAGCCTCCAAAGCAGGGCACTTAGGCAACTATCCCGGGTGCAGCAGGAGTGCATCTGCCTGCCGAGGGAGGACGTGCAGCACATCCCCCGGTCCGCCCTCCACTTCCCTGACTCTTAGGCAAAGCCCGTCCCAGCTTGCTTCTAGGCGTGCCTCCGTGCTCAGAAGCCGCCCCATGGCAGGCAGGACACAGCAGGATGCATTCTGGGCACGCAGAGTGCTGCTTCCCATGCTCGAGGCAAACCGAGAGCAGGTGCCTCACTTGCGCTTCTGTCTGCCGAGACTTAGAGGCGGACAAGCAGGAAGCTTCCCGCTGTGCGTGCTCCTGCACGCAACCAGCCTCGAAAGGAAGCAGGGCGCTAAGGCGAGCGCTCTGGGCATTCCAGGAGTGATTCTGCCTGCCGAGGAAAGAACGCAGCCTCTTCCCTGCCTCTTAGGCAAAGTCTCCTCTCAGTTTGTTGTTGGACACGCTTCCGTGCTCAGAAGCCACCCCGCATGAGGCAGGATACAGCGGGAAGCATTCTGGGCACGCAGAGTGCTGCTTCGCATGCTCGAGGCAAACCGAGAGCAGGTGCCTCACTTGCGCTTCTGTCTGCCGATGCTTAGAGACGACCAGCGCGCAGCTTCCCGCTGTGTGTGCTGCTGTAATCAAACAGCCTCCAGAGCAGGGCACTTAGGCAACTATCCCGGGTGCAGCAGGAGTGCATCTGCCTGCCGAGGGAGGACGTGCAGCACATCCCCCGGTCCGCCCTCCACTTCCCTGACTCTTAGGCAAAGCCCGTCCCAGCTTGCTTCTAGGCGTGCCTCCGTGCTCAGAAGCCGCCCCTATGGCAGGCAGGACACAGCGGGATGCATTCTGGGCGCGCAGAGTGCTGCTTCGCATGCTCGAGGCAAACCGAGAGCAGGTGCCTCACTTGCGCTTCTGTCTGCCGAGACTTAGAGGCGGACAAGCAGGAAGCTTCCCGCTGTGCGTGCTCCTGCACGCAACCCGCCTCCAAAGGAAGCAGGGCGCTAAGGCGAGCGCTCTGGGCACCCCAGGAGTGATTCTGCCTGCCGAGGAAAGACACGCAGCCTCTTCCCTGCCTCTTAGGCAAAGTCTCCTCTCAGTTTGTTGTAGGACACGCGTCCGTGCTCAGAAGCCACCCTGCATGAGGCAGGACACAGCGGGAAGCATTCTGGGCACGCAGAGTGCTGCTTCCCATGCCCGCGGCAAACCGAGAGCAGCTGCCTCACTCGCGTTTCTGTCTGCCGAGACTTAGAGCTGGCCAGCGCGCAGATTCCCACTCTGCGTGCTGCTGTGCTCAAACAGCCCCAAACAAAGCAGGGCGCTAAGGCAAGAGTACGAAGTGCACCAGGAGTGAATCTGCCTGCCGAGGGAGGACATGCAGCTCATCCCTCGTTCCTCTCGCCGCTTCCCGGACCCTTAGGCAAAGTCTCCTCTCAGTTTGCTTTTAGGCGTGCCTCCATGCTCAGAAGCCACCCCGCATCAGGCAGGATACAGCGGGATGTAGTCTGGGCACGCAGAGTGCTTCTTTCCAGGGCCGGGGCAAAAACGAGAGCAAGCGCCTCACTTGCGCTTCTGTTTGCCGATGCTTAGAGGCGACCAGCGCGCAGCTTCCCGCTGTGTGTGCCGCTGTACTCAAACAGCCTCCAAAGCAGGGCACTTAGGCAACCATCCCGGGTGCAGCAGGAGTGCATC
Source organism: Rhea pennata (assembly GCF_028389875.1). NCBI lineage: Eukaryota > Metazoa > Chordata > Aves > Rheiformes > Rheidae > Rhea > Rhea pennata. Next base: position 80,232,424 of record NC_084663.1, read on the forward strand.
TGCCTGCCGAGGGAGGACGTGCAGCACATCCCCCGGTCCGCCCTCCACTTCCCTGACTCTTAGGCAAAGCCCGTCCCAGCTTGCTTCTAGGCGTGCCTCCGTGCTCAGACGCCGCCCCATGGCAGGCAGGACACAGCGGGATGCATTCTGGGCGCGCAGAGTGCTGCTTCGCATGCCCGCGGCAAACCGAGAGCAGGTGCCTCACTTGCGCTTCTGTCTGCCGAGACTTAGAGGTGGACAAGCAGGAAGCTTCCCGCTGTGCGTGCTCCTGCACGCAACCAGCCTCCAAAGGAAGCAGGGCGCTAAGGCGAGCGCTCTGGGCACCCCAGGAGTGATTCTGCCTGCCGAGGAAAGACACGCAGCCTCTTCCCTGCCTCTTAGGCAAAGTCTCCTCTCAGTTTGTTGATGGACACGCGTCCGTGCTCAGAAGCCACCCCGCATGAGGCAGGATACAGCGGGAAGCATTCTGGGCACGCAGAGTGCTGCTTCCCATGCCCGCGGCAAACCGAGAGCAGGTGCCTCACTTGCGCTTCTGTCTGCCGAGACTTAGAGGCGGACAAGCAGGAAGCTTCCCGCTGTGCGTGCTCCTGCACGCAACCAGCCTCCAAAGGAAGCAGGGCGCTAAGGCGAGCGCTCTGGGCATTCCAGGAGTGATTCTGCCTGCCGAGGAAAGAACGCAGCCTCTTCCCTGCCTCTTAGGCAAAGTCTCCTCTCAGTTTGTTGTTGGACACGCTTCCGTGCTCAGAAGCCACCCCGCATGAGGCAGGATACAGCGGGAAGCATTCTGGGCACGCAGAGTGCTGCTTCGCATGCTCGAGGCAAACCGAGAGCAGGTGCCTCACTTGCGCTTCTGTCTGCCGAGACTTAGAGGCGGACAAGCAGGAAGCTTCCCGCTGTGCGTGCTCCTGCACGCAACCAGCCTCCAAAGGAAGCATGGCGCTAAGGCGAGCGCTCTGGGCACCCCAGGAGTGATTCTGCCTGCCGAGGAAAGACACGCAGCCACTTCCCTGCCTCTTAGGCAAAGTCTCCTCTCAGTTTGTTGATGGACACGCGTCCGTGCTCAGAAGCCACCCCGCATGAGGCAGGATACAGCGGGAAGCATTCTGGGCACGCAGAGTGCTGCTTCGCATGCCCGCGGCAAACCGAGAGCAGGTGCCTCACTTGCGCTTCTGTCTGCCGAGACTTAGAGGCGGACAAGCAGGAAGCTTCCCGCTGTGCGTGCTCCTGCACGCAACCAGCCTCCAAAGGAAGCAGGGCGCTAAGGCGAGCGCTCTGGGCATTCCAGGAGTGATTCTGCCTGCCGAGGAAAGAACGCAGCCTCTTCCCTGCCTCTTAGGCAAAGTCTCCTCTCAGTTTGTTGTTGGACACGCTTCCGTGCTCAGAAGCCACCCCGCATGAGGCAGGATACAGCGGGAAGCATTCTGGGCACGCAGAGTGCTGCTTCGCATGCTCGAGGCAAACCGAGAGCAGCTGCCTCACTTGCGCTTCTGTCTGCCGATGCTTAGAGACGACCAGCGCGCAGCTTCCCGCTGTGTGTGCTGCTGTACTCAAACAGCCTCCAAAGCAGGGCACTTAGGCAACCATCCCGGGTGCAGCAGGAGTGCATCTGCCTGCCGAGGGAGGACGTGCAGCACATCCCCCGGTCCGCCCTCCACTTCCCTGACTCTTAGGCAAAGCCCGTCCCAGCTTGCTTCTAGGCGTGCCTCCGTGCTCAGAAGCCGCCCCATGGCAGGCAGGACACAGCGGGATGCATTCTGGGCGCGCAGAGTGCTGCTTCCCATGCCCGCGGCAAACCGAGAGCAGGTGCCTCACTTGCGCTTCTGTCTGCCGAGACTTAGAGGCGGACAAGCAGGAAGCTTCCCGCTGTGCGTGCTCCTGCACGCAACCAGCCTCCAAAGGAAGCAGGGCGCTAAGGCGAGCGCTCTGGGCATTCCAGGAGTGATTCTGCCTGCCGAGGAAAGAACGCAGCCTCTTCCCTGCCTCTTAGGCAAAGTCTCCTCTCAGTTTGTTGTTGGACACGCTTCCGTGCTCAGAAGCCACCCCGCATGAGGCAGGATACAGCGGGAAGCATTCTGGGCACGCAGAGTGCTGCTTCGCATGCTCGAGGCAAACCGAGAGCAGGTGCCTCACTCGCGTTTCTGTCTGCAGAGACTTAGAGCTGGCCAGCGCGCAGATTCCCACTCTGCGTGCTGCTGTGCTCAAACAGCCCCAAACAAAGCAGGGCGCTAAGGCAAGAGTACGAAGTGCACCAGGAGTGAATCTGCCTGCCGAGGGAGGACATGCAGCTCATCCCTCGTTCCTCTCGCCTCTTCCCGGACCCTTAGGCAAAGTCTCCTCTCAGTTTGCTTTTAGGCGTGCCTCCATGCTCAGAAGCCACCCCGCATCAGGCAGGATACAGCGGGATGTAGTCTGGGCACGCAGAGTGCTTCTTTCCAGGGCCGGGGCAAAAACGAGAGCAAGCGCCTCACTTGCGCTTCTGTTTGCCGATGCTTAGAGGCGACCAGCGCGCAGCTTCCCGCTGTGTGTGCCGCTGTACTCAAACAGCCTCCAAAGCAGGGCACTTAGGCAACTATCCCGGGTGCAGCAGGAGTGCATCTGCCTGCCGAGGGAGGACGTGCAGCACATCCCCCGGTCCGCCCTCCACTTCCCTGACTCTTAGGCAAAGCCCGTCCCAGCTTGCTTCTAGGCGTGCCTCCGTGCTCAGAAGCCGCCCCTATGGCAGGCAGGACACAGCGGGATGCATTCTGGGCGCGCAGAGTGCTGCTTCGCATGCTCGAGGCAAACCGAGAGCAGGTGCCTCACTTGCGCTTCTGTCTGCCGAGACTTAGAGGCGGACAAGCAGGAAGCTTCCCGCTGTGCGTGCTCCTGCACGCAACCCGCCTCCAAAGGAAGCAGGGCGCTAAGGCGAGCGCTCTGGGCACCCCAGGAGTGATTCTGCCTGCCGAGGAAAGACACGCAGCCACTTCCCTGCCTCTTAGGCAAAGTCTCCTCTCAGTTTGTTGATGGACACGCGTCCGTGCTCAGAAGCCACCCCGCATGAGGCAGGATAGAGCGGGAAGCATTCTGGGCACGCAGAGTGCTGCTTCCCATGCCCGCGGCAAACCGAGAGCAGGTGCCTCACTTGCGCTTCTGTCTGCCGAGACTTAGAGGCGGACAAGCAGGAAGCTTCCCGCTGTGCGTGCTCCTGCACGCAACCAGCCTCCAAAGGAAGCAGGGCGCTAAGGCGAGCGCTCTGGGCATTCCAGGAGTGATTCTGCCTGCCGAGGAAAGAACGCAGCCTCTTCCCTGCCTCTTAGGCAAAGTCTCCTCTCAGTTTGTTGTTGGACACGCTTCCGTGCTCAGAAGCCACCCCGCATGAGGCAGGATACAGCGGGAAGCATTCTGGGCACGCAGAGTGCTGCTTCGCATGCTCGAGGCAAACCGAGAGCAGGTGCCTCACTTGCGCTTCTGTCTGCCGATGCTTAGAGACGACCAGCGCGCAGCTTCCCGCTGTGTGTGCTGCTGTACTCAAACAGCCTCCAAAGCAGGGCACTTAGGCAACTATCCCGGGTGCAGCAGGAGTGCATCTGCCTGCCGAGGGAGGACGTGCAGCACATCCCCCGGTCCGCCCTCCACTTCCCTGACTCTTAGGCAAAGCCCGTCCCAGCTTGCTTCTAGGCGTGCCTCCGTGCTCAGAAGCCGCCCCTATGGCAGGCAGGACACAGCGGGATGCATTCTGGGCGCGCAGAGTGCTGCTTCGCATGCTCGAGGCAAACCGAGAGCAGGTGCCTCACTTGCGCTTCTGTCTGCCGAGACTTAGAGGCGGACAAGCAGGAAGCTTCCCGCTGTGCGTGCTCCTGCACGCAACCCGCCTCCAAAGGAAGCAGGGCGCTAAGGCGAGCGCTCTGGGCACCCCAGGAGTGATTCTGCCTGCCGAGGAAAGACACGCAGCCTCTTCCCTGCCTCTTAGGCAAAGTCTCCTCTCAGTTTGTTGTAGGACACGCGTCCGTGCTCAGAAGCCACCCTGCATGAGGCAGGACACAGCGGGAAGCATTCTGGGCACGCAGAGTGCTGCTTCCCATGCCCGCGGCAAACCGAGAGCAGCTGCCTCACTCGCGTTTCTGTCTGCAGAGACTTAGAGCTGGCCAGCGCGCAGATTCCCACTCTGCGTGCTGCTGTGCTCAAACAGCCCCAAACAAAGCAGGGCGCTAAGGCAAGAGTACGAAGTGCACCAGGAGTGAATCTGCCTGCCGAGGGAGGACATGCAGCTCATCCCTCGTTCCTCTCGCCTCTTCCCGGACCCTTAGGCAAAGTCTCCTCTCAGTTTGCTTTTAGGCGTGCCTCCATGCTCAGAAGCCACCCCGCATCAGGCAGGATACAGCGGGATGTAGTCTGGGCACGCAGAGTGCTTCTTTCCAGGGCCGGGGCAAAAACGAGAGCAAGCGCCTCACTTGCGCTTCTGTTTGCCGATGCTTAGAGGCGACCAGCGCGCAGCTTCCCGCTGTGTGTGCCGCTGTACTCAAACAGCCTCCAAAGCAGGGCACTTAGGCAACTATCCCGGGTGCAGCAGGAGTGCATCTGCCTGCCGAGGGAGGACGTGCAGCACATCCCCCGGTCCGCCCTCCACTTCCCTGACTCTTAGGCAAAGCCCGTCCCAGCTTGCTTCTAGGCGTGCCTCCGTGCTCAGAAGCCGCCCCATGGCAGGCAGGACACAGCAGGATGCATTCTGGGCACGCAGAGTGCTGCTTCCCATGCTCGAGGCAAACCGAGAGCAGGTGCCTCACTTGCGCTTCTGTCTGCCGAGACTTAGAGGCGGACAAGCAGGAAGCTTCCCGCTGTGCGTGCTCCTGCACGCAACCAGCCTCGAAAGGAAGCAGGGCGCTAAGGCGAGCGCTCTGGGCATTCCAGGAGTGATTCTGCCTGCCGAGGAAAGAACGCAGCCTCTTCCCTGCCTCTTAGGCAAAGTCTCCTCTCAGTTTGTTGTTGGACACGCTTCCGTGCTCAGAAGCCACCCCGCATGAGGCAGGATACAGCGGGAAGCATTCTGGGCACGCAGAGTGCTGCTTCGCATGCTCGAGGCAAACCGAGAGCAGGTGCCTCACTTGCGCTTCTGTCTGCCGATGCTTAGAGACGACCAGCGCGCAGCTTCCCGCTGTGTGTGCTGCTGTAATCAAACAGCCTCCAGAGCAGGGCACTTAGGCAACTATCCCGGGTGCAGCAGGAGTGCATCTGCCTGCCGAGGGAGGACGTGCAGCACATCCCCCGGTCCGCCCTCCACTTCCCTGACTCTTAGGCAAAGCCCGTCCCAGCTTGCTTCTAGGCGTGCCTCCGTGCTCAGAAGCCGCCCCTATGGCAGGCAGGACACAGCGGGATGCATTCTGGGCGCGCAGAGTGCTGCTTCGCATGCTCGAGGCAAACCGAGAGCAGGTGCCTCACTTGCGCTTCTGTCTGCCGAGACTTAGAGGCGGACAAGCAGGAAGCTTCCCGCTGTGCGTGCTCCTGCACGCAACCCGCCTCCAAAGGAAGCAGGGCGCTAAGGCGAGCGCTCTGGGCACCCCAGGAGTGATTCTGCCTGCCGAGGAAAGACACGCAGCCTCTTCCCTGCCTCTTAGGCAAAGTCTCCTCTCAGTTTGTTGTAGGACACGCGTCCGTGCTCAGAAGCCACCCTGCATGAGGCAGGACACAGCGGGAAGCATTCTGGGCACGCAGAGTGCTGCTTCCCATGCCCGCGGCAAACCGAGAGCAGCTGCCTCACTCGCGTTTCTGTCTGCCGAGACTTAGAGCTGGCCAGCGCGCAGATTCCCACTGTGCGTGCTGCTGTGCTCAAACAGCCCCAAACAAAGCAGGGCGCTAAGGCAAGAGTACGAAGTGCACCAGGAGTGAATCTGCCTGCCGAGGGAGGACATGCAGCTCATCCCTCGTTCCTCTCGCCGCTTCCCGGACCCTTAGGCAAAGTCTCCTCTCAGTTTGCTTTTAGGCGTGCCTCCATGCTCAGAAGCCACCCCGCATCAGGCAGGATACAGCGGGATGTAGTCTGGGCACGCAGAGTGCTTCTTTCCAGGGCCGGGGCAAAAACGAGAGCAAGCGCCTCACTTGCGCTTCTGTTTGCCGATGCTTAGAGGCGACCAGCGCGCAGCTTCCCGCTGTGTGTGCCGCTGTACTCAAACAGCCTCCAAAGCAGGGCACTTAGGCAACCATCCCGGGTGCAGCAGGAGTGCATCTGCCTGCCGAGGGAGGACGTGCAGCACATCCCCCGGTCCGCCCTCCACTTCCCTGACTCTTAGGCAAAGCCCGTCCCAGCTTGCTTCTAGGCGTGCCTCCGTGCTCAGACGCCGCCCCATGGCAGGCAGGACACAGCGGGATGCATTCTGGGCGCGCAGAGTGCTGCTTCGCATGCCCGCGGCAAACCGAGAGCAGGTGCCTCACTTGCGCTTCTGTCTGCCGAGACTTAGAGGTGGACAAGCAGGAAGCTTCCCGCTGTGCGTGCTCCTGCACGCAACCAGCCTCCAAAGGAAGCAGGGCGCTAAGGCGAGCGCTCTGGGCACCCCCAGGAGTGATTCTGCCTGCCGAGGAAAGACACGCAGCCACTTCCCTGCCTCTTAGGCAAAGTCTCCTCTCAGTTTGTTGATGGACACGCGTCCGTGCTCAGAAGCCACCCCGCATGAGGCAGGATACAGCGGGAAGCATTCTGGGCACGCAGAGTGCTGCTTCCCATGCCCGCGGCAAACCGAGAGCAGGTGCCTCACTTGCGCTTCTGTCTGCCGAGATTTAGAGGCGGACAAGCAGGAAGCTTCCCGCTGTGCGTGCTCCTGCACGCAACCAGCCTCCAAAGGAAGCAGGGCGCTAAGGCGAGCGCTCTGGGCATTCCAGGAGTGATTCTGCCTGCCGAGGAAAGAACGCAGCCTCTTCCCTGCCTCTTAGGCAAAGTCTCCTCTCAGTTTGTTGTTGGACACGCTTCCGTGCTCAGAAGCCACCCCGCATGAGGCAGGATACAGCGGGAAGCATTCTGGGCACGCAGAGTGCTGCTTCGCATGCTCGAGGCAAACCGAGAGCAGGTGCCTCACTTGCGCTTCTGTCTGCCGAGACTTAGAGGCGGACAAGCAGGAAGCTTCCCGCTGTGCGTGCTCCTGCACGCAACCAGCCTCCAAAGGAAGCATGGCGCTAAGGCGAGCGCTCTGGGCACCCCAGGAGTGATTCTGCCTGCCGAGGAAAGACACGCAGCCACTTCCCTGCCTCTTAGGCAAAGTCTCCTCTCAGTTTGTTGATGGACACGCGTCCGTGCTCAGAAGCCACCCCGCATGAGGCAGGATACAGCGGGAAGCATTCTGGGCACGCAGAGTGCTGCTTCGCATGCCCGCGGCAAACCGAGAGCAGGTGCCTCACTTGCGCTTCTGTCTGCCGAGACTTAGAGGCGGACAAGCAGGAAGCTTCCCGCTGTGCGTGCTCCTGCACGCAACCAGCCTCCAAAGGAAGCAGGGCGCTAAGGCGAGCGCTCTGGGCATTCCAGGAGTGATTCTGCCTGCCGAGGAAAGAACGCAGCCTCTTCCCTGCCTCTTAGGCAAAGTCTCCTCTCAGTTTGTTGTTGGACACGCTTCCGTGCTCAGAAGCCACCCCGCATGAGGCAGGATACAGCGGGAAGCATTCTGGGCACGCAGAGTGCTGCTTCGCATGCTCGAGGCAAACCGAGAGCAGCTGCCTCACTTGCGCTTCTGTCTGCCGATGCTTAGAGACGACCAGCGCGCAGCTTCCCGCTGTGTGTGCTGCTGTACTCAAACAGCCTCCAAAGCAGGGCACTTAGGCAACCATCCCGGGTGCAGCAGGAGTGCATCTGCCTGCCGAGGGAGGACGTGCAGCACATCCCCCGGTCCGCCCTCCACTTCCCTGACTCTTAGGCAAAGCCCGTCCCAGCTTGCTTCTAGGCGTGCCTCCGTGCTCAGAAGCCGCCCCATGGCAGGCAGGACACAGCGGGATGCATTCTGGGCGCGCAGAGTGCTGCTTCCCATGCCCGCGGCAAACCGAGAGCAGGTGCCTCACTTGCGCTTCTGTCTGCCGAGACTTAGAGGCGGACAAGCAGGAAGCTTCCCGCTGTGCGTGCTCCTGCACGCAACCAGCCTCCAAAGGAAGCAGGGCGCTAAGGCGAGCGCTCTGGGCATTCCAGGAGTGATTCTGCCTGCCGAGGAAAGAACGCAGCCTCTTCCCTGCCTCTTAGGCAAAGTCTCCTCTCAGTTTGTTGTTGGACACGCTTCCGTGCTCAGAAGCCACCCCGCATGAGGCAGGATACAGCGGGAAGCATTCTGGGCACGCAGAGTGCTGCTTCGCATGCTCGAGGCAAACCGAGAGCATGTGCCTCACTTGCGCTTCTGTCTGCCGAGACTTAGAGGCGGACAAGCAGGAAGCTTCCCGCTGTGCGTGCTCCTGCACGCAACCCGCCTCCAAAGGAAGCAGGGCGCTAAGGCGAGCGCTCTGGGCACCCCAGGAGTGATTCTGCCTGCCGAGGAAAGACACGCAGCCTCTTCCCTGCCTCTTAGGCAAAGTCTCCTCTCAGTTTGTTGTAGGACACGCGTCCGTGCTCAGAAGCCACCCTGCATGAGGCAGGACACAGCGGGAAGCATTCTGGGCACGCAGAGTGCTGCTTCCCATGCCCGCGGCAAACCGAGAGCAGCTGCCTCACTCGCGTTTCTGTCTGCAGAGACTTAGAGCTGGCCAGCGCGCAGATTCCCACTCTGCGTGCTGCTGTGCTCAAACAGCCCCAAACAAAGCAGGGCGCTAAGGCAAGAGTACGAAGTGCACCAGGAGTGAATCTGCCTGCCGAGGGAGGACATGCAGCTCATCCCTCGTTCCTCTCGCCTCTTCCCGGACCCTTAGGCAAAGTCTCCTCTCAGTTTGCTTTTAGGCGTGCCTCCATGCTCAGAAGCCACCCCGCATCAGGCAGGATACAGCGGGATGTAGTCTGGGCACGCAGAGTGCTTCTTTCCAGGGCCGGGGCAAAAACGAGAGCAAGCGCCTCACTTGCGCTTCTGTTTGCCGATGCTTAGAGGCGACCAGCGCGCAGCTTCCCGCTGTGTGTGCCGCTGTACTCAAACAGCCTCCAAAGCAGGGCACTTAGGCAACTATCCCGGGTGCAGCAGGAGTGCATCTGCCTGCCGAGGGAGGACGTGCAGCACATCCCCCGGTCCGCCCTCCACTTCCCTGACTCTTAGGCAAAGCCCGTCCCAGCTTGCTTCTAGGCGTGCCTCCGTGCTCAGAAGCCGCCCCATGGCAGGCAGGACACAGCAGGATGCATTCTGGGCACGCAGAGTGCTGCTTCCCATGCCCGCGGCAAACCGAGAGCAGGTGCCTCACTTGCGCTTCTGTCTGCCGAGACTTAGAGGCGGACAAGCAGGAAGCTTCCCGCTGTGCGTGCTCCTGCACGCAACCAGCCTCGAAAGGAAGCAGGGCGCTAAGGCGAGCGCTCTGGGCATTCCAGGAGTGATTCTGCCTGCCGAGGAAAGAACGCAGCCTCTTCCCTGCCTCTTAGGCAAAGTCTCCTCTCAGTTTGTTGTTGGACACGCTTCCGTGCTCAGAAGCCACCCCGCATGAGGCAGGATACAGCGGGAAGCATTCTGGGCACGCAGAGTGCTGCTTCCCATGCCCGCGGCAAACCGAGAGCAGGTGCCTCACTTGCGCTTCTGTCTGCCGAGACTTAGAGGCGGACAAGCAGGAAGCTTCCCGCTGTGCGTGCTCCTGCACGCAACCAGCCTCGAAAGGAAGCAGGGCGCTAAGGCGAGCGCTCTGGGCATTCCAGGAGTGATTCTGCCTGCCGAGGAAAGAACGCAGCCTCTTCCCTGCCTCTTAGGCAAAGTCTCCTCTCAGTTTGTTGTTGGACACGCTTCCGTGCTCAGAAGCCACCCCGCATGAGGCAGGATACAGCGGGAAGCATTCTGGGCACGCAGAGTGCTGCTTCGCATGCTCGAGGCAAACCGAGAGCAGGTGCCTCACTTGCGCTTCTGTCTGCCGATGCTTAGAGACGACCAGCGCGCAGCTTCCTGCTGTGTGTGCTGCTGTAATCAAACAGCCTCCAGAGCAGGGCACTTAGGCAACTATCCCGGGTGCAGCAGGAGTGCATCTGCCTGCCGAGGGAGGACGTGCAGCACATCCCCCGGTCCGCCCTCCACTTCCCTGACTCTTAGGCAAAGCCCGTCCCAGCTTGCTTCTAGGCGTGCCTCCGTGCTCAGAAGCCGCCCCTATGGCAGGCAGGACACAGCGGGATGCATTCTGGGCGCGCAGAGTGCTGCTTCGCATGCTCGAGGCAAACCGAGAGCAGGTGCCTCACTTGCGCTTCTGTCTGCCGAGACTTAGAGGCGGACAAGCAGGAAGCTTCCCGCTGTGCGTGCTCCTGCACGCAACCCGCCTCCAAAGGAAGCAGGGCGCTAAGGCGAGCGCTCTGGGCACCCCAGGAGTGATTCTGCCTGCCGAGGAAAGACACGCAGCCTCTTCCCTGCCTCTTAGGCAAAGTCTCCTCTCAGTTTGTTGTAGGACACGCGTCCGTGCTCAGAAGCCACCCTGCATGAGGCAGGACACAGCGGGAAGCATTCTGGGCACGCAGAGTGCTGCTTCCCATGCCCGCGGCAAACCGAGAGCAGCTGCCTCACTCGCGTTTCTGTCTGCCGAGACTTAGAGCTGGCCAGCGCGCAGATTCCCACTCTGCGTGCTGCTGTGCTCAAACAGCACCAAACAAAGCAGGGCGCTAAGGCAAGAGTACGAAGTGCACCAGGAGTGAATCTGCCTGCCGAGGGAGGACATGCAGCTCATCCCTCGTTCCTCTCGCCGCTTCCCGGACCCTTAGGCAAAGTCTCCTCTCAGTTTGCTTTTAGGCGTGCCTCCATGCTCAGAAGCCACCCCGCATCAGGCAGGATACAGCGGGATGTAGTCTGGGCACGCAGAGTGCTTCTTTCCAGGGCCGGGGCAAAAACGAGAGCAAGCGCCTCACTTGCGCTTCTGTTTGCCGATGCTTAGAGGCGACCAGCGCGCAGCTTCCCGCTGTGTGTGCCGCTGTACTCAAACAGCCTCCAAAGCAGGGCACTTAGGCAACCATCCCGGGTGCAGCAGGAGTGCATCTGCCTGCCGAGGGAGGACGTGCAGCACATCCCCCGGTCCGCCCTCCACTTCCCTGACTCTTAGGCAAAGCCCGTCCCAGCTTGCTTCTAGGCGTGCCTCCGTGCTCAGACGCCGCCCCATGGCAGGCAGGACACAGCGGGATGCATTCTGGGCGCGCAGAGTGCTGCTTCGCATGCCCGCGGCAAACCGAGAGCAGGTGCCTCACTTGCGCTTCTGTCTGCCGAGACTTAGAGGTGGACAAGCAGGAAGCTTCCCGCTGTGCGTGCTCCTGCACGCAACCAGCCTCCAAAGGAAGCAGGGCGCTAAGGCGAGCGCTCTGGGCACCCCAGGAGTGATTCTGCCTGCCGAGGAAAGACACGCAGCCACTTCCCTGCCTCTTAGGCAAAGTCTCCTCTCAGTTTGTTGATGGACACGCGTCCGTGCTCAGAAGCCACCCCGCATGAGGCAGGATACAGCGGGAAGCATTCTGGGCACGCAGAGTGCTGCTTCCCATGCCCGCGGCAAACCGAGAGCAGGTGCCTCACTTGCGCTTCTGTCTGCCGAGACTTAGAGGCGGACAAGCAGGAAGCTTCCCGCTGTGCGTGCTCCTGCACGCAACCAGCCTCCAAAGGAAGCAGGGCGCTAAGGCGAGCGCTCTGGGCATTCCAGGAGTGATTCTGCCTGCCGAGGAAAGAACGCAGCCTCTTCCCTGCCTCTTAGGCAAAGTCTCCTCTCAGTTTGTTGTTGGACACGCTTCCGTGCTCAGAAGCCACCCCGCATGAGGCAGGATACAGCGGGAAGCATTCTGGGCACGCAGAGTGCTGCTTCGCATGCTCGAGGCAAACCGAGAGCAGGTGCCTCACTTGCGCTTCTGTCTGCCGAGACTTAGAGGCGGACAAGCAGGAAGCTTCCCGCTGTGCGTGCTCCTGCACGCAACCAGCCTCCAAAGGAAGCATGGCGCTAAGGCGAGCGCTCTGGGCACCCCAGGAGTGATTCTGCCTGCCGAGGAAAGACACGCAGCCACTTCCCTGCCTCTTAGGCAAAGTCTCCTCTCAGTTTGTTGATGGACACGCGTCCGTGCTCAGAAGCCACCCCGCATGAGGCAGGATACAGCGGGAAGCATTCTGGGCACGCAGAGTGCTGCTTCGCATGCCCGCGGCAAACCGAGAGCAGGTGCCTCACTTGCGCTTCTGTCTGCCGAGACTTAGAGGCGGACAAGCAGGAAGCTTCCCGCTGTGCGTGCTCCTGCACGCAACCAGCCTCCAAAGGAAGCAGGGCGCTAAGGCGAGCGCTCTGGGCATTCCAGGAGTGATTCTGCCTGCCGAGGAAAGAACGCAGCCTCTTCCCTGCCTCTTAGGCAAAGTCTCCTCTCAGTTTGTTGTTGGACACGCTTCCGTGCTCAGAAGCCACCCCGCATGAGGCAGGATACAGCGGGAAGCATTCTGGGCACGCAGAGTGCTGCTTCGCATGCTCGAGGCAAACCGAGAGCAGCTGCCTCACTTGCGCTTCTGTCTGCCGATGCTTAGAGACGACCAGCGCGCAGCTTCCCGCTGTGTGTGCTGCTGTACTCAAACAGCCTCCAAAGCAGGGCACTTAGGCAACCATCCCGGGTGCAGCAGGAGTGCATCTGCCTGCCGAGGGAGGACGTGCAGCACATCCCCCGGTCCGCCCTCCACTTCCCTGACTCTTAGGCAAAGCCCGTCCCAGCTTGCTTCTAGGCGTGCCTCCGTGCTCAGAAGCCGCCCCATGGCAGGCAGGACACAGCGGGATGCATTCTGGGCGCGCAGAGTGCTGCTTCCCATGCCCGCGGCAAACCGAGAGCAGGTGCCTCACTTGCGCTTCTGTCTGCCGAGACTTAGAGGCGGACAAGCAGGAAGCTTCCCGCTGTGCGTGCTCCTGCACGCAACCAGCCTCCAAAGGAAGCAGGGCGCTAAGGCGAGCGCTCTGGGCACCCCAGGAGTGATTCTGCCTGCCGAGGAAAGACACGCAGCCACTTCCCTGCCTCTTAGGCAAAGTCTCCTCTCAGTTTGTTGATGGACACGCGTCCGTGCTCAGAAGCCACCCCGCATGAGGCAGGATACAGCGGGAAGCATTCTGGGCACGCAGAGTGCTGCTTCCCATGCTCGAGGCAAACCGAGAGCAGGTGCCTCACTTGCGCTTCTGTCTGCCGATGCTTAGAGACGACCAGCGCGCAGCTTCCTGCTGTGTGTGCTGCTGTAATCAAACAGCCTCCAGAGCAGGGCACTTAGGCAACTATCCCGGGTGCAGCAGGAGTGCATCTGCCTGCCGAGGGAGGACGTGCAGCACATCCCCCGGTCCGCCCTCCACTTCCCTGACTCTTAGGCAAAGCCCGTCCCAGCTTGCTTCTAGGCGTGCCTCCGTGCTCAGAAGCCGCCCCTATGGCAGGCAGGACACAGCGGGATGCATTCTGGGCGCGCAGAGTGCTGCTTCGCATGCTCGAGGCAAACCGAGAGCAGGTGCCTCACTTGCGCTTCTGTCTGCCGAGACTTAGAGGCGGACAAGCAGGAAGCTTCCCGCTGTGCGTGCTCCTGCACGCAACCCGCCTCCAAAGGAAGCAGGGCGCTAAGGCGAGCGCTCTGGGCACCCCAGGAGTGATTCTGCCTGCCGAGGAAAGACACGCAGCCTCTTCCCTGCCTCTTAGGCAAAGTCTCCTCTCAGTTTGTTGTAGGACACGCGTCCGTGCTCAGAAGCCACCCTGCATGAGGCAGGACACAGCGGGAAGCATTCTGGGCACGCAGAGTGCTGCTTCCCATGCCCGCGGCAAACCGAGAGCAGCTGCCTCACTCGCGTTTCTGTCTGCCGAGACTTAGAGCTGGCCAGCGCGCAGATTCCCACTCTGCGTGCTGCTGTGCTCAAACAGCCCCAAACAAAGCAGGGCGCTAAGGCAAGAGTACGAAGTGCACCAGGAGTGAATCTGCCTGCCGAGGGAGGACATGCAGCTCATCCCTCGTTCCTCTCGCCGCTTCCCGGACCCTTAGGCAAAGTCTCCTCTCAGTTTGCTTTTAGGCGTGCCTCCATGCTCAGAAGCCACCCCGCATCAGGCAGGATACAGCGGGATGTAGTCTGGGCACGCAGAGTGCTTCTTTCCAGGGCCGGGGCAAAAACGAGAGCAAGCGCCTCACTTGCGCTTCTGTTTGCCGATGCTTAGAGGCGACCAGCGCGCAGCTTCCCGCTGTGTGTGCCGCTGTACTCAAACAGCCTCCAAAGCAGGGCACTTAGGCAACCATCCCGGGTGCAGCAGGAGTGCATCTGCCTGCCGAGGGAGGACGTGCAGCACATCCCCCGGTCCGCCCTCCACTTCCCTGACTCTTAGGCAAAGCCCGTCCCAGCTTGCTTCTAGGCGTGCCTCCGTGCTCAGACGCCGCCCCATGGCAGGCAGGACACAGCGGGATGCATTCTGGGCGCGCAGAGTGCTGCTTCGCATGCCCGCGGCAAACCGAGAGCAGGTGCCTCACTTGCGCTTCTGTCTGCCGAGACTTAGAGGTGGACAAGCAGGAAGCTTCCCGCTGTGCGTGCTCCTGCACGCAACCAGCCTCCAAAGGAAGCAGGGCGCTAAGGCGAGCGCTCTGGGCACCCCAGGAGTGATTCTGCCTGCCGAGGAAAGACACGCAGCCACTTCCCTGCCTCTTAGGCAAAGTCTCCTCTCAGTTTGTTGATGGACACGCGTCCGTGCTCAGAAGCCACCCCGCATGAGGCAGGATACAGCGGGAAGCATTCTGGGCACGCAGAGTGCTGCTTCCCATGCCCGCGGCAAACCGAGAGCAGGTGCCTCACTTGCGCTTCTGTCTGCCGAGACTTAGAGGCGGACAAGCAGGAAGCTTCCCGCTGTGCGTGCTCCTGCACGCAACCAGCCTCCAAAGGAAGCAGGGCGCTAAGGCGAGCGCTCTGGGCATTCCAGGAGTGATTCTGCCTGCCGAGGAAAGAACGCAGCCTCTTCCCTGCCTCTTAGGCAAAGTCTCCTCTCAGTTTGTTG
This sequence comes from Rhea pennata, assembly GCF_028389875.1. Classification (NCBI taxonomy): domain Eukaryota; kingdom Metazoa; phylum Chordata; class Aves; order Rheiformes; family Rheidae; genus Rhea; species Rhea pennata. The sequence goes on from NC_084663.1 coordinate 80,247,473, forward strand.
TTGGACACGCTTCCGTGCTCAGAAGCCACCCCGCATGAGGCAGGATACAGCGGGAAGCATTCTGGGCACGCAGAGTGCTGCTTCGCATGCTCGAGGCAAACCGAGAGCAGGTGCCTCACTTGCGCTTCTGTCTGCCGAGACTTAGAGGCGGACAAGCAGGAAGCTTCCCGCTGTGCGTGCTCCTGCACGCAACCAGCCTCCAAAGGAAGCATGGCGCTAAGGCGAGCGCTCTGGGCACCCCAGGAGTGATTCTGCCTGCCGAGGAAAGACACGCAGCCACTTCCCTGCCTCTTAGGCAAAGTCTCCTCTCAGTTTGTTGATGGACACGCGTCCGTGCTCAGAAGCCACCCCGCATGAGGCAGGATACAGCGGGAAGCATTCTGGGCACGCAGAGTGCTGCTTCGCATGCCCGCGGCAAACCGAGAGCAGGTGCCTCACTTGCGCTTCTGTCTGCCGAGACTTAGAGGCGGACAAGCAGGAAGCTTCCCGCTGTGCGTGCTCCTGCACGCAACCAGCCTCCAAAGGAAGCAGGGCGCTAAGGCGAGCGCTCTGGGCATTCCAGGAGTGATTCTGCCTGCCGAGGAAAGAACGCAGCCTCTTCCCTGCCTCTTAGGCAAAGTCTCCTCTCAGTTTGTTGTTGGACACGCTTCCGTGCTCAGAAGCCACCCCGCATGAGGCAGGATACAGCGGGAAGCATTCTGGGCACGCAGAGTGCTGCTTCGCATGCTCGAGGCAAACCGAGAGCAGCTGCCTCACTTGCGCTTCTGTCTGCCGATGCTTAGAGACGACCAGCGCGCAGCTTCCCGCTGTGTGTGCTGCTGTACTCAAACAGCCTCCAAAGCAGGGCACTTAGGCAACCATCCCGGGTGCAGCAGGAGTGCATCTGCCTGCCGAGGGAGGACGTGCAGCACATCCCCCGGTCCGCCCTCCACTTCCCTGACTCTTAGGCAAAGCCCGTCCCAGCTTGCTTCTAGGCGTGCCTCCGTGCTCAGAAGCCGCCCCATGGCAGGCAGGACACAGCGGGATGCATTCTGGGCGCGCAGAGTGCTGCTTCCCATGCCCGCGGCAAACCGAGAGCAGGTGCCTCACTTGCGCTTCTGTCTGCCGAGACTTAGAGGCGGACAAGCAGGAAGCTTCCCGCTGTGCGTGCTCCTGCACGCAACCAGCCTCCAAAGGAAGCAGGGCGCTAAGGCGAGCGCTCTGGGCACCCCAGGAGTGATTCTGCCTGCCGAGGAAAGACACGCAGCCACTTCCCTGCCTCTTAGGCAAAGTCTCCTCTCAGTTTGTTGATGGACACGCGTCCGTGCTCAGAAGCCACCCCGCATGAGGCAGGATACAGCGGGAAGCATTCTGGGCACGCAGAGTGCTGCTTCGCATGCTCGAGGCAAACCGAGAGCAGGTGCCTCACTTGCGCTTCTGTCTGCCGATGCTTAGAGACGACCAGCGCGCAGCTTCCCGCTGTGTGTGCTGCTGTACTCAAACAGCCTCCAAAGCAGGGCACTTAGGCAACTATCCCGGGTGCAGCAGGAGTGCATCTGCCTGCCGAGGGAGGACGTGCAGCACATCCCCCGGTCCGCCCTCCACTTCCCTGACTCTTAGGCAAAGCCCGTCCCAGCTTGCTTCTAGGCGTGCCTCCGTGCTCAGAAGCCGCCCCTATGGCAGGCAGGACACAGCGGGATGCATTCTGGGCGCGCAGAGTGCTGCTTCGCATGCTCGAGGCAAACCGAGAGCAGGTGCCTCACTTGCGCTTCTGTCTGCCGAGACTTAGAGGCGGACAAGCAGGAAGCTTCCCTCTGTGCGTGCTCCTGCACGCAACCCGCCTCCAAAGGAAGCAGGGCGCTAAGGCGAGCGCTCTGGGCACCCCAGGAGTGATTCTGCCTGCCGAGGAAAGACACGCAGCCTCTTCCCTGCCTCTTAGGCAAAGTCTCCTCTCAGTTTGTTGTAGGACACGCGTCCGTGCTCAGAAGCCACCCTGCATGAGGCAGGACACAGCGGGAAGCATTCTGGGCACGCAGAGTGCTGCTTCCCATGCCCGCGGCAAACCGAGAGCAGCTGCCTCACTCGCGTTTCTGTCTGCAGAGACTTAGAGCTGGCCAGCGCGCAGATTCCCACTCTGCGTGCTGCTGTGCTCAAACAGCCCCAAACAAAGCAGGGCGCTAAGGCAAGAGTACGAAGTGCACCAGGAGTGAATCTGCCTGCCGAGGGAGGACATGCAGCTCATCCCTCGTTCCTCTCGCCGCTTCCCGGACCCTTAGGCAAAGTCTCCTCTCAGTTTGCTTTTAGGCGTGCCTCCATGCTCAGAAGCCACCCCGCATCAGGCAGGATACAGCGGGATGTAGTCTGGGCACGCAGAGTGCTTCTTTCCAGGGCAGGGGCAAAAACGAGAGCAAGCGCCTCACTTGCGCTTCTGTTTGCCGATGCTTAGAGGCGACCAGCGCGCAGCTTCCCGCTGTGTGTGCTGCTGTACTCAAACAGCCTCCAAAGCAGGGCACTTAGGCAACTATCCCGGGTGCAGCAGGAGTGCATCTGCCTGCCGAGGGAGGACGTGCAGCACATCCCGCGGTCCGCCCTCCACTTCCCTGACTCTTAGGCAAAGCCCGTCCCAGCTTGCTTCTAGGCGTGCCTCCGTGCTCAGAAGCCGCCCCATGGCAGGCAGGACACAGCGGGATGCATTCTGGGCGCGCAGAGTGCTGCTTCCCATGCCCGCGGCAAACCGAGAGCAGGTGCCTCACTTGCGCTTCTGTCTGCCGAGACTTAGAGGCGGACAAGCAGGAAGCTTCCCGCTGTGCGTGCTCCTGCACGCAACCAGCCTCCAAAGGAAGCAGGGCGCTAAGGCGAGCGCTCTGGGCACCCCAGGAGTGATTCTGCCTGCCGAGGAAAGACACGCAGCCACTTCCCTGACTCTTAGGCAAAGTCTCCTCTCAGTTTGTTGATGGACACGCGTCCGTGCTCAGAAGCCACCCCGCATGAGGCAGGATACAGCGGGAAGCATTCTGGGCACGCAGAGTGCTGCTTCCCATGCCCGCGGCAAACCGAGAGCAGGTGCCTCACTTGCGCTTCTGTCTGCCGAGACTTAGAGGCGGACAAGCAGGAAGCTTCCCGCTGTGCGTGCTCCTGCACGCAACCAGCCTCCAAAGGAAGCAGGGCGCTAAGGCGAGCGCTCTGGGCATTCCAGGAGTGATTCTGCCTGCCGAGGAAAGAACGCAGCCTCTTCCCTGCCTCTTAGGCAAAGTCTCCTCTCAGTTTGTTGTTGGACACGCTTCCGTGCTCAGAAGCCACCCCGCATGAGGCAGGATACAGCGGGAAGCATTCTGGGCACGCAGAGTGCTGCTTCGCATGCTCGAGGCAAACCGAGAGCAGGTGCCTCACTTGCGCTTCTGTCTGCCGATGCTTAGAGACGACCAGCGCGCAGCTTCCCGCTGTGTGTGCTGCTGTACTCAAACAGCCTCCAAAGCAGGGCACTTAGGCAACTATCCCGGGTGCAGCAGGAGTGCATCTGCCTGCCGAGGGAGGACGTGCAGCACATCCCCCGGTCCGCCCTCCACTTCCCTGACTCTTAGGCAAAGCCCGTCCCAGCTTGCTTCTAGGCGTGCCTCCGTGCTCAGAAGCCGCCCCATGGCAGGCAGGACACAGCGGGATGCATTCTGGGCGCGCAGAGTGCTGCTTCCCATGCCCGCGGCAAACCGAGAGCAGGTGCCTCACTTGCGCTTCTGTCTGCCGAGACTTAGAGGCGGACAAGCAGGAAGCTTCCCGCTGTGCGTGCTCCTGCACGCAACCAGCCTCCAAAGGAAGCAGGGCGCTAAGGCGAGCGCTCTGGGCATTCCAGGAGTGATTCTGCCTGCCGAGGAAAGACACGCAGCCACTTCCCTGACTCTTAGGCAAAGTCTCCTCTCAGTTTGTTGATGGACACGCGTCCGTGCTCAGAAGCCACCCCGCATGAGGCAGGATACAGCGGGAAGCATTCTGGGCACGCAGAGTGCTGCTTCGCATGCTCGAGGCAAACCGAGAGCAGGTGCCTCACTTGCGCTTCTGTCTGCCGATGCTTAGAGACGACCAGCGCGCAGCTTCCCGCTGTGTGTGCTGCTGTACTCAAACAGCCTCCAAAGCAGGGCACTTAGGCAACTATCCCGGGTGCAGCAGGAGTGCATCTGCCTGCCGAGGGAGGACGTGCAGCACATCCCCCGGTCCGCCCTCCACTTCCCTGACTCTTAGGCAAAGCCCGTCCCAGCTTGCTTCTAGGCGTGCCTCCGTGCTCAGAAGCCGCCCCTATGGCAGGCAGGACACAGCGGGATGCATTCTGGGCGCGCAGAGTGCTGCTTCGCATGCTCGAGGCAAACCGAGAGCAGGTGCCTCACTTGCGCTTCTGTCTGCCGAGACTTAGAGGCGGACAAGCAGGAAGCTTCCCGCTGTGCGTGCTCCTGCACGCAACCCGCCTCCAAAGGAAGCAGGGCGCTAAGGCGAGCGCTCTGGGCACCCCAGGAGTGATTCTGCCTGCCGAGGAAAGACACGCAGCCTCTTCCCTGCCTCTTAGGCAAAGTCTCCTCTCAGTTTGTTGTAGGACACGCGTCCGTGCTCAGAAGCCACCCTGCATGAGGCAGGACACAGCGGGAAGCATTCTGGGCACGCAGAGTGCTGCTTCCCATGCCCGCGGCAAACCGAGAGCAGCTGCCTCACTCGCGTTTCTGTCTGCAGAGACTTAGAGCTGGCCAGCGCGCAGATTCCCACTCTGCGTGCTGCTGTGCTCAAACAGCCCCAAACAAAGCAGGGCGCTAAGGCAAGAGTACGAAGTGCACCAGGAGTGAATCTGCCTGCCGAGGGAGGACATGCAGCTCATCCCTCGTTCCTCTCGCCTCTTCCCGGACCCTTAGGCAAAGTCTCCTCTCAGTTTGCTTTTAGGCGTGCCTCCATGCTCAGAAGCCACCCCGCATCAGGCAGGATACAGCGGGATGTAGTCTGGGCACGCAGAGTGCTTCTTTCCAGGGCCGGGGCAAAAACGAGAGCAAGCGCCTCACTTGCGCTTCTGTTTGCCGATGCTTAGAGGCGACCAGCGCGCAGCTTCCCGCTGTGTGTGCCGCTGTACTCAAACAGCCTCCAAAGCAGGGCACTTAGGCAACTATCCCGGGTGCAGCAGGAGTGCATCTGCCTGCCGAGGGAGGACGTGCAGCACATCCCCCGGTCCGCCCTCCACTTCCCTGACTCTTAGGCAAAGCCCGTCCCAGCTTGCTTCTAGGCGTGCCTCCGTGCTCAGAAGCCGCCCCATGGCAGGCAGGACACAGCAGGATGCATTCTGGGCACGCAGAGTGCTGCTTCCCATGCTCGAGGCAAACCGAGAGCAGGTGCCTCACTTGCGCTTCTGTCTGCCGAGACTTAGAGGCGGACAAGCAGGAAGCTTCCCGCTGTGCGTGCTCCTGCACGCAACCAGCCTCGAAAGGAAGCAGGGCGCTAAGGCGAGCGCTCTGGGCATTCCAGGAGTGATTCTGCCTGCCGAGGAAAGAACGCAGCCTCTTCCCTGCCTCTTAGGCAAAGTCTCCTCTCAGTTTGTTGTTGGACACGCTTCCGTGCTCAGAAGCCACCCCGCATGAGGCAGGATACAGCGGGAAGCATTCTGGGCACGCAGAGTGCTGCTTCGCATGCTCGAGGCAAACCGAGAGCAGGTGCCTCACTTGCGCTTCTGTCTGCCGATGCTTAGAGACGACCAGCGCGCAGCTTCCCGCTGTGTGTGCTGCTGTAATCAAACAGCCTCCAGAGCAGGGCACTTAGGCAACTATCCCGGGTGCAGCAGGAGTGCATCTGCCTGCCGAGGGAGGACGTGCAGCACATCCCCCGGTCCGCCCTCCACTTCCCTGACTCTTAGGCAAAGCCCGTCCCAGCTTGCTTCTAGGCGTGCCTCCGTGCTCAGAAGCCGCCCCTATGGCAGGCAGGACACAGCGGGATGCATTCTGGGCGCGCAGAGTGCTGCTTCGCATGCTCGAGGCAAACCGAGAGCAGGTGCCTCACTTGCGCTTCTGTCTGCCGAGACTTAGAGGCGGACAAGCAGGAAGCTTCCCGCTGTGCGTGCTCCTGCACGCAACCCGCCTCCAAAGGAAGCAGGGCGCTAAGGCGAGCGCTCTGGGCACCCCAGGAGTGATTCTGCCTGCCGAGGAAAGACACGCAGCCTCTTCCCTGCCTCTTAGGCAAAGTCTCCTCTCAGTTTGTTGTTGGACACGCGTCCGTGCTCAGAAGCCACCCTGCATGAGGCAGGACACAGCGGGAAGCATTCTGGGCACGCAGAGTGCTGCTTCCCATGCCCGCGGCAAACCGAGAGCAGCTGCCTCACTCGCGTTTCTGTCTGCCGAGACTTAGAGCTGGCCAGCGCGCAGATTCCCACTCTGCGTGCTGCTGTGCTCAAACAGCCCCAAACAAAGCAGGGCGCTAAGGCAAGAGTACGAAGTGCACCAGGAGTGAATCTGCCTGCCGAGGGAGGACATGCAGCTCATCCCTCGTTCCTCTCGCCGCTTCCCGGACCCTTAGGCAAAGTCTCCTCTCAGTTTGCTTTTAGGCGTGCCTCCATGCTCAGAAGCCACCCCGCATCAGGCAGGATACAGCGGGATGTAGTCTGGGCACGCAGAGTGCTTCTTTCCAGGGCCGGGGCAAAAACGAGAGCAAGCGCCTCACTTGCGCTTCTGTTTGCCGATGCTTAGAGGCGACCAGCGCGCAGCTTCCCGCTGTGTGTGCCGCTGTACTCAAACAGCCTCCAAAGCAGGGCACTTAGGCAACCATCCCGGGTGCAGCAGGAGTGCATCTGCCTGCCGAGGGAGGACGTGCAGCACATCCCCCGGTCCGCCCTCCACTTCCCTGACTCTTAGGCAAAGCCCGTCCCAGCTTGCTTCTAGGCGTGCCTCCGTGCTCAGACGCCGCCCCATGGCAGGCAGGACACAGCGGGATGCATTCTGGGCGCGCAGAGTGCTGCTTCCCATGCCCGCGGCAAACCGAGAGCAGGTGCCTCACTTGCGCTTCTGTCTGCCGAGACTTAGAGGTGGACAAGCAGGAAGCTTCCCGCTGTGCGTGCTCCTGCACGCAACCAGCCTCCAAAGGAAGCAGGGCGCTAAGGCGAGCGCTCTGGGCACCCCAGGAGTGATTCTGCCTGCCGAGGAAAGACACGCAGCCACTTCCCTGCCTCTTAGGCAAAGTCTCCTCTCAGTTTGTTGATGGACACGCGTCCGTGCTCAGAAGCCACCCCGCATGAGGCAGGATACAGCGGGAAGCATTCTGGGCACGCAGAGTGCTGCTTCCCATGCCCGCGGCAAACCGAGAGCAGGTGCCTCACTTGCGCTTCTGTCTGCCGAGACTTAGAGGCGGACAAGCAGGAAGCTTCCCGCTGTGCGTGCTCCTGCACGCAACCAGCCTCCAAAGGAAGCAGGGCGCTAAGGCGAGCGCTCTGGGCATTCCAGGAGTGATTCTGCCTGCCGAGGAAAGAACGCAGCCTCTTCCCTGCCTCTTAGGCAAAGTCTCCTCTCAGTTTGTTGTTGGACACGCTTCCGTGCTCAGAAGCCACCCTGCATGAGGCAGGATACAGCGGGAAGCATTCTGGGCACGCAGAGTGCTGCTTCGCATGCTCGAGGCAAACCGAGAGCAGGTGCCTCACTTGCGCTTCTGTCTGCCGAGACTTAGAGGCGGACAAGCAGGAAGCTTCCCGCTGTGCGTGCTCCTGCACGCAACCAGCCTCCAAAGGAAGCAGGGCGCTAAGGCGAGCGCTCTGGGCACCCCAGGAGTGATTCTGCCTGCCGAGGAAAGACACGCAGCCACTTCCCTGCCTCTTAGGCAAAGTCTCCTCTCAGTTTGTTGATGGACACGCGTCCGTGCTCAGAAGCCACCCCGCATGAGGCAGGATACAGCGGGAAGCATTCTGGGCACGCAGAGTGCTGCTTCGCATGCCCGCGGCAAACCGAGAGCAGGTGCCTCACTTGCGCTTCTGTCTGCCGAGACTTAGAGGCGGACAAGCAGGAAGCTTCCCGCTGTGCGTGCTCCTGCACGCAACCAGCCTCCAAAGGAAGCAGGGCGCTAAGGCGAGCGCTCTGGGCATTCCAGGAGTGATTCTGCCTGCCGAGGAAAGAACGCAGCCTCTTCCCTGCCTCTTAGGCAAAGTCTCCTCTCAGTTTGTTGTTGGACACGCTTCCGTGCTCAGAAGCCACCCCGCATGAGGCAGGATACAGCGGGAAGCATTCTGGGCACGCAGAGTGCTGCTTCGCATGCTCGAGGCAAACCGAGAGCAGCTGCCTCACTTGCGCTTCTGTCTGCCGATGCTTAGAGACGACCAGCGCGCAGCTTCCCGCTGTGTGTGCTGCTGTACTCAAACAGCCTCCAAAGCAGGGCACTTAGGCAACCATCCCGGGTGCAGCAGGAGTGCATCTGCCTGCCGAGGGAGGACGTGCAGCACATCCCCCGGTCCGCCCTCCACTTCCCTGACTCTTAGGCAAAGCCCGTCCCAGCTTGCTTCTAGGCGTGCCTCCGTGCTCAGAAGCCGCCCCATGGCAGGCAGGACACAGCGGGATGCATTCTGGGCGCGCAGAGTGCTGCTTCCCATGCCCGCGGCAAACCGAGAGCAGGTGCCTCACTTGCGCTTCTGTCTGCCGAGACTTAGAGGCGGACAAGCAGGAAGCTTCCCGCTGTGCGTGCTCCTGCACGCAACCAGCCTCCAAAGGAAGCAGGGCGCTAAGGCGAGCGCTCTGGGCATTCCAGGAGTGATTCTGCCTGCCGAGGAAAGAACGCAGCCTCTTCCCTGCCTCTTAGGCAAAGTCTCCTCTCAGTTTGTTGTTGGACACGCTTCCGTGCTCAGAAGCCACCCCGCATGAGGCAGGATACAGCGGGAAGCATTCTGGGCACGCAGAGTGCTGCTTCGCATGCTCGAGGCAAACCGAGAGCAGGTGCCTCACTCGCGTTTCTGTCTGCAGAGACTTAGAGCTGGCCAGCGCGCAGATTCCCACTCTGCGTGCTGCTGTGCTCAAACAGCCCCAAACAAAGCAGGGCGCTAAGGCAAGAGTACGAAGTGCACCAGGAGTGAATCTGCCTGCCGAGGGAGGACATGCAGCTCATCCCTCGTTCCTCTCGCCTCTTCCCGGACCCTTAGGCAAAGTCTCCTCTCAGTTTGCTTTTAGGCGTGCCTCCATGCTCAGAAGCCACCCCGCATCAGGCAGGATACAGCGGGATGTAGTCTGGGCACGCAGAGTGCTTCTTTCCAGGGCCGGGGCAAAAACGAGAGCAAGCGCCTCACTTGCGCTTCTGTTTGCCGATGCTTAGAGGCGACCAGCGCGCAGCTTCCCGCTGTGTGTGCCGCTGTACTCAAACAGCCTCCAAAGCAGGGCACTTAGGCAACTATCCCGGGTGCAGCAGGAGTGCATCTGCCTGCCGAGGGAGGACGTGCAGCACATCCCCCGGTCCGCCCTCCACTTCCCTGACTCTTAGGCAAAGCCCGTCCCAGCTTGCTTCTAGGCGTGCCTCCGTGCTCAGAAGCCGCCCCTATGGCAGGCAGGACACAGCGGGATGCATTCTGGGCGCGCAGAGTGCTGCTTCGCATGCTCGAGGCAAACCGAGAGCAGGTGCCTCACTTGCGCTTCTGTCTGCCGAGACTTAGAGGCGGACAAGCAGGAAGCTTCCCGCTGTGCGTGCTCCTGCACGCAACCCGCCTCCAAAGGAAGCAGGGCGCTAAGGCGAGCGCTCTGGGCACCCCAGGAGTGATTCTGCCTGCCGAGGAAAGACACGCAGCCACTTCCCTGCCTCTTAGGCAAAGTCTCCTCTCAGTTTGTTGATGGACACGCGTCCGTGCTCAGAAGCCACCCCGCATGAGGCAGGATACAGCGGGAAGCATTCTGGGCACGCAGAGTGCTGCTTCCCATGCCCGCGGCAAACCGAGAGCAGGTGCCTCACTTGCGCTTCTGTCTGCCGAGACTTAGAGGCGGACAAGCAGGAAGCTTCCCGCTGTGCGTGCTCCTGCACGCAACCAGCCTCCAAAGGAAGCAGGGCGCTAAGGCGAGCGCTCTGGGCATTCCAGGAGTGATTCTGCCTGCCGAGGAAAGAACGCAGCCTCTTCCCTGCCTCTTAGGCAAAGTCTCCTCTCAGTTTGTTGTTGGACACGCTTCCGTGCTCAGAAGCCACCCCGCATGAGGCAGGATACAGCGGGAAGCATTCTGGGCACGCAGAGTGCTGCTTCGCATGCTCGAGGCAAACCGAGAGCAGGTGCCTCACTTGCGCTTCTGTCTGCCGATGCTTAGAGACGACCAGCGCGCAGCTTCCCGCTGTGTGTGCTGCTGTACTCAAACAGCCTCCAAAGCAGGGCACTTAGGCAACTATCCCGGGTGCAGCAGGAGTGCATCTGCCTGCCGAGGGAGGACGTGCAGCACATCCCCCGGTCCGCCCTCCACTTCCCTGACTCTTAGGCAAAGCCCGTCCCAGCTTGCTTCTAGGCGTGCCTCCGTGCTCAGAAGCCGCCCCTATGGCAGGCAGGACACAGCGGGATGCATTCTGGGCGCGCAGAGTGCTGCTTCCCATGCTCGAGGCAAACCGAGAGCAGGTGCCTCACTTGCGCTTCTGTCTGCCGAGACTTAGAGGCGGACAAGCAGGAAGCTTCCCGCTGTGCGTGCTCCTGCACGCAACCCGCCTCCAAAGGAAGCAGGGCGCTAAGGCGAGCGCTCTGGGCACCCCAGGAGTGATTCTGCCTGCCGAGGAAAGACACGCAGCCTCTTCCCTGCCTCTTAGGCAAAGTCTCCTCTCAGTTTGTTGTAGGACACGCGTCCGTGCTCAGAAGCCACCCTGCATGAGGCAGGACACAGCGGGAAGCATTCTGGGCACGCAGAGTGCTGCTTCCCATGCCCGCGGCAAACCGAGAGCAGCTGCCTCACTCGCGTTTCTGTCTGCAGAGACTTAGAGCTGGCCAGCGCGCAGATTCCCACTCTGCGTGCTGCTGTGCTCAAACAGCCCCAAACAAAGCAGGGCGCTAAGGCAAGAGTACGAAGTGCACCAGGAGTGAATCTGCCTGCCGAGGGAGGACATGCAGCTCATCCCTCGTTCCTCTCGCCTCTTCCCGGACCCTTAGGCAAAGTCTCCTCTCAGTTTGCTTTTAGGCGTGCCTCCATGCTCAGAAGCCACCCCGCATCAGGCAGGATACAGCGGGATGTAGTCTGGGCACGCAGAGTGCTTCTTTCCAGGGCCGGGGCAAAAACGAGAGCAAGCGCCTCACTTGCGCTTCTGTTTGCCGATGCTTAGAGGCGACCAGCGCGCAGCTTCCCGCTGTGTGTGCCGCTGTACTCAAACAGCCTCCAAAGCAGGGCACTTAGGCAACTATCCCGGGTGCAGCAGGAGTGCATCTGCCTGCCGAGGGAGGACGTGCAGCACATCCCCCGGTCCGCCCTCCACTTCCCTGACTCTTAGGCAAAGCCCGTCCCAGCTTGCTTCTAGGCGTGCCTCCGTGCTCAGAAGCCGCCCCATGGCAGGCAGGACACAGCAGGATGCATTCTGGGCACTCAGAGTGCTGCTTCCCATGCTCGAGGCAAACCGAGAGCAGGTGCCTCACTTGCGCTTCTGTCTGCCGAGACTTAGAGGCGGACAAGCAGGAAGCTTCCCGCTGTGCGTGCTCCTGCACGCAACCAGCCTCGAAAGGAAGCAGGGCGCTAAGGCGAGCGCTCTGGGCATTCCAGGAGTGATTCTGCCTGCCGAGGAAAGAACGCAGCCTCTTCCCTGCCTCTTAGGCAAAGTCTCCTCTCAGTTTGTTGTTGGACACGCTTCCGTGCTCAGAAGCCACCCCGCATGAGGCAGGATACAGCGGGAAGCATTCTGGGCACGCAGAGTGCTGCTTCGCATGCTCGAGGCAAACCGAGAGCAGGTGCCTCACTTGCGCTTCTGTCTGCCGATGCTTAGAGACGACCAGCGCGCAGCTTCCCGCTGTGTGTGCTGCTGTAATCAAACAGCCTCCAGAGCAGGGCACTTAGGCAACTATCCCGGGTGCAGCAGGAGTGCATCTGCCTGCCGAGGGAGGACGTGCAGCACATCCCCCGGTCCGCCCTCCACTTCCCTGACTCTTAGGCAAAGCCCGTCCCAGCTTGCTTCTAGGCGTGCCTCCGTGCTCAGAAGCCGCCCCTATGGCAGGCAGGACACAGCGGGATGCATTCTGGGCGCGCAGAGTGCTGCTTCGCATGCTCGAGGCAAACCGAGAGCAGGTGCCTCACTTGCGCTTCTGTCTGCCGAGACTTAGAGGCGGACAAGCAGGAAGCTTCCCGCTGTGCGTGCTCCTGCACGCAACCCGCCTCCAAAGGAAGCAGGGCGCTAAGGCGAGCGCTCTGGGCACCCCAGGAGTGATTCTGCCTGCCGAGGAAAGACACGCAGCCTCTTCCCTGCCTCTTAGGCAAAGTCTCCTCTCAGTTTGTTGTAGGACACGCGTCCGTGCTCAGAAGCCACCCTGCATGAGGCAGGACACAGCGGGAAGCATTCTGGGCACGCAGAGTGCTGCTTCCCATGCCCGCGGCAAACCGAGAGCAGCTGCCTCACTCGCGTTTCTGTCTGCCGAGACTTAGAGCTGGCCAGCGCGCAGATTCCCACTCTGCGTGCTGCTGTGCTCAAACAGCCCCAAACAAAGCAGGGCGCTAAGGCAAGAGTACGAAGTGCACCAGGAGTGAATCTGCCTGCCGAGGGAGGACATGCAGCTCATCCCTCGTTCCTCTCGCCGCTTCCCGGACCCTTAGGCAAAGTCTCCTCTCAGTTTGCTTTTAGGCGTGCCTCCATGCTCAGAAGCCACCCCGCATCAGGCAGGATACAGCGGGATGTAGTCTGGGCACGCAGAGTGCTTCTTTCCAGGGCCGGGGCAAAAACGAGAGCAAGCGCCTCACTTGCGCTTCTGTTTGCCGATGCTTAGAGGCGACCAGCGCGCAGCTTCCCGCTGTGTGTGCCGCTGTACTCAAACAGCCTCCAAAGCAGGGCACTTAGGCAACCATCCCGGGTGCAGCAGGAGTGCATCTGCCTGCCGAGGGAGGACGTGCAGCACATCCCCCGGTCCGCCCTCCACTTCCCTGACTCTTAGGCAAAGCCCGTCCCAGCTTGCTTCTAGGCGTGCCTCCGTGCTCAGACGCCGCCCCATGGCAGGCAGGACACAGCGGGATGCATTCTGGGCGCGCAGAGTGCTGCTTCGCATGCCCGCGGCAAACCGAGAGCAGGTGCCTCACTTGCGCTTCTGTCTGCCGAGACTTAGAGGTGGACAAGCAGGAAGCTTCCCGCTGTGCGTGCTCCTGCACGCAACCAGCCTCCAAAGGAAGCAGGGCGCTAAGGCGAGCGCTCTGGGCACCCCAGGAGTGATTCTGCCTGCCGAGGAAAGACACGCAGCCACTTCCCTGCCTCTTAGGCAAAGTCTCCTCTCAGTTTGTTGATGGACACGCGTCCGTGCTCAGAAGCCACCCCGCATGAGGCAGGATACAGCGGGAAGCATTCTGGGCACGCAGAGTGCTGCTTCCCATGCCCGCGGCAAACCGAGAGCAGGTGCCTCACTTGCGCTTCTGTCTGCCGAGACTTAGAGGCGGACAAGCAGGAAGCTTCCCGCTGTGCGTGCTCCTGCACGCAACCAGCCTCCAAAGGAAGCAGGGCGCTAAGGCGAGCGCTCTGGGCATTCCAGGAGTGATTCTGCCTGCCGAGGAAAGAACGCAGCCTCTTCCCTGCCTCTTAGGCAAAGTCTCCTCTCAGTTTGTTGTTGGACACGCTTCCGTGCTCAGAAGCCACCCCGCATGAGGCAGGATACAGCGGGAAGCATTCTGGGCACGCAGAGTGCTGCTTCGCATGCTCGAGGCAAACCGAGAGCAGGTGCCTCACTTGCGCTTCTGTCTGCCGAGACTTAGAGGCGGACAAGCAGGAAGCTTCCCGCTGTGCGTGCTCCTGCACGCAACCAGCCTCCAAAGGAAGCATGGCGCTAAGGCGAGCGCTCTGGGCACCCCAGGAGTGATTCTGCCTGCCGAGGAAAGACACGCAGCCACTTCCCTGCCTCTTAGGCAAAGTCTCCTCTCAGTTTGTTGATGGACACGCGTCCGTGCTCAGAAGCCACCCCGCATGAGGCAGGATACAGCGGGAAGCATTCTGGGCACGCAGAGTGCTGCTTCCCATGCCCGCGGCAAACCGAGAGCAGGTGCCTCACTTGCGCTTCTGTCTGCCGAGACTTAGAGGCGGACAAGCAGGAAGCTTCCCGCTGTGCGTGCTCCTGCACGCAACCAGCCTCCAAAGGAAGCAGGGCGCTAAGGCGAGCGCTCTGGGCATTCCAGGAGTGATTCTGCCTGCCGAGGAAAGAACGCAGCCTCTTCCCTGCCTCTTAGGCAAAGTCTCCTCTCAGTTTGTTGTTGGACACGCTTCCGTGCTCAGAAGCCACCCCGCATGAGGCAGGATACAGCGGGAAGCATTCTGGGCACGCAGAGTGCTGCTTCGCATGCTCGAGGCAAACCGAGAGCAGCTGCCTCACTTGCGCTTCTGTCTGCCGATGCTTAGAGACGACCAGCGCGCAGCTTCCCGCTGTGTGTGCTGCTGTACTCAAACAGCCTCCAAAGCAGGGCACTTAGGCAACCATCCCGGGTGCAGCAGGAGTGCATCTGCCTGCCGAGGGAGGACGTGCAGCACATCCCCCGGTCCGCCCTCCACTTCCCTGACTCTTAGGCAAAGCCCGTCCCAGCTTGCTTCTAGGCGTGCCTCCGTGCTCAGAAGCCGCCCCATGGCAGGCAGGACACAGCGGGATGCATTCTGGGCGCGCAGAGTGCTGCTTCCCATGCCCGCGGCAAACCGAGAGCAGGTGCCTCACTTGCGCTTCTGTCTGCCGAGACTTAGAGGCGGACAAGCAGGAAGCTTCCCGCTGTGCGTGCTCCTGCACGCAACCAGCCTCCAAAGGAAGCAGGGCGCTAAGGCGAGCGCTCTGGGCATTCCAGGAGTGATTCTGCCTGCCGAGGAAAGAACGCAGCCTCTTCCCTGCCTCTTAGGCAAAGTCTCCTCTCAGTTTGTTGTTGGACACGCTTCCGTGCTCAGAAGCCACCCCGCATGAGGCAGGATACAGCGGGAAGCATTCTGGGCACGCAGAGTGCTGCTTCGCATGCTCGAGGCAAACCGAGAGCAGGTGCCTCACTCGCGTTTCTGTCTGCAGAGACTTAGAGCTGGCCAGCGCGCAGATTCCCACTCTGCGTGCTGCTGTGCTCAAACAGCCCCAAACAAAGCAGGGCGCTAAGGCAAGAGTACGAAGTGCACCAGGAGTGAATCTGCCTGCCGAGGGAGGACATGCAGCTCATCCCTCGTTCCTCTCGCCTCTTCCCGGACCCTTAGGCAAAGTCTCCTCTCAGTTTGCTTTTAGGCGTGCCTCCATGCTCAGAAGCCACCCCGCATCAGGCAGGATACAGCGGGATGTAGTCTGGGCACGCAGAGTGCTTCTTTCCAGGGCCGGGGCAAAAACGAGAGCAAGCGCCTCACTTGCGCTTCTGTTTGCCGATGCTTAGAGGCGACCAGCGCGCAGCTTCCCGCTGTGTGTGCCGCTGTACTCAAACAGCCTCCAAAGCAGGGCACTTAGGCAACTATCCCGGGTGCAGCAGGAGTGCATCTGCCTGCCGAGGGAGGACGTGCAGCACATCCCCCGGTCCGCCCTCCACTTCCCTGACTCTTAGGCAAAGCCCGTCCCAGCTTGCTTCTAGGCGTGCCTCCGTGCTCAGAAGCCGCCCCTATGGCAGGCAGGACACAGCGGGATGCATTCTGGGCGCGCAGAGTGCTGCTTCGCATGCTCGAGGCAAACCGAGAGCAGGTGCCTCACTTGCGCTTCTGTCTGCCGAGACTTAGAGGCGGACAAGCAGGAAGCTTCCCGCTGTGCGTGCTCCTGCACGCAACCCGCCTCCAAAGGAAGCAGGGCGCTAAGGCGAGCGCTCTGGGCACCCCAGGAGTGATTCTGCCTGCCGAGGAAAGACACGCAGCCACTTCCCTGCCTCTTAGGCAAAGTCTCCTCTCAGTTTGTTGATGGACACGCGTCCGTGCTCAGAAGCCACCCCGCATGAGGCAGGATACAGCGGGAAGCATTCTGGGCACGCAGAGTGCTGCTTCCCATGCCCGCGGCAAACCGAGAGCAGGTGCCTCACTTGCGCTTCTGTCTGCCGAGACTTAGAGGCGGACAAGCAGGAAGCTTCCCGCTGTGCGTGCTCCTGCACGCAACCAGCCTCCAAAGGAAGCAGGGCGCTAAGGCGAGCGCTCTGGGCATTCCAGGAGTGATTCTGCCTGCCGAGGAAAGAACGCAGCCTCTTCCCTGCCTCTTAGGCAAAGTCTCCTCTCAGTTTGTTGTTGGACACGCTTCCGTGCTCAGAAGCCACCCCGCATGAGGCAGGATACAGCGGGAAGCATTCTGGGCACGCAGAGTGCTGCTTCGCATGCTCGAGGCAAACCGAGAGCAGGTGCCTCACTTGCGCTTCTGTCTGCCGATGCTTAGAGACGACCAGCGCGCAGCTTCCCGCTGTGTGTGCTGCTGTACTCAAACAGCCTCCAAAGCAGGGCACTTAGGCAACTATCCCGGGTGCAGCAGGAGTGCATCTGCCTGCCGAGGGAGGACGTGCAGCACATCCCCCGGTCCGCCCTCCACTTCCCTGACTCTTAGGCAAAGCCCGTCCCAGCTTGCTTCTAGGCGTGCCTCCGTGCTCAGAAGCCGCCCCTATGGCAGGCAGGACACAGCGGGATGCATTCTGGGCGCGCAGAGTGCTGCTTCCCATGCTCGAGGCAAACCGAGAGCAGGTGCCTCACTTGCGCTTCTGTCTGCCGAGACTTAGAGGCGGACAAGCAGGAAGCTTCCCGCTGTGCGTGCTCCTGCACGCAACCCGCCTCCAAAGGAAGCAGGGCGCTAAGGCGAGCGCTCTGGGCACCCCAGGAGTGATTCTGCCTGCCGAGGAAAGACACGCAGCCTCTTCCCTGCCTCTTAGGCAAAGTCTCCTCTCAGTTTGTTGTAGGACACGCGTCCGTGCTCAGAAGCCACCCTGCATGAGGCAGGACACAGCGGGAAGCATTCTGGGCACGCAGAGTGCTGCTTCCCATGCCCGCGGCAAACCGAGAGCAGCTGCCTCACTCGCGTTTCTGTCTGCAGAGACTTAGAGCTGGCCAGCGCGCAGATTCCCACTCTGCGTGCTGCTGTGCTCAAACAGCCCCAAACAAAGCAGGGCGCTAAGGCAAGAGTACGAAGTGCACCAGGAGTGAATCTGCCTGCCGAGGGAGGACATGCAGCTCATCCCTCGTTCCTCTCGCCTCTTCCCGGACCCTTAGGCAAAGTCTCCTCTCAGTTTGCTTTTAGGCGTGCCTCCATGCTCAGAAGCCACCCCGCATCAGGCAGGATACAGCGGGATGTAGTCTGGGCACGCAGAGTGCTTCTTTCCAGGGCCGGGGCAAAAACGAGAGCAAGCGCCTCACTTGCGCTTCTGTTTGCCGATGCTTAGAGGCGACCAGCGCGCAGCTTCCCGCTGTGTGTGCCGCTGTACTCAAACAGCCTCCAAAGCAGGGCACTTAGGCAACTATCCCGGGTGCAGCAGGAGTGCATCTGCCTGCCGAGGGAGGACGTGCAGCACATCCCCCGGTCCGCCCTCCACTTCCCTGACTCTTAGGCAAAGCCCGTCCCAGCTTGCTTCTAGGCGTGCCTCCGTGCTCAGAAGCCGCCCCATGGCAGGCAGGACACAGCAGGATGCATTCTGGGCACGCAGAGTGCTGCTTCCCATGCTCGAGGCAAACCGAGAGCAGGTGCCTCACTTGCGCTTCTGTCTGCCGAGACTTAGAGGCGGACAAGCAGGAAGCTTCCCGCTGTGCGTGCTCCTGCACGCAACCAGCCTCGAAAGGAAGCAGGGCGCTAAGGCGAGCGCTCTGGGCATTCCAGGAGTGATTCTGCCTGCCGAGGAAAGAACGCAGCCTCTTCCCTGCCTCTTAGGCAAAGTCTCCTCTCAGTTTGTTGTTGGACACGCTTCCGTGCTCAGAAGCCACCCCGCATGAGGCAGGATACAGCGGGAAGCATTCTGGGCACGCAGAGTGCTGCTTCGCATGCTCGAGGCAAACCGAGAGCAGGTGCCTCACTTGCGCTTCTGTCTGCCGATGCTTAGAGACGACCAGCGCGCAGCTTCCCGCTGTGTGTGCTGCTGTAATCAAACAGCCTCCAAAGCAGGGCACTTAGGCAACTATCCCGGGTGCAGCAGGAGTGCATCTGCCTGCCGAGGGAGGACGTGCAGCACATCCCCCGGTCCGCCCTCCACTTCCCTGACTCTTAGGCAAAGCCCGTCCCAGCTTGCTTCTAGGCGTGCCTCCGTGCTCAGAAGCCGCCCCTATGGCAGGCAGGACACAGCGGGATGCATTCTGGGCGCGCAGAGTGCTGCTTCGCATGCTCGAGGCAAACCGAGAGCAGGTGCCTCACTTGCGCTTCTGTCTGCCGAGACTTAGAGGCGGACAAGCAGGAAGCTTCCCGCTGTGCGTGCTCCTGCACGCAACCCGCCTCCAAAGGAAGCAGGGCGCTAAGGCGAGCGCTCTGGGCACCCCAGGAGTGATTCTGCCTGCCGAGGAAAGACACGCAGCCTCTTCCCTGCCTCTTAGGCAAAGTCTCCTCTCAGTTTGTTGTAGGACACGCGTCCGTGCTCAGAAGCCACCCTGCATGAGGCAGGACACAGCGGGAAGCATTCTGGGCACGCAGAGTGCTGCTTCCCATGCCCGCGGCAAACCGAGAGCAGCTGCCTCACTCGCGTTTCTGTCTGCCGAGACTTAGAGCTGGCCAGCGCGCAGATTCCCACTCTGCGTGCTGCTGTGCTCAAACAGCCCCAAACAAAGCAGGGCGCTAAGGCAAGAGTACGAAGTGCACCAGGAGTGAATCTGCCTGCCGAGGGAGGACATGCAGCTCATCCCTCGTTCCTCTCGCCGCTTCCCGGACCCTTAGGCAAAGTCTCCTCTCAGTTTGCTTTTAGGCGTGCCTCCATGCTCAGAAGCCACCCCGCATCAGGCAGGATACAGCGGGATGTAGTCTGGGCACGCAGAGTGCTTCTTTCCAGGGCCGGGGCAAAAACGAGAGCAAGCGCCTCACTTGCGCTTCTGTTTGCCGATGCTTAGAGGCGACCAGCGCGCAGCTTCCCGCTGTGTGTGCCGCTGTACTCAAACAGCCTCCAAAGCAGGGCACTTAGGCAACCATCCCGGGTGCAGCAGGAGTGCATCTGCCTGCCGAGGGAGGACGTGCAGCACATCCCCCGGTCCGCCCTCCACTTCCCTGACTCTTAGGCAAAGCCCGTCCCAGCTTGCTTCTAGGCGTGCCTCCGTGCTCAGACGCCGCCCCATGGCAGGCAGGACACAGCGGGATGCATTCTGGGCGCGCAGAGTGCTGCTTCGCATGCCCGCGGCAAACCGAGAGCAGGTGCCTCACTTGCGCTTCTGTCTGCCGAGACTTAGAGGTGGACAAGCAGGAAGCTTCCCGCTGTGCGTGCTCCTGCACGCAACCAGCCTCCAAAGGAAGCAGGGCGCTAAGGCGAGCGCTCTGGGCACCCCAGGAGTGATTCTGCCTGCCGAGGAAAGACACGCAGCCACTTCCCTGCCTCTTAGGCAAAGTCTCCTCTCAGTTTGTTGATGGACACGCGTCCGTGCTCAGAAGCCACCCCGCATGAGGCAGGATACAGCGGGAAGCATTCTGGGCACGCAGAGTGCTGCTTCCCATGCCCGCGGCAAACCGAGAGCAGGTGCCTCACTTGCGCTTCTGTCTGCCGAGACTTAGAGGCGGACAAGCAGGAAGCTTCCCGCTGTGCGTGCTCCTGCACGCAACCAGCCTCCAAAGGAAGCAGGGCGCTAAGGCGAGCGCTCTGGGCATTCCAGGAGTGATTCTGCCTGCCGAGGAAAGAACGCAGCCTCTTCCCTGCCTCTTAGGCAAAGTCTCCTCTCAGTTTGTTGTTGGACACGCTTCCGTGCTCAGAAGCCACCCCGCATGAGGCAGGATACAGCGGGAAGCATTCTGGGCACGCAGAGTGCTGCTTCGCATGCTCGAGGCAAACCGAGAGCAGGTGCCTCACTTGCGCTTCTGTCTGCCGAGACTTAGAGGCGGACAAGCAGGAAGCTTCCCGCTGTGCGTGCTCCTGCACGCAACCAGCCTCCAAAGGAAGCATGGCGCTAAGGCGAGCGCTCTGGGCACCCCAGGAGTGATTCTGCCTGCCGAGGAAAGACACGCAGCCACTTCCCTGCCTCTTAGGCAAAGTCTCCTCTCAGTTTGTTGATGGACACGCGTCCGTGCTCAGAAGCCACCCCGCATGAGGCAGGATACAGCGGGAAGCATTCTGGGCACGCAGAGTGCTGCTTCCCATGCCCGCGGCAAACCGAGAGCAGGTGCCTCACTTGCGCTTCTGTCTGCCGAGACTTAGAGGCGGACAAGCAGGAAGCTTCCCGCTGTGCGTGCTCCTGCACGCAACCAGCCTCCAAAGGAAGCAGGGCGCTAAGGCGAGCGCTCTGGGCATTCCAGGAGTGATTCTGCCTGCCGAGGAAAGAACGCAGCCTCTTCCCTGCCTCTTAGGCAAAGTCTCCTCTCAGTTTGTTGTTGGACACGCTTCCGTGCTCAGAAGCCACCCCGCATGAGGCAGGATACAGCGGGAAGCATTCTGGGCACGCAGAGTGCTGCTTCGCATGCTCGAGGCAAACCGAGAGCAGCTGCCTCACTTGCGCTTCTGTCTGCCGATGCTTAGAGACGACCAGCGCGCAGCTTCCCGCTGTGTGTGCTGCTGTACTCAAACAGCCTCCAAAGCAGGGCACTTAGGCAACCATCCCGGGTGCAGCAGGAGTGCATCTGCCTGCCGAGGGAGGACGTGCAGCACATCCCCCGGTCCGCCCTCCACTTCCCTGACTCTTAGGCAAAGCCCGTCCCAGCTTGCTTCTAGGCGTGCCTCCGTGCTCAGAAGCCGCCCCATGGCAGGCAGGACACAGCGGGATGCATTCTGGGCGCGCAGAGTGCTGCTTCCCATGCCCGCGGCAAACCGAGAGCAGGTGCCTCACTTGCGCTTCTGTCTGCCGAGACTTAGAGGCGGACAAGCAGGAAGCTTCCCGCTGTGCGTGCTCCTGCACGCAACCAGCCTCCAAAGGAAGCAGGGCGCTAAGGCGAGCGCTCTGGGCATTCCAGGAGTGATTCTGCCTGCCGAGGAAAGAACGCAGCCTCTTCCCTGCCTCTTAGGCAAAGTCTCCTCTCAGTTTGTTGTTGGACACGCTTCCGTGCTCAGAAGCCACCCCGCATGAGGCAGGATACAGCGGGAAGCATTCTGGGCACGCAGAGTGCTGCTTCGCATGCTCGAGGCAAACCGAGAGCATGTGCCTCACTTGCGCTTCTGTCTGCCGAGACTTAGAGGCGGACAAGCAGGAAGCTTCCCGCTGTGCGTGCTCCTGCACGCAACCCGCCTCCAAAGGAAGCAGGGCGCTAAGGCGAGCGCTCTGGGCACCCCAGGAGTGATTCTGCCTGCCGAGGAAAGACACGCAGCCTCTTCCCTGCCTCTTAGGCAAAGTCTCCTCTCAGTTTGTTGTAGGACACGCGTCCGTGCTCAGAAGCCACCCTGCATGAGGCAGGACACAGCGGGAAGCATTCTGGGCACGCAGAGTGCTGCTTCCCATGCCCGCGGCAAACCGAGAGCAGCTGCCTCACTCGCGTTTCTGTCTGCAGAGACTTAGAGCTGGCCAGCGCGCAGATTCCCACTCTGCGTGCTGCTGTGCTCAAACAGCCCCAAACAAAGCAGGGCGCTAAGGCAAGAGTACGAAGTGCACCAGGAGTGAATCTGCCTGCCGAGGGAGGACATGCAGCTCATCCCTCGTTCCTCTCGCCTCTTCCCGGACCCTTAGGCAAAGTCTCCTCTCAGTTTGCTTTTAGGCGTGCCTCCATGCTCAGAAGCCACCCCGCATCAGGCAGGATACAGCGGGATGTAGTCTGGGCACGCAGAGTGCTTCTTTCCAGGGCCGGGGCAAAAACGAGAGCAAGCGCCTCACTTGCGCTTCTGTTTGCCGATGCTTAGAGGCGACCAGCGCGCAGCTTCCCGCTGTGTGTGCCGCTGTACTCAAACAGCCTCCAAAGCAGGGCACTTAGGCAACTATCCCGGGTGCAGCAGGAGTGCATCTGCCTGCCGAGGGAGGACGTGCAGCACATCCCCCGGTCCGCCCTCCACTTCCCTGACTCTTAGGCAAAGCCCGTCCCAGCTTGCTTCTAGGCGTGCCTCCGTGCTCAGAAGCCGCCCCATGGCAGGCAGGACACAGCAGGATGCATTCTGGGCACGCAGAGTGCTGCTTCCCATGCCCGCGGCAAACCGAGAGCAGGTGCCTCACTTGCGCTTCTGTCTGCCGAGACTTAGAGGCGGACAAGCAGGAAGCTTCCCGCTGTGCGTGCTCCTGCACGCAACCAGCCTCGAAAGGAAGCAGGGCGCTAAGGCGAGCGCTCTGGGCATTCCAGGAGTGATTCTGCCTGCCGAGGAAAGAACGCAGCCTCTTCCCTGCCTCTTAGGCAAAGTCTCCTCTCAGTTTGTTGTTGGACACGCTTCCGTGCTCAGAAGCCACCCCGCATGAGGCAGGATACAGCGGGAAGCATTCTGGGCACGCAGAGTGCTGCTTCCCATGCCCGCGGCAAACCGAGAGCAGGTGCCTCACTTGCGCTTCTGTCTGCCGAGACTTAGAGGCGGACAAGCAGGAAGCTTCCCGCTGTGCGTGCTCCTGCACGCAACCAGCCTCGAAAGGAAGCATGGCGCTAAGGCGAGCGCTCTGGGCACCCCAGGAGTGATTCTGCCTGCCGAGGAAAGACACGCAGCCACTTCCCTGCCTCTTAGGCAAAGTCTCCTCTCAGTTTGTTGATGGACACGCGTCCGTGCTCAGAAGCCACCCCGCATGAGGCAGGATACAGCGGGAAGCATTCTGGGCACGCAGAGTGCTGCTTCGCATGCCCGCGGCAAACCGAGAGCAGGTGCCTCACTTGCGCTTCTGTCTGCCGAGACTTAGAGGCGGACAAGCAGGAAGCTTCCCGCTGTGCGTGCTCCTGCACGCAACCAGCCTCCAAAGGAAGCAGGGCGCTAAGGCGAGCGCTCTGGGCATTCCAGGAGTGATTCTGCCTGCCGAGGAAAGAACGCAGCCTCTTCCCTGCCTCTTAGGCAAAGTCTCCTCTCAGTTTGTTGTTGGACACGCTTCCGTGCTCAGAAGCCACCCCGCATGAGGCAGGATACAGCGGGAAGCATTCTGGGCACGCAGAGTGCTGCTTCGCATGCTCGAGGCAAACCGAGAGCAGCTGCCTCACTTGCGCTTCTGTCTGCCGATGCTTAGAGACGACCAGCGCGCAGCTTCCCGCTGTGTGTGCTGCTGTACTCAAACAGCCTCCAAAGCAGGGCACTTAGGCAACCATCCCGGGTGCAGCAGGAGTGCATCTGCCTGCCGAGGGAGGACGTGCAGCACATCCCCCGGTCCGCCCTCCACTTCCCTGACTCTTAGGCAAAGCCCGTCCCAGCTTGCTTCTAGGCGTGCCTCCGTGCTCAGAAGCCGCCCCATGGCAGGCAGGACACAGCGGGATGCATTCTGGGCGCGCAGAGTGCTGCTTCCCATGCCCGCGGCAAACCGAGAGCAGGTGCCTCACTTGCGCTTCTGTCTGCCGAGACTTAGAGGCGGACAAGCAGGAAGCTTCCCGCTGTGCGTGCTCCTGCACGCAACCAGCCTCCAAAGGAAGCAGGGCGCTAAGGCGAGCGCTCTGGGCACCCCAGGAGTGATTCTGCCTGCCGAGGAAAGACACGCAGCCACTTCCCTGCCTCTTAGGCAAAGTCTCCTCTCAGTTTGTTGATGGACACGCGTCCGTGCTCAGAAGCCACCCCGCATGAGGCAGGATACAGCGGGAAGCATTCTGGGCACGCAGAGTGCTGCTTCGCATGCTCGAGGCAAACCGAGAGCAGGTGCCTCACTTGCGCTTCTGTCTGCCGATGCTTAGAGACGACCAGCGCGCAGCTTCCCGCTGTGTGTGCTGCTGTACTCAAACAGCCTCCAAAGCAGGGCACTTAGGCAACTATCCCGGGTGCAGCAGGAGTGCATCTGCCTGCCGAGGGAGGACGTGCAGCACATCCCCCGGTCCGCCCTCCACTTCCCTGACTCTTAGGCAAAGCCCGTCCCAGCTTGCTTCTAGGCGTGCCTCCGTGCTCAGAAGCCGCCCCTATGGCAGGCAGGACACAGCGGGATGCATTCTGGGCGCGCAGAGTGCTGCTTCGCATGCTCGAGGCAAACCGAGAGCAGGTGCCTCACTTGCGCTTCTGTCTGCCGAGACTTAGAGGCGGACAAGCAGGAAGCTTCCCTCTGTGCGTGCTCCTGCACGCAACCCGCCTCCAAAGGAAGCAGGGCGCTAAGGCGAGCGCTCTGGGCACCCCAGGAGTGATTCTGCCTGCCGAGGAAAGACACGCAGCCTCTTCCCTGCCTCTTAGGCAAAGTCTCCTCTCAGTTTGTTGTAGGACACGCGTCCGTGCTCAGAAGCCACCCTGCATGAGGCAGGACACAGCGGGAAGCATTCTGGGCACGCAGAGTGCTGCTTCCCATGCCCGCGGCAAACCGAGAGCAGCTGCCTCACTCGCGTTTCTGTCTGCAGAGACTTAGAGCTGGCCAGCGCGCAGATTCCCACTCTGCGTGCTGCTGTGCTCAAACAGCCCCAAACAAAGCAGGGCGCTAAGGCAAGAGTACGAAGTGCACCAGGAGTGAATCTGCCTGCCGAGGGAGGACATGCAGCTCATCCCTCGTTCCTCTCGCCGCTTCCCGGACCCTTAGGCAAAGTCTCCTCTCAGTTTGCTTTTAGGCGTGCCTCCATGCTCAGAAGCCACCCCGCATCAGGCAGGATACAGCGGGATGTAGTCTGGGCACGCAGAGTGCTTCTTTCCAGGGCAGGGGCAAAAACGAGAGCAAGCGCCTCACTTGCGCTTCTGTTTGCCGATGCTTAGAGGCGACCAGCGCGCAGCTTCCCGCTGTGTGTGCTGCTGTACTCAAACAGCCTCCAAAGCAGGGCACTTAGGCAACTATCCCGGGTGCAGCAGGAGTGCATCTGCCTGCCGAGGGAGGACGTGCAGCACATCCCCCGGTCCGCCCTCCACTTCCCTGACTCTTAGGCAAAGCCCGTCCCAGCTTGCTTCTAGGCGTGCCTCCGTGCTCAGAAGCCGCCCCATGGCAGGCAGGACACAGCGGGATGCATTCTGGGCGCGCAGAGTGCTGCTTCCCATGCCCGCGGCAAACCGAGAGCAGGTGCCTCACTTGCGCTTCTGTCTGCCGAGACTTAGAGGCGGACAAGCAGGAAGCTTCCCGCTGTGCGTGCTCCTGCACGCAACCAGCCTCCAAAGGAAGCAGGGCGCTAAGGCGAGCGCTCTGGGCACCCCAGGAGTGATTCTGCCTGCCGAGGAAAGACACGCAGCCACTTCCCTGACTCTTAGGCAAAGTCTCCTCTCAGTTTGTTGATGGACACGCGTCCGTGCTCAGAAGCCACCCCGCATGAGGCAGGATACAGCGGGAAGCATTCTGGGCACGCAGAGTGCTGCTTCCCATGCCCGCGGCAAACCGAGAGCAGGTGCCTCACTTGCGCTTCTGTCTGCCGAGACTTAGAGGCGGACAAGCAGGAAGCTTCCCGCTGTGCGTGCTCCTGCACGCAACCAGCCTCCAAAGGAAGCAGGGCGCTAAGGCGAGCGCTCTGGGCACCCCAGGAGTGATTCTGCCTGCCGAGGAAAGACACGCAGCCACTTCCCTGACTCTTAGGCAAAGTCTCCTCTCAGTTTGTTGATGGACACGCGTCCGTGCTCAGAAGCCACCCCGCATGAGGCAGGATACAGCGGGAAGCATTCTGGGCACGCAGAGTGCTGCTTCCCATGCCCGCGGCAAACCGAGAGCAGGTGCCTCACTTGCGCTTCTGTCTGCCGAGACTTAGAGGCGGACAAGCAGGAAGCTTCCCGCTGTGCGTGCTCCTGCACGCAACCAGCCTCCAAAGGAAGCAGGGCGCTAAGGCGAGCGCTCTGGGCATTCCAGGAGTGATTCTGCCTGCCGAGGAAAGAACGCAGCCTCTTCCCTGCCTCTTAGGCAAAGTCTCCTCTCAGTTTGTTGTTGGACACGCTTCCGTGCTCAGAAGCCACCCCGCATGAGGCAGGATACAGCGGGAAGCATTCTGGGCACGCAGAGTGCTGCTTCGCATGCTCGAGGCAAACCGAGAGCAGGTGCCTCACTTGCGCTTCTGTCTGCCGATGCTTAGAGACGACCAGCGCGCAGCTTCCCGCTGTGTGTGCTGCTGTACTCAAACAGCCTCCAAAGCAGGGCACTTAGGCAACTATCCCGGGTGCAGCAGGAGTGCATCTGTCTGCCGAGGGAGGACGTGCAGCACATCCCCCGGTCCGCCCTCCACTTCCCTGACTCTTAGGCAAAGCCCGTCCCAGCTTGCTTCTAGGCGTGCCTCCGTGCTCAGAAGCCGCCCCTATGGCAGGCAGGACACAGCGGGATGCATTCTGGGCGCGCAGAGTGCTGCTTCGCATGCTCGAGGCAAACCG
Source organism: Rhea pennata (assembly GCF_028389875.1). NCBI lineage: Eukaryota > Metazoa > Chordata > Aves > Rheiformes > Rheidae > Rhea > Rhea pennata. The sequence goes on from NC_084663.1 coordinate 80,273,980, forward strand.
AGAGCAGGTGCCTCACTTGCGCTTCTGTCTGCCGAGACTTAGAGGCGGACAAGCAGGAAGCTTCCCGCTGTGCGTGCTCCTGCACGCAACCCGCCTCCAAAGGAAGCAGGGCGCTAAGGCGAGCGCTCTGGGCACCCCAGGAGTGATTCTGCCTGCCGAGGAAAGACACGCAGCCTCTTCCCTGCCTCTTAGGCAAAGTCTCCTCTCAGTTTGTTGTAGGACACGCGTCCGTGCTCAGAAGCCACCCTGCATGAGGCAGGACACAGCGGGAAGCATTCTGGGCACGCAGAGTGCTGCTTCCCATGCCCGCGGCAAACCGAGAGCAGCTGCCTCACTCGCGTTTCTGTCTGCAGAGACTTAGAGCTGGCCAGCGCGCAGATTCCCACTCTGCGTGCTGCTGTGCTCAAACAGCCCCAAACAAAGCAGGGCGCTAAGGCAAGAGTACGAAGTGCACCAGGAGTGAATCTGCCTGCCGAGGGAGGACATGCAGCTCATCCCTCGTTCCTCTCGCCGCTTCCCGGACCCTTAGGCAAAGTCTCCTCTCAGTTTGCTTTTAGGCGTGCCTCCATGCTCAGAAGCCACCCCGCATCAGGCAGGATACAGCGGGATGTAGTCTGGGCACGCAGAGTGCTTCTTTCCAGGGCCGGGGCAAAAACGAGAGCAAGCGCCTCACTTGCGCTTCTGTTTGCCGATGCTTAGAGGCGACCAGCGCGCAGCTTCCCGCTGTGTGTGCCGCTGTACTCAAACAGCCTCCAAAGCAGGGCACTTAGGCAACCATCCCGGGTGCAGCAGGAGTGCATCTGCCTGCCGAGGGAGGACGTGCAGCACATCCCCCGGTCCGCCCTCCACTTCCCTGACTCTTAGGCAAAGCCCGTCCCAGCTTGCTTCTAGGCGTGCCTCCGTGCTCAGAAGCCGCCCCATGGCAGGCAGGACACAGCGGGATGCATTCTGGGCGCGCAGAGTGCTGCTTCCCATGCCCGCGGCAAACCGAGAGCAGGTGCCTCACTTGCGCTTCTGTCTGCCGAGACTTAGAGGCGGACAAGCAGGAAGCTTCCCGCTGTGCGTGCTCCTGCACGCAACCAGCCTCCAAAGGAAGCAGGGCGCTAAGGCGAGCGCTCTGGGCACCCCAGGAGTGATTCTGCCTGCCGAGGAAAGACACGCAGCCACTTCCCTGACTCTTAGGCAAAGTCTCCTCTCAGTTTGTTGATGGACACGCGTCCGTGCTCAGAAGCCACCCCGCATGAGGCAGGATACAGCGGGAAGCATTCTGGGCACGCAGAGTGCTGCTTCGCATGCTCGAGGCAAACCGAGAGCAGGTGCCTCACTTGCGCTTCTGTCTGCCGATGCTTAGAGACGACCAGCGCGCAGCTTCCCGCTGTGTGTGCTGCTGTACTCAAACAGCCTCCAAAGCAGGGCACTTAGGCAACTATCCCGGGTGCAGCAGGAGTGCATCTGCCTGCCGAGGGAGGACGTGCAGCACATCCCCCGGTCCGCCCTCCACTTCCCTGACTCTTAGGCAAAGCCCGTCCCAGCTTGCTTCTAGGCGTGCCTCCGTGCTCAGAAGCCGCCCCTATGGCAGGCAGGACACAGCGGGATGCATTCTGGGCGCGCAGAGTGCTGCTTCGCATGCTCGAGGCAAACCGAGAGCAGGTGCCTCACTTGCGCTTCTGTCTGCCGAGACTTAGAGGCGGACAAGCAGGAAGCTTCCCGCTGTGCGTGCTCCTGCACGCAACCCGCCTCCAAAGGAAGCAGGGCGCTAAGGCGAGCGCTCTGGGCACCCCAGGAGTGATTCTGCCTGCCGAGGAAAGACACGCAGCCTCTTCCCTGCCTCTTAGGCAAAGTCTCCTCTCAGTTTGTTGATGGACACGCGTCCGTGCTCAGAAGCCACCCCGCATGAGGCAGGACACAGTGGGAAGCATTCTGGGCACGCAGAGTGCTGCTTCCCATGCCCGCGGCAAACCGAGAGCAGCTGCCTCACTCGCGTTTCTGTCTGCCGAGACTTAGAGCTGGCCAGCGCGCAGATTCCCACTCTGCGTGCTGCTGTGCTCAAACAGCCCCAAACAAAGCAGGGCGCTAAGGCAAGAGTACGAAGTGCACCAGGAGTGAATCTGCCTGCCGAGGGAGGACATGCAGCTCATCCCTCGTTCCTCTCGCCGCTTCCCGGACCCTTAGGCAAAGTCTCCTCTCAGTTTGCTTTTAGGCGTGCCTCCATGCTCAGAAGCCACCCCGCATCAGGCAGGATACAGCGGGATGTAGTCTGGGCACGCAGAGTGCTTCTTTCCAGGGCCGGGGCAAAAACGAGAGCAAGCGCCTCACTTGCGCTTCTGTTTGCCGATGCTTAGAGGCGACCAGCGCGCAGCTTCCCGCTGTGTGTGCCGCTGTACTCAAACAGCCTCCAAAGCAGGGCACTTAGGCAACCATCCCGGGTGCAGCAGGAGTGCATCTGCCTGCCGAGGGAGGACGTGCAGCACATCCCCCGGTCCGCCCTCCACTTCCCTGACTCTTAGGCAAAGCCCGTCCCAGCTTGCTTCTAGGCGTGCCTCCGTGCTCAGAAGCCGCCCCATGGCAGGCAGGACACAGCGGGATGCATTCTGGGCGCGCAGAGTGCTGCTTCCCATGCCCGCGGCAAACCGAGAGCAGGTGCCTCACTTGCGCTTCTGTCTGCCGAGACTTAGAGGCGGACAAGCAGGAAGCTTCCCGCTGTGCGTGCTCCTGCACGCAACCAGCCTCCAAAGGAAGCAGGGCGCTAAGGCGAGCGCTCTGGGCACCCCAGGAGTGATTCTGCCTGCCGAGGAAAGACACGCAGCCACTTCCCTGCCTCTTAGGCAAAGTCTCCTCTCAGTTTGTTGATGGACACGCGTCCGTGCTCAGAAGCCACCCCGCATGAGGCAGGATACAGCGGGAAGCATTCTGGGCACGCAGAGTGCTGCTTCGCATGCTCGAGGCAAACCGAGAGCAGGTGCCTCACTTGCGCTTCTGTCTGCCGATGCTTAGAGACGACCAGCGCGCAGCTTCCCGCTGTGTGTGCTGCTGTACTCAAACAGCCTCCAAAGCAGGGCACTTAGGCAACTATCCCGGGTGCAGCAGGAGTGCATCTGCCTGCCGAGGGAGGACGTGCAGCACATCCCCCGGTCCGCCCTCCACTTCCCTGACTCTTAGGCAAAGCCCGTCCCAGCTTGCTTCTAGGCGTGCCTCCGTGCTCAGAAGCCGCCCCTATGGCAGGCAGGACACAGCGGGATGCATTCTGGGCGCGCAGAGTGCTGCTTCGCATGCTCGAGGCAAACCGAGAGCAGGTGCCTCACTTGCGCTTCTGTCTGCCGAGACTTAGAGGCGGACAAGCAGGAAGCTTCCCTCTGTGCGTGCTCCTGCACGCAACCCGCCTCCAAAGGAAGCAGGGCGCTAAGGCGAGCGCTCTGGGCACCCCAGGAGTGATTCTGCCTGCCGAGGAAAGACACGCAGCCTCTTCCCTGCCTCTTAGGCAAAGTCTCCTCTCAGTTTGTTGTTGGACACGCGTCCGTGCTCAGAAGCCACCCTGCATGAGGCAGGACACAGCGGGAAGCATTCTGGGCACGCAGAGTGCTGCTTCCCATGCCCGCGGCAAACCGAGAGCAGCTGCCTCACTCGCGTTTCTGTCTGCAGAGACTTAGAGCTGGCCAGCGCGCAGATTCCCACTCTGCGTGCTGCTGTGCTCAAACAGCCCCAAACAAAGCAGGGCGCTAAGGCAAGAGTACGAAGTGCACCAGGAGTGAATCTGCCTGCCGAGGGAGGACATGCAGCTCATCCCTCGTTCCTCTCGCCGCTTCCCGGACCCTTAGGCGAAGTCTCCTCTCAGTTTGCTTTTAGGCGTGCCTCCATGCTCAGAAGCCACCCCGCATCAGGCAGGATACAGCGGGATGTAGTCTGGGCACGCAGAGTGCTTCTTTCCAGGGCAGGGGCAAAAACGAGAGCAAGCGCCTCACTTGCGCTTCTGTTTGCCGATGCTTAGAGGCGACCAGCGCGCAGCTTCCCGCTGTGTGTGCTGCTGTACTCAAACAGCCTCCAAAGCAGGGCACTTAGGCAACTATCCCGGGTGCAGCAGGAGTGCATCTGCCTGCCGAGGGAGGACGTGCAGCACATCCCCCGGTCCGCCCTCCACTTCCCTGACTCTTAGGCAAAGCCCGTCCCAGCTTGCTTCTAGGCGTGCCTCCGTGCTCAGAAGCCGCCCCATGGCAGGCAGGACACAGCGGGATGCATTCTGGGCGCGCAGAGTGCTGCTTCCCATGCCCGCGGCAAACCGAGAGCAGGTGCCTCACTTGCGCTTCTGTCTGCCGAGACTTAGAGGCGGACAAGCAGGAAGCTTCCCGCTGTGCGTGCTCCTGCACGCAACCAGCCTCCAAAGGAAGCAGGGCGCTAAGGCGAGCGCTCTGGGCACCCCAGGAGTGATTCTGCCTGCCGAGGAAAGACACGCAGCCACTTCCCTGACTCTTAGGCAAAGTCTCCTCTCAGTTTGTTGATGGACACGCGTCCGTGCTCAGAAGCCACCCCGCATGAGGCAGGATACAGCGGGAAGCATTCTGGGCACGCAGAGTGCTGCTTCCCATGCCCGCGGCAAACCGAGAGCAGGTGCCTCACTTGCGCTTCTGTCTGCCGAGACTTAGAGGCGGACAAGCAGGAAGCTTCCCGCTGTGCGTGCTCCTGCACGCAACCAGCCTCCAAAGGAAGCAGGGCGCTAAGGCGAGCGCTCTGGGCATTCCAGGAGTGATTCTGCCTGCCGAGGAAAGAACGCAGCCTCTTCCCTGCCTCTTAGGCAAAGTCTCCTCTCAGTTTGTTGTTGGACACGCTTCCGTGCTCAGAAGCCACCCCGCATGAGGCAGGATACAGCGGGAAGCATTCTGGGCACGCAGAGTGCTGCTTCGCATGCTCGAGGCAAACCGAGAGCAGGTGCCTCACTTGCGCTTCTGTCTGCCGATGCTTAGAGACGACCAGCGCGCAGCTTCCCGCTGTGTGTGCTGCTGTACTCAAACAGCCTCCAAAGCAGGGCACTTAGGCAACTATCCCGGGTGCAGCAGGAGTGCATCTGCCTGCCGAGGGAGGACGTGCAGCACATCCCCCGGTCCGCCCTCCACTTCCCTGACTCTTAGGCAAAGCCCGTCCCAGCTTGCTTCTAGGCGTGCCTCCGTGCTCAGAAGCCGCCCCTATGGCAGGCAGGACACAGCGGGATGCATTCTGGGCGCGCAGAGTGCTGCTTCGCATGCTCGAGGCAAACCGAGAGCAGGTGCCTCACTTGCGCTTCTGTCTGCCGAGACTTAGAGGCGGACAAGCAGGAAGCTTCCCGCTGTGCGTGCTCCTGCACGCAACCCGCCTCCAAAGGAAGCAGGGCGCTAAGGCGAGCGCTCTGGGCACCCCAGGAGTGATTCTGCCTGCCGAGGAAAGACACGCAGCCTCTTCCCTGCCTCTTAGGCAAAGTCTCCTCTCAGTTTGTTGTAGGACACGCGTCCGTGCTCAGAAGCCACCCTGCATGAGGCAGGACACAGCGGGAAGCATTCTGGGCACGCAGAGTGCTGCTTCCCATGCCCGCGGCAAACCGAGAGCAGCTGCCTCACTCGCGTTTCTGTCTGCAGAGACTTAGAGCTGGCCAGCGCGCAGATTCCCACTCTGCGTGCTGCTGTGCTCAAACAGCCCCAAACAAAGCAGGGCGCTAAGGCAAGAGTACGAAGTGCACCAGGAGTGAATCTGCCTGCCGAGGGAGGACATGCAGCTCATCCCTCGTTCCTCTCGCCGCTTCCCGGACCCTTAGGCAAAGTCTCCTCTCAGTTTGCTTTTAGGCGTGCCTCCATGCTCAGAAGCCACCCCGCATCAGGCAGGATACAGCGGGATGTAGTCTGGGCACGCAGAGTGCTTCTTTCCAGGGCCGGGGCAAAAACGAGAGCAAGCGCCTCACTTGCGCTTCTGTTTGCCGATGCTTAGAGGCGACCAGCGCGCAGCTTCCCGCTGTGTGTGCCGCTGTACTCAAACAGCCTCCAAAGCAGGGCACTTAGGCAACCATCCCGGGTGCAGCAGGAGTGCATCTGCCTGCCGAGGGAGGACGTGCAGCACATCCCCCGGTCCGCCCTCCACTTCCCTGACTCTTAGGCAAAGCCCGTCCCAGCTTGCTTCTAGGCGTGCCTCCGTGCTCAGAAGCCGCCCCATGGCAGGCAGGACACAGCGGGATGCATTCTGGGCGCGCAGAGTGCTGCTTCCCATGCCCGCGGCAAACCGAGAGCAGGTGCCTCACTTGCGCTTCTGTCTGCCGAGACTTAGAGGCGGACAAGCAGGAAGCTTCCCGCTGTGCGTGCTCCTGCACGCAACCAGCCTCCAAAGGAAGCAGGGCGCTAAGGCGAGCGCTCTGGGCACCCCAGGAGTGATTCTGCCTGCCGAGGAAAGACACGCAGCCACTTCCCTGCCTCTTAGGCAAAGTCTCCTCTCAGTTTGTTGATGGACACGCGTCCGTGCTCAGAAGCCACCCTGCATGAGGCAGGATACAGCGGGAAGCATTCTGGGCACGCAGAGTGCTGCTTCGCATGCCCGCGGCAAACCGAGAGCAGGTGCCTCACTTGCGCTTCTGTCTGCCGAGACTTAGAGGCGGACAAGCAGGAAGCTTCCCGCTGTGCGTGCTCCTGCACGCAACCAGCCTCCAAAGGAAGCAGGGCGCTAAGGCGAGCGCTCTGGGCATTCCAGGAGTGATTCTGCCTGCCGAGGAAAGAACGCAGCCTCTTCCCTGCCTCTTAGGCAAAGTCTCCTCTCAGTTTGTTGTAGGACACGCGTCCGTGCTCAGAAGCCACCCTGCATGAGGCAGGACACAGCGGGAAGCATTCTGGGCACGCAGAGTGCTGCTTCCCATGCCCGCGGCAAACCGAGAGCAGCTGCCTCACTCGCGTTTCTGTCTGCAGAGACTTAGAGCTGGCCAGCGCGCAGATTCCCACTCTGCGTGCTGCTGTGCTCAAACAGCCCCAAACAAAGCAGGGCGCTAAGGCAAGAGTACGAAGTGCACCAGGAGTGAATCTGCCTGCCGAGGGAGGACATGCAGCTCATCCCTCGTTCCTCTCGCCGCTTCCCGGACCCTTAGGCAAAGTCTCCTCTCAGTTTGCTTTTAGGCGTGCCTCCATGCTCAGAAGCCACCCCGCATCAGGCAGGATACAGCGGGATGTAGTCTGGGCACGCAGAGTGCTTCTTTCCAGGGCCGGGGCAAAAACGAGAGCAAGCGCCTCACTTGCGCTTCTGTTTGCCGATGCTTAGAGGCGACCAGCGCGCAGCTTCCCGCTGTGTGTGCCGCTGTACTCAAACAGCCTCCAAAGCAGGGCACTTAGGCAACCATCCCGGGTGCAGCAGGAGTGCATCTGCCTGCCGAGGGAGGACGTGCAGCACATCCCCCGGTCCGCCCTCCACTTCCCTGACTCTTAGGCAAAGCCCGTCCCAGCTTGCTTCTAGGCGTGCCTCCGTGCTCAGAAGCCGCCCCATGGCAGGCAGGACACAGCGGGATGCATTCTGGGCGCGCAGAGTGCTGCTTCCCATGCTCGAGGCAAACCGAGAGCAGGTGCCTCACTTGCGCTTCTGTCTGCCGAGACTTAGAGGCGGACAAGCAGGAAGCTTCCCGCTGTGCGTGCTCCTGCACGCAACCAGCCTCCAAAGGAAGCAGGGCGCTAAGGCGAGCGCTCTGGGCATTCCAGGAGTGATTCTGCCTGCCGAGGAAAGAACGCAGCCTCTTCCCTGCCTCTTAGGCAAAGTCTCCTCTCAGTTTGTTGTTGGACACGCTTCCGTGCTCAGAAGCCACCCCGCATGAGGCAGGATACAGCGGGAAGCATTCTGGGCACGCAGAGTGCTGCTTCGCATGCTCGAGGCAAACCGAGAGCAGGTGCCTCACTTGCGCTTCTGTCTGCCGAGACTTAGAGGCGGACAAGCAGGAAGCTTCCCGCTGTGCGTGCTCCTGCACGCAACCCGCCTCCAAAGGAAGCAGGGCGCTAAGGCGAGCGCTCTGGGCACCCCAGGAGTGATTCTGCCTGCCGAGGAAAGACACGCAGCCTCTTCCCTGCCTCTTAGGCAAAGTCTCCTCTCAGTTTGTTGTTGGACACGCGTCCGTGCTCAGAAGCCACCCTGCATGAGGCAGGACACAGCGGGAAGCATTCTGGGCACGCAGAGTGCTGCTTCCCATGCCCGCGGCAAACCGAGAGCAGCTGCCTCACTCGCGTTTCTGTCTGCAGAGACTTAGAGCTGGCCAGCGCGCAGATTCCCACTCTGCGTGCTGCTGTGCTCAAACAGCCCCAAACAAAGCAGGGCGCTAAGGCAAGAGTACGAAGTGCACCAGGAGTGAATCTGCCTGCCGAGGGAGGACATGCAGCTCATCCCTCGTTCCTCTCGCCGCTTCCCGGACCCTTAGGCAAAGTCTCCTCTCAGTTTGCTTTTAGGCGTGCCTCCATGCTCAGAAGCCACCCCGCATCAGGCAGGATACAGCGGGATGTAGTCTGGGCACGCAGAGTGCTTCTTTCCAGGGCCGGGGCAAAAACGAGAGCAAGCGCCTCACTTGCGCTTCTGTTTGCCGATGCTTAGAGGCGACCAGCGCGCAGCTTCCCGCTGTGTGTGCCGCTGTACTCAAACAGCCTCCAAAGCAGGGCACTTAGGCAACCATCCCGGGTGCAGCAGGAGTGCATCTGCCTGCCGAGGGAGGACGTGCAGCACATCCCCCGGTCCGCCCTCCACTTCCCTGACTCTTAGGCAAAGCCCGTCCCAGCTTGCTTCTAGGCGTGCCTCCGTGCTCAGAAGCCGCCCCATGGCAGGCAGGACACAGCGGGATGCATTCTGGGCGCGCAGAGTGCTGCTTCCCATGCTCGAGGCAAACCGAGAGCAGGTGCCTCACTTGCGCTTCTGTCTGCCGAGACTTAGAGGCGGACAAGCAGGAAGCTTCCCGCTGTGCGTGCTCCTGCACGCAACCAGCCTCCAAAGGAAGCAGGGCGCTAAGGCGAGCGCTCTGGGCATTCCAGGAGTGATTCTGCCTGCCGAGGAAAGAACGCAGCCTCTTCCCTGCCTCTTAGGCAAAGTCTCCTCTCAGTTTGTTGTTGGACACGCTTCCGTGCTCAGAAGCCACCCCGCATGAGGCAGGATACAGCGGGAAGCATTCTGGGCACGCAGAGTGCTGCTTCGCATGCTCGAGGCAAACAGAGAGCAGGTGCCTCACTTGCGCTTCTGTCTGCCGATGCTTAGAGACGACCAGCGCGCAGCTTCCCTCTGTGTGTGCTGCTGTACTCAAACAGCCTCCAAAGCAGGGCACTTAGGCAACTATCCCGGGTGCAGCAGGAGTGCATCTGCCTGCCGAGGGAGGACGTGCAGCACATCCCCCGGTCCGCCCTCCACTTCCCTGACTCTTAGGCAAAGCCCGTCCCAGCTTGCTTCTAGGCGTGCCTCCGTGCTCAGAAGCCGCCCCTATGGCAGGCAGGACACAGCGGGATGCATTCTGGGCGCGCAGAGTGCTGCTTCCCATGCTCGAGGCAAACCGAGAGCAGGTGCCTCACTTGCGCTTCTGTCTGCCGAGACTTAGAGGCGGACAAGCAGGAAGCTTCCCGCTGTGCGTGCTCCTGCACGCAACCCGCCTCCAAAGGAAGCAGGGCGCTAAGGCGAGCGCTCTGGGCACCCCAGGAGTGATTCTGCCTGCCGAGGAAAGACACGCAGCCTCTTCCCTGCCTCTTAGGCAAAGTCTCCTCTCAGTTTGTTGTTGGACACTCGTCCGTGCTCAGAAGCCACCCTGCATGAGGCAGGACACAGCGGGAAGCATTCTGGGCACGCAGAGTGCTGCTTCCCATGCCCGCGGCAAACCGAGAGCAGCTGCCTCACTCGCGTTTCTGTCTGCCGAGACTTAGAGCTGGCCAGCGCGCAGATTCCCACTCTGCGTGCTGCTGTGCTCAAACAGCCCCAAACAAAGCAGGGCGCTAAGGCAAGAGTACGAAGTGCACCAGGAGTGAATCTGCCTGCCGAGGGAGGACATGCAGCTCATCCCTCGTTCCTCTCGCCGCTTCCCGGACCCTTAGGCAAAGTCTCCTCTCAGTTTGCTTTTAGGCGTGCCTCCATGCTCAGAAGCCACCCCGCATCAGGCAGGATACAGCGGGATGTAGTCTGGGCACGCAGAGTGCTTCTTTCCAGGGCCGGGGCAAAAACGAGAGCAAGCGCCTCACTTGCGCTTCTGTTTGCCGATGCTTAGAGGCGACCAGCGCGCAGCTTCCCGCTGTGTGTGCCGCTGTACTCAAACAGCCTCCAAAGCAGGGCACTTAGGCAACCATCCCGGGTGCAGCAGGAGTGCATCTGCCTGCCGAGGGAGGACGTGCAGCACATCCCCCGGTCCGCCCTCCACTTCCCTGACTCTTAGGCAAAGCCCGTCCCAGCTTGCTTCTAGGCGTGCCTCCGTGCTCAGAAGCCGCCCCTATGGCAGGCAGGACACAGCGGGATGCATTCTGGGCGCGCAGAGTGCTGCTTCGCATGCTCGAGGCAAACCGAGAGCAGGTGCCTCACTTGCGCTTCTGTCTGCCGAGACTTAGAGGCGGACAAGCAGGAAGCTTCCCTCTGTGCGTGCTCCTGCACGCAACCCGCCTCCAAAGGAAGCAGGGCGCTAAGGCGAGCGCTCTGGGCACCCCAGGAGTGATTCTGCCTGCCGAGGAAAGACACGCAGCCTCTTCCCTGCCTCTTAGGCAAAGTCTCCTCTCAGTTTGTTGTTGGACACGCGTCCGTGCTCAGAAGCCACCCTGCATGAGGCAGGACACAGCGGGAAGCATTCTGGGCACGCAGAGTGCTGCTTCCCATGCCCGCGGCAAACCGAGAGCAGCTGCCTCACTCGCGTTTCTGTCTGCAGAGACTTAGAGCTGGCCAGCGCGCAGATTCCCACTCTGCGTGCTGCTGTGCTCAAACAGCCCCAAACAAAGCAGGGCGCTAAGGCAAGAGTACGAAGTGCACCAGGAGTGAATCTGCCTGCCGAGGGAGGACATGCAGCTCATCCCTCGTTCCTCTCGCCGCTTCCCGGACCCTTAGGCAAAGTCTCCTCTCAGTTTGCTTTTAGGCGTGCCTCCATGCTCAGAAGCCACCCCGCATCAGGCAGGATACAGCGGGATGTAGTCTGGGCACGCAGAGTGCTTCTTTCCAGGGCAGGGGCAAAAACGAGAGCAAGCGCCTCACTTGCGCTTCTGTTTGCCGATGCTTAGAGGCGACCAGCGCGCAGCTTCCCGCTGTGTGTGCTGCTGTACTCAAACAGCCTCCAAAGCAGGGCACTTAGGCAACTATCCCGGGTGCAGCAGGAGTGCATCTGCCTGCCGAGGGAGGACGTGCAGCACATCCCCCGGTCCGCCCTCCACTTCCCTGACTCTTAGGCAAAGCCCGTCCCAGCTTGCTTCTAGGCGTGCCTCCGTGCTCAGAAGCCGCCCCATGGCAGGCAGGACACAGCGGGATGCATTCTGGGCGCGCAGAGTGCTGCTTCCCATGCCCGCGGCAAACCGAGAGCAGGTGCCTCACTTGCGCTTCTGTCTGCCGAGACTTAGAGGCGGACAAGCAGGAAGCTTCCCGCTGTGCGTGCTCCTGCACGCAACCAGCCTCCAAAGGAAGCAGGGCGCTAAGGCGAGCGCTCTGGGCACCCCAGGAGTGATTCTGCCTGCCGAGGAAAGACACGCAGCCACTTCCCTGCCTCTTAGGCAAAGTCTCCTCTCAGTTTGTTGATGGACACGCGTCCGTGCTCAGAAGCCACCCCGCATGAGGCAGGATACAGCGGGAAGCATTCTGGGCACGCAGAGTGCTGCTTCCCATGCCCGCGGCAAACCGAGAGCAGGTGCCTCACTTGCGCTTCTGTCTGCCGAGACTTAGAGGCGGACAAGCAGGAAGCTTCCCGCTGTGCGTGCTCCTGCACGCAACCAGCCTCCAAAGGAAGCAGGGCGCTAAGGCGAGCGCTCTGGGCATTCCAGGAGTGATTCTGCCTGCCGAGGAAAGAACGCAGCCTCTTCCCTGCCTCTTAGGCAAAGTCTCCTCTCAGTTTGTTGTTGGACACGCTTCCGTGCTCAGAAGCCACCCCGCATGAGGCAGGATACAGCGGGAAGCATTCTGGGCACGCAGAGTGCTGCTTCGCATGCTCGAGGCAAACCGAGAGCAGGTGCCTCACTTGCGCTTCTGTCTGCCGATGCTTAGAGACGACCAGCGCGCAGCTTCCCGCTGTGTGTGCTGCTGTAATCAAACAGCCTCCAGAGCAGGGCACTTAGGCAACTATCCCGGGTGCAGCAGGAGTGCATCTGCCTGCCGAGGGAGGACGTGCAGCACATCCCCCGGTCCGCCCTCCACTTCCCTGACTCTTAGGCAAAGCCCGTCCCAGCTTGCTTCTAGGCGTGCCTCCGTGCTCAGAAGCCGCCCCTATGGCAGGCAGGACACAGCGGGATGCATTCTGGGCGCGCAGAGTGCTGCTTCGCATGCTCGAGGCAAACCGAGAGCAGGTGCCTCACTTGCGCTTCTGTCTGCCGAGACTTAGAGGCGGACAAGCAGGAAGCTTCCCGCTGTGCGTGCTCCTGCACGCAACCCGCCTCCAAAGGAAGCAGGGCGCTAAGGCGAGCGCTCTGGGCACCCCAGGAGTGATTCTGCCTGCCGAGGAAAGACACGCAGCCTCTTCCCTGCCTCTTAGGCAAAGTCTCCTCTCAGTTTGTTGTAGGACACGCGTCCGTGCTCAGAAGCCACCCTGCATGAGGCAGGACACAGCGGGAAGCATTCTGGGCACGCAGAGTGCTGCTTCCCATGCCCGCGGCAAACCGAGAGCAGCTGCCTCACTCGCGTTTCTGTCTGCAGAGACTTAGAGCTGGCCAGCGCGCAGATTCCCACTCTGCGTGCTGCTGTGCTCAAACAGCCCCAAACAAAGCAGGGCGCTAAGGCAAGAGTACGAAGTGCACCAGGAGTGAATCTGCCTGCCGAGGGAGGACATGCAGCTCATCCCTCGTTCCTCTCGCCGCTTCCCGGACCCTTAGGCAAAGTCTCCTCTCAGTTTGCTTTTAGGCGTGCCTCCATGCTCAGAAGCCACCCCGCATCAGGCAGGATACAGCGGGATGTAGTCTGGGCACGCAGAGTGCTTCTTTCCAGGGCCGGGGCAAAAACGAGAGCAAGCGCCTCACTTGCGCTTCTGTTTGCCGATGCTTAGAGGCGACCAGCGCGCAGCTTCCCGCTGTGTGTGCCGCTGTACTCAAACAGCCTCCAAAGCAGGGCACTTAGGCAACCATCCCGGGTGCAGCAGGAGTGCATCTGCCTGCCGAGGGAGGACGTGCAGCACATCCCCCGGTCCGCCCTCCACTTCCCTGACTCTTAGGCAAAGCCCGTCCCAGCTTGCTTCTAGGCGTGCCTCCGTGCTCAGAAGCCGCCCCATGGCAGGCAGGACACAGCGGGATGCATTCTGGGCGCGCAGAGTGCTGCTTCCCATGCCCGCGGCAAACCGAGAGCAGGTGCCTCACTTGCGCTTCTGTCTGCCGAGACTTAGAGGCGGACAAGCAGGAAGCTTCCCGCTGTGCGTGCTCCTGCACGCAACCAGCCTCCAAAGGAAGCAGGGCGCTAAGGCGAGCGCTCTGGGCACCCCAGGAGTGATTCTGCCTGCCGAGGAAAGACACGCAGCCACTTCCCTGCCTCTTAGGCAAAGTCTCCTCTCAGTTTGTTGATGGACACGCGTCCGTGCTCAGAAGCCACCCCGCATGAGGCAGGATACAGCGGGAAGCATTCTGGGCACGCAGAGTGCTGCTTCGCATGCTCGAGGCAAACCGAGAGCAGGTGCCTCACTTGCGCTTCTGTCTGCCGATGCTTAGAGACGACCAGCGCGCAGCTTCCCGCTGTGTGTGCTGCTGTACTCAAACAGCCTCCAAAGCAGGGCACTTAGGCAACTATCCCGGGTGCAGCAGGAGTGCATCTGCCTGCCGAGGGAGGACGTGCAGCACATCCCCCGGTCCGCCCTCCACTTCCCTGACTCTTAGGCAAAGCCCGTCCCAGCTTGCTTCTAGGCGTGCCTCCGTGCTCAGAAGCCGCCCCTATGGCAGGCAGGACACAGCGGGATGCATTCTGGGCGCGCAGAGTGCTGCTTCGCATGCTCGAGGCAAACCGAGAGCAGGTGCCTCACTTGCGCTTCTGTCTGCCGAGACTTAGAGGCGGACAAGCAGGAAGCTTCCCGCTGTGCGTGCTCCTGCACGCAACCCGCCTCCAAAGGAAGCAGGGCGCTAAGGCGAGCGCTCTGGGCACCCCAGGAGTGATTCTGCCTGCCGAGGAAAGACACGCAGCCTCTTCCCTGCCTCTTAGGCAAAGTCTCCTCTCAGTTTGTTGTTGGACACGCGTCCGTGCTCAGAAGCCACCCCGCATGAGGCAGGACACAGCGGGAAGCATTCTGGGCACGCAGAGTGCTGCTTCCCATGCCCGCGGCAAACCGAGAGCAGCTGCCTCACTCGCGTTTCTGTCTGCCGAGACTTAGAGCTGGCCAGCGCGCAGATTCCCACTCTGCGTGCTGCTGTGCTCAAACAGCCCCAAACAAAGCAGGGCGCTAAGGCAAGAGTACGAAGTGCACCAGGAGTGAATCTGCCTGCCGAGGGAGGACATGCAGCTCATCCCTCGTTCCTCTCGCCGCTTCCCGGACCCTTAGGCAAAGTCTCCTCTCAGTTTGCTTTTAGGCGTGCCTCCATGCTCAGAAGCCACCCCGCATCAGGCAGGATACAGCGGGATGTAGTCTGGGCACGCAGAGTGCTTCTTTCCAGGGCCGGGGCAAAAACGAGAGCAAGCGCCTCACTTGCGCTTCTGTTTGCCGATGCTTAGAGGCGACCAGCGCGCAGCTTCCCGCTGTGTGTGCCGCTGTACTCAAACAGCCTCCAAAGCAGGGCACTTAGGCAACCATCCCGGGTGCAGCAGGAGTGCATCTGCCTGCCGAGGGAGGACGTGCAGCACATCCCCCGGTCCGCCCTCCACTTCCCTGACTCTTAGGCAAAGCCCGTCCCAGCTTGCTTCTAGGCGTGCCTCCGTGCTCAGAAGCCGCCCCATGGCAGGCAGGACACAGCGGGATGCATTCTGGGCGCGCAGAGTGCTGCTTCCCATGCCCGCGGCAAACCGAGAGCAGGTGCCTCACTTGCGCTTCTGTCTGCCGAGACTTAGAGGCGGACAAGCAGGAAGCTTCCCGCTGTGCGTGCTCCTGCACGCAACCAGCCTCCAAAGGAAGCAGGGCGCTAAGGCGAGCGCTCTGGGCACCCCAGGAGTGATTCTGCCTGCCGAGGAAAGACACGCAGCCACTTCCCTGCCTCTTAGGCAAAGTCTCCTCTCAGTTTGTTGATGGACACGCGTCCGTGCTCAGAAGCCACCCTGCATGAGGCAGGATACAGCGGGAAGCATTCTGGGCACGCAGAGTGCTGCTTCGCATGCCCGCGGCAAACCGAGAGCAGGTGCCTCACTTGCGCTTCTGTCTGCCGAGACTTAGAGGCGGACAAGCAGGAAGCTTCCCGCTGTGCGTGCTCCTGCACGCAACCAGCCTCCAAAGGAAGCAGGGCGCTAAGGCGAGCGCTCTGGGCATTCCAGGAGTGATTCTGCCTGCCGAGGAAAGAACGCAGCCTCTTCCCTGCCTCTTAGGCAAAGTCTCCTCTCAGTTTGTTGTAGGACACGCGTCCGTGCTCAGAAGCCACCCTGCATGAGGCAGGACACAGCGGGAAGCATTCTGGGCACGCAGAGTGCTGCTTCCCATGCCCGCGGCAAACCGAGAGCAGCTGCCTCACTCGCATTTCTGTCTGCAGAGACTTAGAGCTGGCCAGCGCGCAGATTCCCACTCTGCGTGCTGCTGTGCTCAAACAGCCCCAAACAAAGCAGGGCGCTAAGGCAAGAGTACGAAGTGCACCAGGAGTGAATCTGCCTGCCGAGGGAGGACATGCAGCTCATCCCTCGTTCCTCTCGCCGCTTCCCGGACCCTTAGGCAAAGTCTCCTCTCAGTTTGCTTTTAGGCGTGCCTCCATGCTCAGAAGCCACCCCGCATCAGGCAGGATACAGCGGGATGTAGTCTGGGCACGCAGAGTGCTTCTTTCCAGGGCCGGGGCAAAAACGAGAGCAAGCGCCTCACTTGCGCTTCTGTTTGCCGATGCTTAGAGGCGACCAGCGCGCAGCTTCCCGCTGTGTGTGCCGCTGTACTCAAACAGCCTCCAAAGCAGGGCACTTAGGCAACCATCCCGGGTGCAGCAGGAGTGCATCTGCCTGCCGAGGGAGGACGTGCAGCACATCCCCCGGTCCGCCCTCCACTTCCCTGACTCTTAGGCAAAGCCCGTCCCAGCTTGCTTCTAGGCGTGCCTCCGTGCTCAGAAGCCGCCCCATGGCAGGCAGGACACAGCGGGATGCATTCTGGGCGCGCAGAGTGCTGCTTCCCATGCTCGAGGCAAACCGAGAGCAGGTGCCTCACTTGCGCTTCTGTCTGCCGAGACTTAGAGGCGGACAAGCAGGAAGCTTCCCGCTGTGCGTGCTCCTGCACGCAACCAGCCTCCAAAGGAAGCAGGGCGCTAAGGCGAGCGCTCTGGGCATTCCAGGAGTGATTCTGCCTGCCGAGGAAAGAACGCAGCCTCTTCCCTGCCTCTTAGGCAAAGTCTCCTCTCAGTTTGTTGTTGGACACGCTTCCGTGCTCAGAAGCCACCCCGCATGAGGCAGGATACAGCGGGAAGCATTCTGGGCACGCAGAGTGCTGCTTCGCATGCTCGAGGCAAACCGAGAGCAGGTGCCTCACTTGCGCTTCTGTCTGCCGATGCTTAGAGACGACCAGCGCGCAGCTTCCCGCTGTGTGTGCTGCTGTACTCAAACAGCCTCCAAAGCAGGGCACTTAGGCAACTATCCCGGGTGCAGCAGGAGTGCATCTGCCTGCCGAGGGAGGACGTGCAGCACATCCCCGGTCCGCCCTCCACTTCCCTGACTCTTAGGCAAAGCCCGTCCCAGCTTGCTTCTAGGCGTGCCTCCGTGCTCAGAAGCCGCCCCTATGGCAGGCAGGACACAGCGGGATGCATTCTGGGCGCGCAGAGTGCTGCTTCGCATGCTCGAGGCAAACCGAGAGCAGGTGCCTCACTTGCGCTTCTGTCTGCCGAGACTTAGAGGCGGACAAGCAGGAAGCTTCCCGCTGTGCGTGCTCCTGCACGCAACCCGCCTCCAAAGGAAGCAGGGCGCTAAGGCGAGCGCTCTGGGCACCCCAGGAGTGATTCTGCCTGCCGAGGAAAGACACGCAGCCTCTTCCCTGCCTCTTAGGCAAAGTCTCCTCTCAGTTTGTTGTTGGACACGCGTCCGTGCTCAGAAGCCACCCTGCATGAGGCAGGACACAGCGGGAAGCATTCTGGGCACGCAGAGTGCTGCTTCCCATGCCCGCGGCAAACCGAGAGCAGCTGCCTCACTCGCGTTTCTGTCTGCAGAGACTTAGAGCTGGCCAGCGCGCAGATTCCCACTCTGCGTGCTGCTGTGCTCAAACAGCCCCAAACAAAGCAGGGCGCTAAGGCAAGAGTACGAAGTGCACCAGGAGTGAATCTGCCTGCCGAGGGAGGACATGCAGCTCATCCCTCGTTCCTCTCGCCGCTTCCCGGACCCTTAGGCAAAGTCTCCTCTCAGTTTGCTTTTAGGCGTGCCTCCATGCTCAGAAGCCACCCCGCATCAGGCAGGATACAGCGGGATGTAGTCTGGGCACGCAGAGTGCTTCTTTCCAGGGCCGGGGCAAAAACGAGAGCAAGCGCCTCACTTGCGCTTCTGTTTGCCGATGCTTAGAGGCGACCAGCGCGCAGCTTCCCGCTGTGTGTGCCGCTGTACTCAAACAGCCTCCAAAGCAGGGCACTTAGGCAACCATCCCGGGTGCAGCAGGAGTGCATCTGCCTGCCGAGGGAGGACGTGCAGCACATCCCCCGGTCCGCCCTCCACTTCCCTGACTCTTAGGCAAAGCCCGTCCCAGCTTGCTTCTAGGCGTGCCTCCGTGCTCAGAAGCCGCCCCATGGCAGGCAGGACACAGCGGGATGCATTCTGGGCGCGCAGAGTGCTGCTTCGCATGCTCGAGGCAAACCGAGAGCAGGTGCCTCACTTGCGCTTCTGTCTGCCGAGACTTAGAGGCGGACAAGCAGGAAGCTTCCCGCTGTGCGTGCTCCTGCACGCAACCAGCCTCCAAAGGAAGCAGGGCGCTAAGGCGAGCGCTCTGGGCATTCCAGGAGTGATTCTGCCTGCCGAGGAAAGAACGCAGCCTCTTCCCTGCCTCTTAGGCAAAGTCTCCTCTCAGTTTGTTGTTGGACACGCTTCCGTGCTCAGAAGCCACCCCGCATGAGGCAGGATACAGCGGGAAGCATTCTGGGCACGCAGAGTGCTGCTTCGCATGCTCGAGGCAAACAGAGAGCAGGTGCCTCACTTGCGCTTCTGTCTGCCGATGCTTAGAGACGACCAGCGCGCAGCTTCCCTCTGTGTGTGCTGCTGTACTCAAACAGCCTCCAAAGCAGGGCACTTAGGCAACTATCCCGGGTGCAGCAGGAGTGCATCTGCCTGCCGAGGGAGGACGTGCAGCACATCCCCCGGTCCGCCCTCCACTTCCCTGACTCTTAGGCAAAGCCCGTCCCAGCTTGCTTCTAGGCGTGCCTCCGTGCTCAGAAGCCGCCCCTATGGCAGGCAGGACACAGCGGGATGCATTCTGGGCGCGCAGAGTGCTGCTTCGCATGCTCGAGGCAAACCGAGAGCAGGTGCCTCACTTGCGCTTCTGTCTGCCGAGACTTAGAGGCGGACAAGCAGGAAGCTTCCCGCTGTGCGTGCTCCTGCACGCAACCCGCCTCCAAAGGAAGCAGGGCGCTAAGGCGAGCGCTCTGGGCACCCCAGGAGTGATTCTGCCTGCCGAGGAAAGACACGCAGCCTCTTCCCTGCCTCTTAGGCAAAGTCTCCTCTCAGTTTGTTGTTGGACACTCGTCCGTGCTCAGAAGCCACCCTGCATGAGGCAGGACACAGCGGGAAGCATTCTGGGCACGCAGAGTGCTGCTTCCCATGCCCGCGGCAAACCGAGAGCAGCTGCCTCACTCGCGTTTCTGTCTGCCGAGACTTAGAGCTGGCCAGCGCGCAGATTCCCACTCTGCGTGCTGCTGTGCTCAAACAGCCCCAAACAAAGCAGGGCGCTAAGGCAAGAGTACGAAGTGCACCAGGAGTGAATCTGCCTGCCGAGGGAGGACATGCAGCTCATCCCTCGTTCCTCTCGCCGCTTCCCGGACCCTTAGGCAAAGTCTCCTCTCAGTTTGCTTTTAGGCGTGCCTCCATGCTCAGAAGCCACCCCGCATCAGGCAGGATACAGCGGGATGTAGTCTGGGCACGCAGAGTGCTTCTTTCCAGGGCCGGGGCAAAAACGAGAGCAAGCGCCTCACTTGCGCTTCTGTTTGCCGATGCTTAGAGGCGACCAGCGCGCAGCTTCCCGCTGTGTGTGCCGCTGTACTCAAACAGCCTCCAAAGCAGGGCACTTAGGCAACCATCCCGGGTGCAGCAGGAGTGCATCTGCCTGCCGAGGGAGGACGTGCAGCACATCCCCCGGTCCGCCCTCCACTTCCCTGACTCTTAGGCAAAGCCCGTCCCAGCTTGCTTCTAGGCGTGCCTCCGTGCTCAGAAGCCGCCCCTATGGCAGGCAGGACACAGCGGGATGCATTCTGGGCGCGCAGAGTGCTGCTTCGCATGCTCGAGGCAAACCGAGAGCAGGTGCCTCACTTGCGCTTCTGTCTGCCGAGACTTAGAGGCGGACAAGCAGGAAGCTTCCCTCTGTGCGTGCTCCTGCACGCAACCCGCCTCCAAAGGAAGCAGGGCGCTAAGGCGAGCGCTCTGGGCACCCCAGGAGTGATTCTGCCTGCCGAGGAAAGACACGCAGCCTCTTCCCTGCCTCTTAGGCAAAGTCTCCTCTCAGTTTGTTGTAGGACACGCGTCCGTGCTCAGAAGCCACCCTGCATGAGGCAGGACACAGCGGGAAGCATTCTGGGCACGCAGAGTGCTGCTTCCCATGCCCGCGGCAAACCGAGAGCAGCTGCCTCACTCGCGTTTCTGTCTGCAGAGACTTAGAGCTGGCCAGCGCGCAGATTCCCACTCTGCGTGCTGCTGTGCTCAAACAGCCCCAAACAAAGCAGGGCGCTAAGGCAAGAGTACGAAGTGCACCAGGAGTGAATCTGCCTGCCGAGGGAGGACATGCAGCTCATCCCTCGTTCCTCTCGCCGCTTCCCGGACCCTTAGGCAAAGTCTCCTCTCAGTTTGCTTTTAGGCGTGCCTCCATGCTCAGAAGCCACCCCGCATCAGGCAGGATACAGCGGGATGTAGTCTGGGCACGCAGAGTGCTTCTTTCCAGGGCAGGGGCAAAAACGAGAGCAAGCGCCTCACTTGCGCTTCTGTTTGCCGATGCTTAGAGGCGACCAGCGCGCAGCTTCCCGCTGTGTGTGCTGCTGTACTCAAACAGCCTCCAAAGCAGGGCACTTAGGCAACTATCCCGGGTGCAGCAGGAGTGCATCTGCCTGCCGAGGGAGGACGTGCAGCACATCCCCCGGTCCGCCCTCCACTTCCCTGACTCTTAGGCAAAGCCCGTCCCAGCTTGCTTCTAGGCGTGCCTCCGTGCTCAGAAGCCGCCCCATGGCAGGCAGGACACAGCGGGATGCATTCTGGGCGCGCAGAGTGCTGCTTCCCATGCCCGCGGCAAACCGAGAGCAGGTGCCTCACTTGCGCTTCTGTCTGCCGAGACTTAGAGGCGGACAAGCAGGAAGCTTCCCGCTGTGCGTGCTCCTGCACGCAACCAGCCTCCAAAGGAAGCAGGGCGCTAAGGCGAGCGCTCTGGGCACCCCAGGAGTGATTCTGCCTGCCGAGGAAAGACACGCAGCCACTTCCCTGACTCTTAGGCAAAGTCTCCTCTCAGTTTGTTGATGGACACGCGTCCGTGCTCAGAAGCCACCCCGCATGAGGCAGGATACAGCGGGAAGCATTCTGGGCACGCAGAGTGCTGCTTCCCATGCCCGCGGCAAACCGAGAGCAGGTGCCTCACTTGCGCTTCTGTCTGCCGAGACTTAGAGGCGGACAAGCAGGAAGCTTCCCGCTGTGCGTGCTCCTGCACGCAACCAGCCTCCAAAGGAAGCAGGGCGCTAAGGCGAGCGCTCTGGGCATTCCAGGAGTGATTCTGCCTGCCGAGGAAAGAACGCAGCCTCTTCCCTGCCTCTTAGGCAAAGTCTCCTCTCAGTTTGTTGTTGGACACGCTTCCGTGCTCAGAAGCCACCCCGCATGAGGCAGGATACAGCGGGAAGCATTCTGGGCACGCAGAGTGCTGCTTCGCATGCTCGAGGCAAACCGAGAGCAGGTGCCTCACTTGCGCTTCTGTCTGCCGATGCTTAGAGACGACCAGCGCGCAGCTTCCCGCTGTGTGTGCTGCTGTAATCAAACAGCCTCCAGAGCAGGGCACTTAGGCAACTATCCCGGGTGCAGCAGGAGTGCATCTGCCTGCCGAGGGAGGACGTGCAGCACATCCCCCGGTCCGCCCTCCACTTCCCTGACTCTTAGGCAAAGCCCGTCCCAGCTTGCTTCTAGGCGTGCCTCCGTGCTCAGAAGCCGCCCCTATGGCAGGCAGGACACAGCGGGATGCATTCTGGGCGCGCAGAGTGCTGCTTCGCATGCTCGAGGCAAACCGAGAGCAGGTGCCTCACTTGCGCTTCTGTCTGCCGAGACTTAGAGGCGGACAAGCAGGAAGCTTCCCGCTGTGCGTGCTCCTGCACGCAACCCGCCTCCAAAGGAAGCAGGGCGCTAAGGCGAGCGCTCTGGGCACCCCAGGAGTGATTCTGCCTGCCGAGGAAAGACACGCAGCCTCTTCCCTGCCTCTTAGGCAAAGTCTCCTCTCAGTTTGTTGTAGGACACGCGTCCGTGCTCAGAAGCCACCCTGCATGAGGCAGGACACAGCGGGAAGCATTCTGGGCACGCAGAGTGCTGCTTCCCATGCCCGCGGCAAACCGAGAGCAGCTGCCTCACTCGCGTTTCTGTCTGCAGAGACTTAGAGCTGGCCAGCGCGCAGATTCCCACTCTGCGTGCTGCTGTGCTCAAACAGCCCCAAACAAAGCAGGGCGCTAAGGCAAGAGTACGAAGTGCACCAGGAGTGAATCTGCCTGCCGAGGGAGGACATGCAGCTCATCCCTCGTTCCTCTCGCCGCTTCCCGGACCCTTAGGCAAAGTCTCCTCTCAGTTTGCTTTTAGGCGTGCCTCCATGCTCAGAAGCCACCCCGCATCAGGCAGGATACAGCGGGATGTAGTCTGGGCACGCAGAGTGCTTCTTTCCAGGGCCGGGGCAAAAACGAGAGCAAGCGCCTCACTTGCGCTTCTGTTTGCCGATGCTTAGAGGCGACCAGCGCGCAGCTTCCCGCTGTGTGTGCCGCTGTACTCAAACAGCCTCCAAAGCAGGGCACTTAGGCAACCATCCCGGGTGCAGCAGGAGTGCATCTGCCTGCCGAGGGAGGACGTGCAGCACATCCCCCGGTCCGCCCTCCACTTCCCTGACTCTTAGGCAAAGCCCGTCCCAGCTTGCTTCTAGGCGTGCCTCCGTGCTCAGAAGCCGCCCCATGGCAGGCAGGACACAGCGGGATGCATTCTGGGCGCGCAGAGTGCTGCTTCCCATGCCCGCGGCAAACCGAGAGCAGGTGCCTCACTTGCGCTTCTGTCTGCCGAGACTTAGAGGCGGACAAGCAGGAAGCTTCCCGCTGTGCGTGCTCCTGCACGCAACCAGCCTCCAAAGGAAGCAGGGCGCTAAGGCGAGCGCTCTGGGCACCCCAGGAGTGATTCTGCCTGCCGAGGAAAGACACGCAGCCACTTCCCTGCCTCTTAGGCAAAGTCTCCTCTCAGTTTGTTGATGGACACGCGTCCGTGCTCAGAAGCCACCCCGCATGAGGCAGGATACAGCGGGAAGCATTCTGGGCACGCAGAGTGCTGCTTCGCATGCTCGAGGCAAACCGAGAGCAGGTGCCTCACTTGCGCTTCTGTCTGCCGATGCTTAGAGACGACCAGCGCGCAGCTTCCCGCTGTGTGTGCTGCTGTACTCAAACAGCCTCCAAAGCAGGGCACTTAGGCAACTATCCCGGGTGCAGCAGGAGTGCATCTGCCTGCCGAGGGAGGACGTGCAGCACATCCCCCGGTCCGCCCTCCACTTCCCTGACTCTTAGGCAAAGCCCGTCCCAGCTTGCTTCTAGGCGTGCCTCCGTGCTCAGAAGCCGCCCCTATGGCAGGCAGGACACAGCGGGATGCATTCTGGGCGCGCAGAGTGCTGCTTCGCATGCTCGAGGCAAACCGAGAGCAGGTGCCTCACTTGCGCTTCTGTCTGCCGAGACTTAGAGGCGGACAAGCAGGAAGCTTCCCGCTGTGCGTGCTCCTGCACGCAACCCGCCTCCAAAGGAAGCAGGGCGCTAAGGCGAGCGCTCTGGGCACCCCAGGAGTGATTCTGCCTGCCGAGGAAAGACACGCAGCCTCTTCCCTGCCTCTTAGGCAAAGTCTCCTCTCAGTTTGTTGTTGGACACGCGTCCGTGCTCAGAAGCCACCCCGCATGAGGCAGGACACAGCGGGAAGCATTCTGGGCACGCAGAGTGCTGCTTCCCATGCCCGCGGCAAACCGAGAGCAGCTGCCTCACTCGCGTTTCTGTCTGCCGAGACTTAGAGCTGGCCAGCGCGCAGATTCCCACTCTGCGTGCTGCTGTGCTCAAACAGCCCCAAACAAAGCAGGGCGCTAAGGCAAGAGTACGAAGTGCACCAGGAGTGAATCTGCCTGCCGAGGGAGGACATGCAGCTCATCCCTCGTTCCTCTCGCCGCTTCCCGGACCCTTAGGCAAAGTCTCCTCTCAGTTTGCTTTTAGGCGTGCCTCCATGCTCAGAAGCCACCCCGCATCAGGCAGGATACAGCGGGATGTAGTCTGGGCACGCAGAGTGCTTCTTTCCAGGGCCGGGGCAAAAACGAGAGCAAGCGCCTCACTTGCGCTTCTGTTTGCCGATGCTTAGAGGCGACCAGCGCGCAGCTTCCCGCTGTGTGTGCCGCTGTACTCAAACAGCCTCCAAAGCAGGGCACTTAGGCAACCATCCCGGGTGCAGCAGGAGTGCATCTGCCTGCCGAGGGAGGACGTGCAGCACATCCCCCGGTCCGCCCTCCACTTCCCTGACTCTTAGGCAAAGCCCGTCCCAGCTTGCTTCTAGGCGTGCCTCCGTGCTCAGAAGCCGCCCCATGGCAGGCAGGACACAGCGGGATGCATTCTGGGCGCGCAGAGTGCTGCTTCCCATGCCCGCGGCAAACCGAGAGCAGGTGCCTCACTTGCGCTTCTGTCTGCCGAGACTTAGAGGCGGACAAGCAGGAAGCTTCCCGCTGTGCGTGCTCCTGCACGCAACCAGCCTCCAAAGGAAGCAGGGCGCTAAGGCGAGCGCTCTGGGCACCCCAGGAGTGATTCTGCCTGCCGAGGAAAGACACGCAGCCACTTCCCTGCCTCTTAGGCAAAGTCTCCTCTCAGTTTGTTGATGGACACGCGTCCGTGCTCAGAAGCCACCCTGCATGAGGCAGGATACAGCGGGAAGCATTCTGGGCACGCAGAGTGCTGCTTCGCATGCCCGCGGCAAACCGAGAGCAGGTGCCTCACTTGCGCTTCTGTCTGCCGAGACTTAGAGGCGGACAAGCAGGAAGCTTCCCGCTGTGCGTGCTCCTGCACGCAACCAGCCTCCAAAGGAAGCAGGGCGCTAAGGCGAGCGCTCTGGGCATTCCAGGAGTGATTCTGCCTGCCGAGGAAAGAACGCAGCCTCTTCCCTGCCTCTTAGGCAAAGTCTCCTCTCAGTTTGTTGTTGGACACGCGTCCGTGCTCAGAAGCCACCCTGCATGAGGCAGGACACAGCGGGAAGCATTCTGGGCACGCAGAGTGCTGCTTCCCATGCCCGCGGCAAACCGAGAGCAGCTGCCTCACTCGCGTTTCTGTCTGCAGAGACTTAGAGCTGGCCAGCGCGCAGATTCCCACTCTGCGTGCTGCTGTGCTCAAACAGCCCCAAACAAAGCAGGGCGCTAAGGCAAGAGTACGAAGTGCACCAGGAGTGAATCTGCCTGCCGAGGGAGGACATGCAGCTCATCCCTCGTTCCTCTCGCCGCTTCCCGGACCCTTAGGCAAAGTCTCCTCTCAGTTTGCTTTTAGGCGTGCCTCCATGCTCAGAAGCCACCCCGCATCAGGCAGGATACAGCGGGATGTAGTCTGGGCACGCAGAGTGCTTCTTTCCAGGGCCGGGGCAAAAACGAGAGCAAGCGCCTCACTTGCGCTTCTGTTTGCCGATGCTTAGAGGCGACCAGCGCGCAGCTTCCCGCTGTGTGTGCCGCTGTACTCAAACAGCCTCCAAAGCAGGGCACTTAGGCAACCATCCCGGGTGCAGCAGGAGTGCATCTGCCTGCCGAGGGAGGACGTGCAGCACATCCCCCGGTCCGCCCTCCACTTCCCTGACTCTTAGGCAAAGCCCGTCCCAGCTTGCTTCTAGGCGTGCCTCCGTGCTCAGAAGCCGCCCCATGGCAGGCAGGACACAGCGGGATGCATTCTGGGCGCGCAGAGTGCTGCTTCCCATGCTCGAGGCAAACCGAGAGCAGGTGCCTCACTTGCGCTTCTGTCTGCCGAGACTTAGAGGCGGACAAGCAGGAAGCTTCCCGCTGTGCGTGCTCCTGCACGCAACCAGCCTTCAAAGGAAGCAGGGCGCTAAGGCGAGCGCTCTGGGCACCCCAGGAGTGATTCTGCCTGCCGAGGAAAGACACGCAGCCACTTCCCTGCCTCTTAGGCAAAGTCTCCTCTCAGTTTGTTGATGGACACGCGTCCGTGCTCAGAAGCCACCCCGCATGAGGCAGGATACAGCGGGAAGCATTCTGGGCACGCAGAGTGCTGCTTCGCATGCTCGAGGCAAACCGAGAGCAGGTGCCTCACTTGCGCTTCTGTCTGCCGATGCTTAGAGACGACCAGCGCGCAGCTTCCCGCTGTGTGTGCTGCTGTACTCAAACAGCCTCCAAAGCAGGGCACTTAGGCAACTATCCCGGGTGCAGCAGGAGTGCATCTGCCTGCCGAGGGAGGACGTGCAGCACATCCCCCGGTCCGCCCTCCACTTCCCTGACTCTTAGGCAAAGCCCGTCCCAGCTTGCTTCTAGGCGTGCCTCCGTGCTCAGAAGCCGCCCCATGGCAGGCAGGACACAGCGGGATGCATTCTGGGCGCGCAGAGTGCTGCTTCGCATGCCCGCGGCAAACCGAGAGCAGGTGCCTCACTTGCGCTTCTGTCTGCCGAGACTTAGAGGCGGACAAGCAGGAAGCTTCCCGCTGTGCGTGCTCCTGCACGCAACCAGCCTCCAAAGGAAGCAGGGCGCTAAGGCGAGCGCTCTGGGCACCCCAGGAGTGATTCTGCCTGCCGAGGAAAGACACGCAGCCACTTCCCTGCCTCTTAGGCAAAGTCTCCTCTCAGTTTGTTGATGGACACGCGTCCGTGCTCAGAAGCCACCCCGCATGAGGCAGGATACAGCGGGAAGCATTCTGGGCACGCAGAGTGCTGCTTCCCATGCCCGCGGCAAACCGAGAGCAGGTGCCTCACTTGCGCTTCTGTCTGCCGAGACTTAGAGGCGGACAAGCAGGAAGCTTCCCGCTGTGCGTGCTCCTGCACGCAACCAGCCTCCAAAGGAAGCAGGGCGCTAAGGCGAGCGCTCTGGGCATTCCAGGAGTGATTCTGCCTGCCGAGGAAAGAACGCAGCCTCTTCCCTGCCTCTTAGGCAAAGTCTCCTCTCAGTTTGTTGTTGGACACGCTTCCGTGCTCAGAAGCCACCCCGCATGAGGCAGGATACAGCGGGAAGCATTCTGGGCACGCAGAGTGCTGCTTCGCATGCTCGAGGCAAACCGAGAGCAGGTGCCTCACTTGCGCTTCTGTCTGCCGAGACTTAGAGACGACCAGCGCGCAGCTTCCCGCTGTGTGTGCTGCTGTACTCAAACAGCCTCCAAAGCAGGGCACTTAGGCAACTATCCCGGGTGCAGCAGGAGTGCATCTGCCTGCCGAGGGAGGACGTGCAGCACATCCCCCGGTCCGCCCTCCACTTCCCTGACTCTTAGGCAAAGCCCGTCCCAGCTTGCTTCTAGGCGTGCCTCCGTGCTCAGAAGCCGCACCTATGGTAGGCAGGACACAGCGGGAAGCATTCTGGGCACGCAGAGTGCTGCTTCCCATGCCCGCGGCAAACCGAGAGCAGCTGCCTCACTCGCGTTTCTGTCTGCCGAGACTTAGAGCTGGCCAGCGCGCAGATTCCCACTCTGCGTGCTGCTGTGCTCAAACAGCCCCAAACAAAGCAGGGCGCTAAGGCAAGAGTACGAAGTGCACCAGGAGTGAATCTGCCTGCCGAGGGAGGACATGCAGCTCATCCCTCGTTCCTCTCGCCGCTTCCCGGACCCTTAGGCAAAGTCTCCTCTCAGTTTGCTTTTAGGCGTGCCTCCGTGCTCAGAAGCCACCCCGCATCAGGCAGGATACAGCGGGATGTAGTCTGGGCACGCAGAGTGCTTCTTTCCAGGGCCGGGGCAAAAACGAGAGCAAGCGCCTCACTTGCGCTTCTGTTTGCCGATGCTTAGAGGCGGACAAGCAGGAAGCTTCCCGCTGTGCGTGCTCCTGCACGCAACCAGCCTCCAAAGGAAGCAGGGCGCTAAGGCGAGCGCTCTGGGCACCCCAGGAGTGATTCTGCCTGCCGAGGAAAGACACGCAGCCACTTCCCTGCCTCTTAGGCAAAGTCTCCTCTCAGTTTGTTGATGGACACGCGTCCGTGCTCAGAAGCCACCCCGCATGAGGCAGGATACAGCGGGAAGCATTCTGGGCACGCAGAGTGCTGCTTCGCATGCTCGAGGCAAACCGAGAGCAGGTGCCTCACTTGCGCTTCTGTCTGCCGATGCTTAGAGACGACCAGCGCGCAGCTTCCCGCTGTGTGTGCTGCTGTACTCAAACAGCCTCCAAAGCAGGGCACTTAGGCAACTATCCCGGGTGCAGCAGGAGTGCATCTGCCTGCCGAGGGAGGACGTGCAGCACATTCCCCGGTCCGCCCTCCACTTCCCTGACTCTTAGGCAAAGCCCGTCCCAGCTTGCTTCTAGGCGTGCCTCCGTGCTCAGAAGCCGCCCCTATGGCAGGCAGGACACAGCGGGATGCATTCTGGGCGCGCAGAGTGCTGCTTCGCATGCTCGAGGCAAACCGAGAGCAGGTGCCTCACTTGCGCTTCTGTCTGCCGAGACTTAGAGGCGGACAAGCAGGAAGTTCCCGCTGTGCGTGCTCCTGCACGCAACCCGCCTCCAAAGGAAGCAGGGCGCTAAGGCGAGCGCTCTGGGCACCCCAGGAGTGATTCTGCCTGCCGAGGAAAGACACGCAGCCTCTTCCCTGCCTCTTAGGCAAAGTCTCCTCTCAGTTTGTTGTTGGACACGCGTCCGTGCTCAGAAGCCACCCCGCATGAGGCAGGACACAGCGGGAAGCATTCTGGGCACGCAGAGTGCTGCTTCCCATGCCCGCGGCAAACCGAGAGCAGCTGCCTCACTCGCGTTTCTGTCTGCCGAGACTTAGAGCTGGCCAGCGCGCAGATTCCCACTCTGCGTGCTGCTGTGCTCAAACAGCCCCAAACAAAGCAGGGCGCTAAGGCAAGAGTACGAAGTGCACCAGGAGTGAATCTGCCTGCCGAGGGAGGACATGCAGCTCATCCCTCGTTCCTCTCGCCGCTTCCCGGACCCTTAGGCAAAGTCTCCTCTCAGTTTGCTTTTACGCGTGCCTCCGTGCTCAGAAGCCACCCCGCATCAGGCAGGATACAGCGGGATGTAGTCTGGGCACGCAGAGTGCTTCTTTCCAGGGCCGGGGCAAAAACGAGAGCAAGCGCCTCACTTGCGCTTCTGTTTGCCGATGCTTAGAGGCGACCAGCGCGCAGCTTCCCGCTGTGTGTGCCGCTGTACTCAAACAGCCTCCAAAGCAGGGCACTTAGGCAACCATCCCGGGTGCAGCAGGAGTGCATCTGCCTGCCGAGGGAGGACGTGCAGCACATCCCCCGGTCCGCCCTCCACTTCCCTGACTCTTAGGCAAAGCCCGTCCCAGCTTGCTTCTAGGCGTGCCTCCGTGCTCAGAAGCCGCCCCATGGCAGGCAGGACACAGCGGGATGCATTCTGGGCGCGCAGAGTGCTGCTTCCCATGCTCGAGGCAAACCGAGAGCAGGTGCCTCACTTGCGCTTCTGTCTGCCGAGACTTAGAGGCGGACAAGCAGGAAGCTTCCCGCTGTGCGTGCTCCTGCACGCAACCAGCCTCCAAAGGAAGCAGGGCGCTAAGGCGAGCGCTCTGGGCACCCCAGGAGTGATTCTGCCTGCCGAGGAAAGACACGCAGCCACTTCCCTGCCTCTTAGGCAAAGTCTCCTCTCAGTTTGTTGATGGACACGCGTCCGTGCTCAGAAGCCACCCCGCATGAGGCAGGATACAGCGGGAAGCATTCTGGGCACGCAGAGTGCTGCTTCGCATGCTCGAGGCAAACCGAGAGCAGGTGCCTCACTTGCGCTTCTGTCTGCCGATGCTTAGAGACGACCAGCGCGCAGCTTCCCGCTGTGTGTGCTGCTGTACTCAAACAGCCTCCAAAGCAGGGCACTTAGGCAACTATCCCGGGTGCAGCAGGAGTGCATCTGCCTGCCGAGGGAGGACGTGCAGCACATTCCCCGGTCCGCCCTCCACTTCCCTGACTCTTAGGCAAAGCCCGTCCCAGCTTGCTTCTAGGCGTGCCTCCGTGCTCAGAAGCCGCCCCTATGGCAGGCAGGACACAGCGGGATGCATTCTGGGCGCGCAGAGTGCTGCTTCGCATGCTCGAGGCAAACCGAGAGCAGGTGCCTCACTTGCGCTTCTGTCTGCCGAGACTTAGAGGCGGACAAGCAGGAAGTTCCCGCTGTGCGTGCTCCTGCACGCAACCCGCCTCCAAAGGAAGCAGGGCGCTAAGGCGAGCGCTCTGGGCACCCCAGGAGTGATTCTGCCTGCCGAGGAAAGACACGCAGCCTCTTCCCTGCCTCTTAGGCAAAGTCTCCTCTCAGTTTGTTGTTGGACACGCGTCCGTGCTCAGAAGCCACCCCGCATGAGGCAGGACACAGCGGGAAGCATTCTGGGCACGCAGAGTGCTGCTTCCCATGCCCGCGGCAAACCGAGAGCAGCTGCCTCACTCGCGTTTCTGTCTGCAGAGACTTAGAGCTGGCCAGCGCGCAGATTCCCACTCTGCGTGCTGCTGTGCTCAAACAGCCCCAAACAAAGCAGGGCGCTAAGGCAAGAGTACGAAGTGCACCAGGAGTGAATCTGCCTGCCGAGGGAGGACATGCAGCTCATCCCTCGTTCCTCTCGCCGCTTCCCGGACCCTTAGGCAAAGTCTCCTCTCAGTTTGCTTTTACGCGTGCCTCCGTGCTCAGAAGCCACCCCGCATCAGGCAGGATACAGCGGGATGTAGTCTGGGCACGCAGAGTGCTTCTTTCCAGGGCCGGGGCAAAAACGAGAGCAAGCGCCTCACTTGCGCTTCTGTTTGCCGATGCTTAGAGGCGACCAGCGCGCAGCTTCCCGCTGTGTGTGCCGCTGTACTCAAACAGCCTCCAAAGCAGGGCACTTAGGCAACCATCCCGGGTGCAGCAGGAGTGCATCTGCCTGCCGAGGGAGGACGTGCAGCACATCCCCCGGTCCGCCCTCCACTTCCCTGACTCTTAGGCAAAGCCCGTCCCAGCTTGCTTCTAGGCGTGCCTCCGTGCTCAGAAGCCGCCCCATGGCAGGCAGGACACAGCGGGATGCATTCTGGGCGCGCAGAGTGCTGCTTCCCATGCTCGAGGCAAACCGAGAGCAGGTGCCTCACTTGCGCTTCTGTCTGCCGAGACTTAGAGGCGGACAAGCAGGAAGCTTCCCGCTGTGCGTGCTCCTGCACGCAACCAGCCTCCAAAGGAAGCAGGGCGCTAAGGCGAGCGCTCTGGGCATTCCAGGAGTGATTCTGCCTGCCGAGGAAAGAACGCAGCCTCTTCCCTGCCTCTTAGGCAAAGTCTCCTCTCAGTTTGTTGATGGACACGCGTCCGTGCTCAGAAGCCACCCCGCATGAGGCAGGATACAGCGGGAAGCATTCTGGGCACGCAGAGTGCTGCTTCGCATGCTCGAGGCAAACCGAGAGCAGGTGCCTCACTTGCGCTTCTGTCTGCCGATGCTTAGAGACGACCAGCGCGCAGCTTCCCGCTGTGTGTGCTGCTGTACTCAAACAGCCTCCAAAGCAGGGCACTTAGGCAACTATCCCGGGTGCAGCAGGAGTGCATCTGCCTGCCGAGGGAGGACGTGCAGCACATCCCCCGGTCCGCCCTCCACTTCCCTGACTCTTAGGCAAAGCCCGTCCCAGCTTGCTTCTAGGCGTGCCTCCGTGCTCAGAAGCCGCCCCATGGCAGGCAGGACACAGCGGGATGCATTCTGGGCGCGCAGAGTGCTGCTTCGCATGCCCGCGGCAAACCGAGAGCAGGTGCCTCACTTGCGCTTCTGTCTGCCGAGACTTAGAGGCGGACAAGCAGGAAGCTTCCCGCTGTGCGTGCTCCTGCACGCAACCAGCCTCCAAAGGAAGCAGGGCGCTAAGGCGAGCGCTCTGGGCACCCCAGGAGTGATTCTGCCTGCCGAGGAAAGAACGCAGCCACTTCCCTGCCTCTTAGGCAAAGTCTCCTCTCAGTTTGTTGATGGACACGCGTCCGTGCTCAGAAGCCACCCCGCATGAGGCAGGATACAGCGGGAAGCATTCTGGGCACGCAGAGTGCTGCTTCCCATGCCCGCGGCAAACCGAGAGCAGGTGCCTCACTTGCGCTTCTGTCTGCCGAGACTTAGAGGCGGACAAGCAGGAAGCTTCCCGCTGTGCGTGCTCCTGCACGCAACCAGCCTCCAAAGGAAGCAGGGCGCTAAGGCGAGCGCTCTGGGCATTCCAGGAGTGATTCTGCCTGCCGAGGAAAGAACGCAGCCTCTTCCCTGCCTCTTAGGCAAAGTCTCCTCTCAGTTTGTTGATGGACACGCGTCCGTGCTCAGAAGCCACCCCGCATGAGGCAGGATACAGCGGGAAGCATTCTAGGCACGCAGAGTGCTGCTTCGCATGCTCGAGGCAAACCGAGAGCAGGTGCCTCACTTGCGCTTCTGTCTGCCGATGCTTAGAGACGACCAGCGCGCAGCTTCCCGCTGTGTGTGCTGCTGTACTCAAACAGCCTCCAAAGCAGGGCACTTAGGCAACTATCCCGGGTGCAGCAGGAGTGCATCTGCCTGCCGAGGGAGGACGTGCAGCACATCCCCCGGTCCGCCCTCCACTTCCCTGACTCTTAGGCAAAGCCCGTCCCAGCTTGCTTCTAGGCGTGCCTCCGTGCTCAGAAGCCGCCCCTATGGCAGGCAGGACACAGCGGGAAGCATTCTGGGCACGCAGAGTGCTGCTTCCCATGCCCGCGGCAAACCGAGAGCAGCTGCCTCACTCGCGTTTCTGTCTGCCGAGACTTAGAGCTGGCCAGCGCGCAGATTCCCACTCTGCGTGCTGCTGTGCTCAAACAGCCCCAAACAAAGCAGGGCGCTAAGGCAAGAGTACGAAGTGCACCAGGAGTGAATCTGCCTGCCGAGGGAGGACATGCAGCTCATCCCTCGTTCCTCTCGCCGCTTCCCGGACCCTTAGGCAAAGTCTCCTCTCAGTTTGCTTTTAGGCGTGCCTCCGTGCTCAGAAGCCACCCCGCATCAGGCAGGATACAGCGGGATGTAGTCTGGGCACGCAGAGTGCTTCTTTCCAGGGCCGGGGCAAAAACGAGAGCAAGCGCCTCACTTGCGCTTCTGTTTGCCGATGCTTAGAGGCGACCAGCGCGCAGCTTCCCGCTGTGTGTGCCGCTGTACTCAAACAGCCTCCAAAGCAGGGCACTTAGGCAACCATCCCGGGTGCAGCAGGAGTGCATCTGCCTGCCGAGGGAGGACGTGCAGCACATCCCCCGGTCCGCCCTCCACTTCCCTGACTCTTAGGCAAAGCCCGTCCCAGCTTGCTTCTAGGCGTGCCTCCGTGCTCAGAAGCCGCCCCATGGCAGGCAGGACACAGCGGGATGCATTCTGGGCGCGCAGAGTGCTGCTTCCCATGCTCGAGGCAAACCGAGAGCAGGTGCCTCACTTGCGCTTCTGTCTGCCGAGACTTAGAGGCGGACAAGCAGGAAGCTTCCCGCTGTGCGTGCTCCTGCACGCAACCAGCCTCGAAAGGAAGCAGGGCGCTAAGGCGAGCGCTCTGGGCATTCCAGGAGTGATTCTGCCTGCCGAGGAAAGAACGCAGCCTCTTCCCTGCCTCTTAGGCAAAGTCTCCTCTCAGTTTGTTGTTGGACACGCTTCCGTGCTCAGAAGCCACCCCGCATGAGGCAGGATACAGCGGGAAGCATTCTGGGCACGCAGAGTGCTGCTTCGCATGCTCGAGGCAAACCGAGAGCAGGTGCCTCACTTGCGCTTCTGTCTGCCGATGCTTAGAGACGACCAGCGCGCAGCTTCCCGCTGTGTGTGCTGCTGTACTCAAACAGCCTCCAAAGCAGGGCACTTAGGCAACTATCCCGGGTGCAGCAGGAGTGCATCTGCCTGCCGAGGGAGGACGTGCAGCACATCCCCCGGTCCGCCCTCCACTTCCCTGACTCTTAGGCAAAGCCCGTCCCAGCTTGCTTCTAGGCGTGCCTCCGTGCTCAGAAGCCGCCCCTATGGCAGGCAGGACACAGCGGGAAGCATTCTGGGCACGCAGAGTGCTGCTTCCCATGCCCGCGGCAAACCGAGAGCAGCTGCCTCACTCGCGTTTCTGTCTGCCGAGACTTAGAGCTGGCCAGCGCGCAGATTCCCACTCTGCGTGCTGCTGTGCTCAAACAGCCCCAAACAAAGCAGGGCGCTAAGGCAAGAGTACGAAGTGCACCAGGAGTGAATCTGCCTGCCGAGGGAGGACATGCAGCTCATCCCTCGTTCCTCTCGCCGCTTCCCGGACCCTTAGGCAAAGTCTCCTCTCAGTTTGCTTTTAGGCGTGCCTCCGTGCTCAGAAGCCACCCCGCATCAGGCAGGATACAGCGGGATGTAGTCTGGGCACGCAGAGTGCTTCTTTCCAGGGCCGGGGCAAAAACGAGAGCAAGCGCCTCACTTGCGCTTCTGTTTGCCGATGCTTAGAGGCGACCAGCGCGCAGCTTCCCGCTGTGTGTGCCGCTGTACTCAAACAGCCTCCAAAGCAGGGCACTTAGGCAACCATCCCGGGTGCAGCAGGAGTGCATCTGCCTGCCGAGGGAGGACGTGCAGCACATCCCCCGGTCCGCCCTCCACTTCCCTGACTCTTAGGCAAAGCCCGTCCCAGCTTGCTTCTAGGCGTGCCTCCGTGCTCAGAAGCCGCCCCATGGCAGGCAGGACACAGCGGGATGCATTCTGGGCGCGCAGAGTGCTGCTTCCCATGCTCGAGGCAAACCGAGAGCAGGTGCCTCACTTGCGCTTCTGTCTGCCGAGACTTAGAGGCGGACAAGCAGGAAGCTTCCCGCTGTGCGTGCTCCTGCACGCAACCAGCCTCCAAAGGAAGCAGGGCGCTAAGGCGAGCGCTCTGGGCACCCCAGGAGTGATTCTGCCTGCCGAGGAAAGACACGCAGCCACTTCCCTGCCTCTTAGGCAAAGTCTCCTCTCAGTTTGTTGATGGACACGCGTCCGTGCTCAGAAGCCACCCCGCATGAGGCAGGATACAGCGGGAAGCATTCTGGGCACGCAGAGTGCTGCTTCGCATGCTCGAGGCAAACCGAGAGCAGGTGCCTCACTTGCGCTTCTGTCTGCCGAGACTTAGAGGCGGACAAGCAGGAAGCTTCCCGCTGTGCGTGCTCCTGCACGCAACCAGCCTCCAAAGGAAGCAGGGCGCTAAGGCGAGCGCTCTGGGCATTCCAGGAGTGATTCTGCCTGCCGAGGAAAGAACGCAGCCTCTTCCCTGCCTCTTAGGCAAAGTCTCCTCTCAGTTTGTTGTTGGACACGCTTCCGTGCTCAGAAGCCACCCCGCATGAGGCAGGATACAGCGGGAAGCATTCTGGGCACGCAGAGTGCTGCTTCGCATGCTCGAGGCAAACCGAGAGCAGGTGCCTCACTTGCGCTTCTGTCTGCCGATGCTTAGAGACGACCAGCGCGCAGCTTCCCGCTGTGTGTGCTGCTGTACTCAAACAGCCTCCAAAGCAGGGCACTTAGGCAACTATCCCGGGTGCAGCAGGAGTGCATCTGCCTGCCGAGGGAGGACGTGCAGCACATCCCCCGGTCCGCCCTCCACTTCCCTGACTCTTAGGCAAAGCCCGTCCCAGCTTGCTTCTAGGCGTGCCTCCGTGCTCAGAAGCCGCCCCTATGGCAGGCAGAACACAGCGGGAAGCATTCTGGGCACGCAGAGTGCTGCTTCCCATGCCCGCGGCAAACCGAGAGCAGCTGCCTCACTCGCGTTTCTGTCTGCAGAGACTTAGAGCTGGCCAGCGCGCAGATTCCCACTCTGCGTGCTGCTGTGCTCAAACAGCCCCAAACAAAGCAGGGCGCTAAGGCAAGAGTACGAAGTGCACCAGGAGTGAATCTGCCTGCCGAGGGAGGACATGCAGCTCATCCCTCGTTCCTCTCGCCGCTTCCCGGACCCTTAGGCAAAGTCTCCTCTCAGTTTGCTTTTAGGCGTGCCTCCATGCTCAGAAGCCACCCCGCATCAGGCAGGATACAGCGGGATGTAGTCTGGGCACGCAGAGTGCTTCTTTCCAGGGCCGGGGCAAAAACGAGAGCAAGCGCCTCACTTGCGCTTCTGTTTGCCGATGCTTAGAGGCGACCAGCGCGCAGCTTCCCGCTGTGTGTGCCGCTGTACTCAAACAGCCTCCAAAGCAGGGCACTTAGGCAACCATCCCGGGTGCAGCAGGAGTGCATCTGCCTGCCGAGGGAGGACGTGCAGCACATCCCCCGGTCCGCCCTCCACTTCCCTGACTCTTAGGCAAAGCCCGTCCCAGCTTGCTTCTAGGCGTGCCTCCGTGCTCAGAAGCCGCCCCATGGCAGGCAGGACACAGCGGGATGCATTCTGGGCGCGCAGAGTGCTGCTTCCCATGCTCGAGGCAAACCGAGAGCAGGTGCCTCACTTGCGCTTCTGTCTGCCGAGACTTAGAGGCGGACAAGCAGGAAGCTTCCCGCTGTGCGTGCTCCTGCACGCAACCAGCCTCCAAAGGAAGCAGGGCGCTAAGGCGAGCGCTCTGGGCATTCCAGGAGTGATTCTGCCTGCCGAGGAAAGAACGCAGCCTCTTCCCTGCCTCTTAGGCAAAGTCTCCTCTCAGTTTGTTGTTGGACACGCTTCCGTGCTCAGAAGCCACCCCGCATGAGGCAGGATACAGCGGGAAGCATTCTGGGCACGCAGAGTGCTGCTTCGCATGCTCGAGGCAAACCGAGAGCAGGTGCCTCACTTGCGCTTCTGTCTGCCGATGCTTAGAGACGACCAGCGCGCAGCTTCCCGCTGTGTGTGCTGCTGTACTCAAACAGCCTCCAAAGCAGGGCACTTAGGCAACTATCCCGGGTGCAGCAGGAGTGCATCTGCCTGCCGAGGGAGGACGTGCAGCACATCCCCCGGTCCGCCCTCCACTTCCCTGACTCTTAGGCAAAGCCCGTCCCAGCTTGCTTCTAGGCGTGCCTCCGTGCTCAGAAGCCGCCCCTATGGCAGGCAGGACACAGCGGGATGCATTCTGGGCGCGCAGAGTGCTGCTTCGCATGCTCGAGGCAAACCGAGAGCAGGTGCCTCACTTGCGCTTCTGTCTGCCGAGACTTAGAGGCGGACAAGCAGGAAGCTTCCCGCTGTGCGTGCTCCTGCACGCAACCCGCCTCCAAAGGAAGCAGGGCGCTAAGGCGAGCGCTCTGGGCACCCCAGGAGTGATTCTGCCTGCCGAGGAAAGACACGCAGCCTCTTCCCTGCCTCTTAGGCAAAGTCTCCTCTCAGTTTGTTGTTGGACACGCGTCCGTGCTCAGAAGCCACCCTGCATGAGGCAGGACACAGCGGGAAGCATTCTGGGCACGCAGAGTGCTGCTTCCCATGCCCGCGGCAAACCGAGAGCAGCTGCCTCACTCGCGTTTCTGTCTGCAGAGACTTAGAGCTGGCCAGCGCGCAGATTCCCACTCTGCGTGCTGCTGTGCTCAAACAGCCCCAAACAAAGCAGGGCGCTAAGGCAAGAGTACGAAGTGCACCAGGAGTGAATCTGCCTGCCGAGGGAGGACATGCAGCTCATCCCTCGTTCCTCTCGCTGCTTCCCGGACCCTTAGGCAAAGTCTCCTCTCAGTTTGCTTTTAGGCGTGCCTCCATGCTCAGAAGCCACCCCGCATCAGGCAGGATACAGCGGGATGTAGTCTGGGCACGCAGAGTGCTTCTTTCCAGGGCCGGGGCAAAAACGAGAGCAAGCGCCTCACTTGCGCTTCTGTTTGCCGATGCTTAGAGGCGACCAGCGCGCAGCTTCCCGCTGTGTGTGCCGCTGTACTCAAACAGCCTCCAAAGCAGGGCACTTAGGCAACCATCCCGGGTGCAGCAGGAGTGCATCTGCCTGCCGAGGGAGGACGTGCAGCACATCCCCCGGTCCGCCCTCCACTTCCCTGACTCTTAGGCAAAGCCCGTCCCAGCTTGCTTCTAGGCGTGCCTCCGTGCTCAGAAGCCGCCCCATGGCAGGCAGGACACAGCGGGATGCATTCTGGGCGCGCAGAGTGCTGCTTCGCATGCTCGAGGCAAACCGAGAGCAGGTGCCTCACTTGCGCTTCTGTCTGCCGAGACTTAGAGGCGGACAAGCAGGAAGCTTCCCGCTGTGCGTGCTCCTGCACGCAACCAGCCTCCAAAGGAAGCAGGGCGCTAAGGCGAGCGCTCTGGGCATTCCAGGAGTGATTCTGCCTGCCGAGGAAAGAACGCAGCCTCTTCCCTGCCTCTTAGGCAAAGTCTCCTCTCAGTTTGTTGTTGGACACGCTTCCGTGCTCAGAAGCCACCCCGCATGAGGCAGGATACAGCGGGAAGCATTCTGGGCACGCAGAGTGCTGCTTCGCATGCTCGAGGCAAACCGAGAGCAGGTGCCTCACTTGCGCTTCTGTCTGCCGAGACTTAGAGGCGGACAAGCAGGAAGCTTCCCGCTGTGCGTGCTCCTGCACGCAACCAGCCTCCAAAGGAAGCAGGGCGCTAAGGTGAGCGCTCTGGGCACCCCAGGAGTGATTCTGCCTGCCGAGGAAAGACACGCAGCCTCTTCCCTGCCTCTTAGGCAAAGTCTCCTCTCAGTTTGTTGTTGGACACGCGTCCGTGCTCAGAAGCCACCCTGCATGAGGCAGGACACAGCGGGAAGCATTCTGGGCACGCAGAGTGCTGCTTCGCATGCTCGAGGCAAACCGAGAGCAGGTGCCTCACTTGCGCTTCTGTCTGCCGAGACTTAGAGGCGGACAAGCAGGAAGCTTCCCGCTGTGCGTGCTCCTGCACGCAACCAGCCTCCAAAGGAAGCAGGGCGCTAAGGCGAGCGCTCTGGGCATTCCAGGAGTGATTCTGCCTGCCGAGGAAAGAACGCAGCCTCTTCCCTGCCTCTTAGGCAAAGTCTCCTCTCAGTTTGTTGTTGGACACGCTTCCGTGCTCAGAAGCCACCCCGCATGAGGCAGGATACAGCGGGAAGCATTCTGGGCACGCAGAGTGCTGCTTCGCATGCTCGAGGCAAACCGAGAGCAGGTGCCTCACTTGCGCTTCTGTCTGCCGAGACTTAGAGGCGGACAAGCAGGAAGCTTCCCGCTGTGCGTGCTCCTGCACGCAACCAGCCTCCAAAGGAAGCAGGGCGCTAAGGTGAGCGCTCTGGGCACCCCAGGAGTGATTCTGCCTGCCGAGGAAAGACACGCAGCCTCTTCCCTGCCTCTTAGGCAAAGTCTCCTCTCAGTTTGTTGTTGGACACGCGTCCGTGCTCAGAAGCCACCCTGCATGAGGCAGGACACAGCGGGAAGCATTCTGGGCACGCAGAGTGCTGCTTCCCATGCCCGCGGCAAACCGAGAGCA
Organism: Rhea pennata; assembly: GCF_028389875.1. NCBI lineage: Eukaryota > Metazoa > Chordata > Aves > Rheiformes > Rheidae > Rhea > Rhea pennata. The sequence goes on from NC_084663.1 coordinate 80,312,988, forward strand.
GCTGCCTCACTCGCGTTTCTGTCTGCAGAGACTTAGAGCTGGCCAGCGCGCAGATTCCCACTCTGCGCGCTGCTGTGCTCAAACAGCCCCAAACAAAGCAGGGCGCAAAGGCAAGAGTACGAAGTGCACCAGGAGTGAATCTGCCTGCCGAGGGAGGACATGCAGCTCATCCCTCGTTCCTCTCGCCGCTTCCCGGACCCTTAGGCAAAGTCTCCTCTCAGTTTGCTTTTAGGCGTGCCTCCATGCTCAGAAGCCACCCCGCATCAGGCAGGATACAGCGGGATGTAGTCTGGGCACGCAGAGTGCTTCTTTCCAGGGCCGGGGCAAAAACGAGAGCAAGCGCCTCACTTGCGCTTCTGTTTGCCGATGCTTAGAGGCGACCAGCGCGCAGCTTCCCGCTGTGTGTGCTGCTGTACTCAAACAGCCTCCAAAGCAGGGCACTTAGGCAACCATCCCGGGTGCAGCAGGAGTGCATCTGCCTGCCGAGGGAGGACGTGCAGCACATCCCCCGGTCCGCCCTCCACTTCCCTGACTCTTAGGCAAAGCCCGTCCCAGCTTGCTTCTAGGCGTGCCTCCGTGCTCAGAAGCCGCCCCATGGCAGGCAGGACACAGCGGGATGCATTCTGGGCGCGCAGAGTGCTGCTTCCCATGCTCGAGGCAAACCGAGAGCAGGTGCCTCACTTGCGCTTCTGTCTGCCGAGACTTAGAGGCGGACAAGCAGGAAGCTTCCCGCTGTGCGTGCTCCTGCACGCAACCAGCCTCCAAAGGAAGCAGGGCGCTAAGGCGAGCGCTCTGGGCACCCCAGGAGTGATTCTGCCTGCCGAGGAAAGACACGCAGCCACTTCCCTGCCTCTTAGGCAAAGTCTCCTCTCAGTTTGTTGATGGACACGCGTCCGTGCTCAGAAGCCACCCCGCATGAGGCAGGATACAGCGGGAAGCATTCTGGGCACGCAGAGTGCTGCTTCCCATGCCCGCGGCAAACCGAGAGCAGGTGCCTCACTTGCGCTTCTGTCTGCCGAGACTTAGAGGCGGACAAGCAGGAAGCTTCCCGCTGTGCGTGCTCCTGCACGCAACCAGCCTCCAAAGGAAGCAGGGCGCTAAGGCGAGCGCTCTGGGCATTCCAGGAGTGATTCTGCCTGCCGAGGAAAGAACGCAGCCTCTTCCCTGCCTCTTAGGCAAAGTCTCCTCTCAGTTTGTTGTTGGACACGCTTCCGTGCTCAGAAGCCACCCCGCATGAGGCAGGATACAGCGGGAAGCATTCTGGGCACGCAGAGTGCTGCTTCGCATGCTCGAGGCAAACCGAGAGCAGGTGCCTCACTTGCGCTTCTGTCTGCCGATGCTTAGAGACGACCAGCGCGCAGCTTCCCGCTGTGTGTGCTGCTGTACTCAAACAGCCTCCAAAGCAGGGCACTTAGGCAACTATCCCGGGTGCAGCAGGAGTGCATCTGCCTGCCGAGGGAGGACGTGCAGCACATCCCCCGGTCCGCCCTCCACTTCCCTGACTCTTAGGCAAAGCCCGTCCCAGCTTGCTTCTAGGCGTGCCTCCGTGCTCAGAAGCCGCCCCTATGGCAGGCAGGACACAGCGGGATGCATTCTGGGCGCGCAGAGTGCTGCTTCGCATGCTCGAGGCAAACCGAGAGCAGGTGCCTCACTTGCGCTTCTGTCTGCCGAGACTTAGAGGCGGACAAGCAGGAAGCTTCCCGCTGTGCGTGCTCCTGCACGCAACCCGCCTCCAAAGGAAGCAGGGCGCTAAGGCGAGCGCTCTGGGCACCCCAGGAGTGATTCTGCCTGCCGAGGAAAGACACGCAGCCTCTTCCCTGCCTCTTAGGCAAAGTCTCCTCTCAGTTTGTTGTTGGACACGCGTCCGTGCTCAGAAGCCACCCTGCATGAGGCAGGACACAGCGGGAAGCATTCTGGGCACGCAGAGTGCTGCTTCCCATGCCCGCGGCAAACCGAGAGCAGCTGCCTCACTCGCGTTTCTGTCTGCAGAGACTTAGAGCTGGCCAGCGCGCAGATTCCCACTCTGCGTGCTGCTGTGCTCAAACAGCCCCAAACAAAGCAGGGCGCTAAGGCAAGAGTACGAAGTGCACCAGGAGTGAATCTGCCTGCCGAGGGAGGACATGCAGCTCATCCCTCGTTCCTCTCGCCGCTTCCCGGACCCTTAGGCAAAGTCTCCTCTCAGTTTGCTTTTAGGCGTGCCTCCATGCTCAGAAGCCACCCCGCATCAGGCAGGATACAGCGGGATGTAGTCTGGGCACGCAGAGTGCTTCTTTCCAGGGCCGGGGCAAAAACGAGAGCAAGCGCCTCACTTGCGCTTCTGTTTGCCGATGCTTAGAGGCGACCAGCGCGCAGCTTCCCGCTGTGTGTGCCGCTGTACTCAAACAGCCTCCAAAGCAGGGCACTTAGGCAACCATCCCGGGTGCAGCAGGAGTGCATCTGCCTGCCGAGGGAGGACGTGCAGCACATCCCCCGGTCCGCCCTCCACTTCCCTGACTCTTAGGCAAAGCCCGTCCCAGCTTGCTTCTAGGCGTGCCTCCGTGCTCAGAAGCCGCCCCATGGCAGGCAGGACACAGCGGGATGCATTCTGGGCGCGCAGAGTGCTGCTTCCCATGCTCGAGGCAAACCGAGAGCAGGTGCCTCACTTGCGCTTCTGTCTGCCGAGACTTAGAGGCGGACAAGCAGGAAGCTTCCCGCTGTGCGTGCTCCTGCACGCAACCAGCCTCCAAAGGAAGCAGGGCGCTAAGGCGAGCGCTCTGCGCACCCCAGGAGTGATTCTGCCTGCCGAGGAAAGACACGCAGCCACTTCCCTGCCTCTTAGGCAAAGTCTCCTCTCAGTTTGTTGATGGACACGCGTCCGTGCTCAGAAGCCACCCCGCATGAGGCAGGATACAGCGGGAAGCATTCTGGGCACGCAGAGTGCTGCTTCCCATGCCCGCGGCAAACCGAGAGCAGGTGCCTCACTTGCGCTTCTGTCTGCCGAGACTTAGAGGCGGACAAGCAGGAAGCTTCCCGCTGTGCGTGCTCCTGCACGCAACCAGCCTCCAAAGGAAGCAGGGCGCTAAGGCGAGCGCTCTGGGCATTCCAGGAGTGATTCTGCCTGCCGAGGAAAGAACGCAGCCTCTTCCCTGCCTCTTAGGCAAAGTCTCCTCTCAGTTTGTTGTTGGACACGCTTCCGTGCTCAGAAGCCACCCCGCATGAGGCAGGATACAGCGGGAAGCATTCTGGGCACGCAGAGTGCTGCTTCGCATGCTCGAGGCAAACCGAGAGCAGGTGCCTCACTTGCGCTTCTGTCTGCCGATGCTTAGAGACGACCAGCGCGCAGCTTCCCGCTGTGTGTGCTGCTGTACTCAAACAGCCTCCAAAGCAGGGCACTTAGGCAACTATCCCGGGTGCAGCAGGAGTGCATCTGCCTGCCGAGGGAGGACGTGCAGCACATTCCCCGGTCCGCCCTCCACTTCCCTGACTCTTAGGCAAAGCCCGTCCCAGCTTTCTTCTAGGCGTGCCTCCGTGCTCAGAAGCCGCCCCTATGGCAGGCAGGACACAGCGGGATGCATTCTGGGCGCGCAGAGTGCTGCTTCGCATGCTCGAGGCAAACCGAGAGCAGGTGCCTCACTTGCGCTTCTGTCTGCCGAGACTTAGAGGCGGACAAGCAGGAAGCTTCCCGCTGTGCGTGCTCCTGCACGCAACCCGCCTCCAAAGGAAGCAGGGCGCTAAGGCGAGCGCTCTGGGCACCCCAGGAGTGATTCTGCCTGCCGAGGAAAGACACGCAGCCTCTTCCCTGCCTCTTAGGCAAAGTCTCCTCTCAGTTTGTTGTTGGACACGCGTCCGTGCTCAGAAGCCACCCCGCATGAGGCAGGACACAGCGGGAAGCATTCTGGGCACGCAGAGTGCTGCTTCCCATGCCCGCGGCAAACCGAGAGCAGCTGCCTCACTCGCGTTTCTGTCTGCAGAGACTTAGAGCTGGCCAGCGCACAGATTCCCACTCTGCGTGCTGCTGTGCTCAAACAGCCCCAAACAAAGCAGGGCGCTAAGGCAAGAGTACGAAGTGCACCAGGAGTGAATCTGCCTGCCGAGGGAGGACATGCAGCTCATCCCTCGTTCCTCTCGCTGCTTCCCGGACCCTTAGGCAAAGTCTCCTCTCAGTTTGCTTTTAGGCGTGCCTCCATGCTCAGAAGCCACCCCGCATCAGGCAGGATACAGCGGGATGTAGTCTGGGCACGCAGAGTGCTTCTTTCCAGGGCAGGGGCAAAAACGAGAGCAAGCGCCTCACTTGCGCTTCTGTTTGCCGATGCTTAGAGGCGACCAGCGCGCAGCTTCCCGCTGTGTGTGCCGCTGTACTCAAACAGCCTCCAAAGCAGGGCACTTAGGCAACCATCCCGGGTGCAGCAGGAATGCATCTGCCTGCCGAGGGAGGACGTGCAGCACATCCCCCGGTCCGCCCTCCACTTCCCTGACTCTTAGGCAAAGCCCGTCCCAGCTTGCTTCTAGGCGTGCCTCCGTGCTCAGAAGCCGCCCCATGGCAGGCAGGACACAGCGGGATGCATTCTGGGCGCGCAGAGTGCTGCTTCCCATGCTCGAGGCAAACCGAGAGCAGGTGCCTCACTTGCGCTTCTGTCTGCCGATGCTTAGAGACGACCAGCGCGCAGCTTCCCGCTGTGTGTGCTGCTGTACTCAAACAGCCTCCAAAGCAGGGCACTTAGGCAACTATCCCGGGTGCAGCAGGAGTGCATCTGCCTGCCGAGGGAGGACGTGCAGCACATCCCCCGGTCCGCCCTCCACTTCCCTGACTCTTAGGCAAAGCCCGTCCCAGCTTGCTTCTAGGCGTGCCTCCGTGCTCAGAAGCCGCCCCTATGGCAGGCAGGACACAGCGGGATGCATTCTGGGCGCGCAGAGTGCTGCTTCGCATGCTCGAGGCAAACCGAGAGCAGGTGCCTCACTTGCGCTTCTGTCTGCCGAGACTTAGAGGCGGACAAGCAGGAAGCTTCCCGCTGTGCGTGCTCCTGCACGCAACCCGCCTCCAAAGGAAGCAGGGCGCTAAGGCGAGCGCTCTGGGCACCCCAGGAGTGATTCTGCCTGCCGAGGAAAGACACGCAGCCTCTTCCCTGCCTCTTAGGCAAAGTCTCCTCTCAGTTTGTTGTTGGACACGCGTCCGTGCTCAGAAGCCACCCTGCATGAGGCAGGACACAGCGGGAAGCATTCTGGGCACGCAGAGTGCTGCTTCCCATGCCCGCGGCAAACCGAGAGCAGCTGCCTCACTCGCGTTTCTGTCTGCAGAGACTTAGAGCTGGCCAGCGCGCAGATTCCCACTCTGCGTGCTGCTGTGCTCAAACAGCCCCAAACAAAGCAGGGCGCTAAGGCAAGAGTACGAAGTGCACCAGGAGTGAATCTGCCTGCCGAGGGAGGACATGCAGCTCATCCCTCGTTCCTCTCGCCGCTTCCCGGACCCTTAGGCAAAGTCTCCTCTCAGTTTGCTTTTAGGCGTGCCTCCATGCTCAGAAGCCACCCCGCATCAGGCAGGATACAGCGGGATGTAGTCTGGGCACGCAGAGTGCTTCTTTCCAGGGCCGGGGCAAAAACGAGAGCAAGCGCCTCACTTGCGCTTCTGTTTGCCGATGCTTAGAGGCGACCAGCGCGCAGCTTCCCGCTGTGTGTGCCGCTGTACTCAAACAGCCTCCAAAGCAGGGCACTTAGGCAACCATCCCGGGTGCAGCAGGAGTGCATCTGCCTGCCGAGGGAGGACGTGCAGCACACCCCCCGGTCCGCCCTCCACTTCCCTGACTCTTAGGCAAAGCCCGTCCCAGCTTGCTTCTAGGCGTGCCTCCGTGCTCAGAAGCCGCCCCATGGCAGGCAGGACACAGCGGGATGCATTCTGGGCGCGCAGAGTGCTGCTTCGCATGCTCGAGGCAAACCGAGAGCAGGTGCCTCACTTGCGCTTCTGTCTGCCGAGACTTAGAGGCGGACAAGCAGGAAGCTTCCCGCTGTGCGTGCTCCTGCACGCAACCAGCCTCCAAAGGAAGCAGGGCGCTAAGGCGAGCGCTCTGGGCACCCCAGGAGTGATTCTGCCTGCCGAGGAAAGACACGCAGCCACTTCCCTGCCTCTTAGGCAAAGTCTCCTCTCAGTTTGTTGATGGACACGCGTCCGTGCTCAGAAGCCACCCCGCATGAGGCAGGATACAGCGGGAAGCATTCTGGGCACGCAGAGTGCTGCTTCCCATGCCCGCGGCAAACCGAGAGCAGGTGCCTCACTTGCGCTTCTGTCTGCTGAGACTTAGAGGCGGACAAGCAGGAAGCTTCCCGCTGTGCGTGCTCCTGCACGCAACCAGCCTCCAAAGGAAGCAGGGCGCTAAGGCGAGCGCTCTGGGCATTCCAGGAGTGATTCTGCCTGCCGAGGAAAGAACGCAGCCTCTTCCCTGCCTCTTAGGCAAAGTCTTCTCTCAGTTTGTTGTTGGACACGCTTCCGTGCTCAGAAGCCACCCCGCATGAGGCAGGATACAGCGGGAAGCATTCTGTGCACGCAGAGTGCTGCTTCGCATGCTCGAGGCAAACCGAGAGCAGGTGCCTCACTTGCGCTTCTGTCTGCCGATGCTTAGAGACGACCAGCGCGCAGCTTCCCGCTGTGTGTGCTGCTGTACTCAAACAGCCTCCAAAGCAGGGCACTTAGGCAACTATCCCGGGTGCAGCAGGAGTGCATCTGCCTGCCGAGGGAGGACGTGCAGCACATCCCCCGGTCCGCCCTCCACTTCCCTGACTCTTAGGCAAAGCCCGTCCCAGCTTGCTTCTAGGCGTGCCTCCGTGCTCAGACGCCGCCCCATGGCAGGCAGGACACAGCGGGATGCATTCTGGGCGCGCAGAGTGCTGCTTCCCATGCCCGCGGCAAACCGAGAGCAGGTGCCTCACTTGCGCTTCTGTCTGCCGAGACTTAGAGGCGGACAAGCAGGAAGCTTCCCGCTGTGCGTGCTCCTGCACGCAACCAGCCTCCAAAGGAAGCAGGGCGCTAAGGCGAGCGCTCTGGGCACCCCAGGAGTGATTCTGCCTGCCGAGGAAAGACACGCAGCCACTTCCCTGCCTCTTAGGCAAAGTCTCCTCTCAGTTTGTTGATGGACACGCGTCCGTGCTCAGAAGCCACCCCGCATGAGGCAGGATACAGCGGGAAGCATTCTGGGCACGCAGAGTGCTGCTTCCCATGCCCGCGGCAAACCGAGAGCAGCTGCCTCACTCGCGTTTCTGTCTGCAGAGACTTAGAGCTGGCCAGCGCGCAGATTCCCACTCTGCGTGCTGCTGTGCTCAAACAGCCCCAAACAAAGCAGGGCGCTAAGGCAAGAGTACGAAGTGCACCAGGAGTGAATCTGCCTGCCGAGGGAGGACATGCAGCTCATCCCTCGTTCCTCTCGCCGCTTCCCGGACCCTTAGGCAAAGTCTCCTCTCAGTTTGCTTTTAGGCGTGCCTCCATGCTCAGAAGCCACCCCGCATCAGGCAGGATACAGCGGGATGTAGTCTGGGCACGCAGAGTGCTTCTTTCCAGGGCCGGGGCAAAAACGAGAGCAAGCGCCTCACTTGCGCTTCTGTTTGCCGATGCTTAGAGGCGACCAGCGCGCAGCTTCCCGCTGTGTGTGCCGCTGTACTCAAACAGCCTCCAAAGCAGGGCACTTAGGCAACCATCCCGGGTGCAGCAGGAGTGCATCTGCCTGCCGAGGGAGGACGTGCAGCACATCCCCCGGTCCGCCCTCCACTTCCCTGACTCTTAGGCAAAGCCCGTCCCAGCTTGCTTCTAGGCGTGCCTCCGTGCTCAGAAGCCGCCCCATGGCAGGCAGGACACAGCGGGATGCATTCTGGGCGCGCAGAGTGCTGCTTCCCATGCTCGAGGCAAACCGAGAGCAGGTGCCTCACTTGCGCTTCTGTCTGCCGAGACTTAGAGGCGGACAAGCAGGAAGCTTCCCGCTGTGCGTGCTCCTGCACGCAACCAGCCTCCAAAGGAAGCAGGGCGCTAAGGCGAGCGCTCTGGGCATTCCAGGAGTGATTCTGCCTGCCGAGGAAAGAACGCAGCCTCTTCCCTGCCTCTTAGGCAAAGTCTCCTCTCAGTTTGTTGTTGGACACGCTTCCGTGCTCAGAAGCCACCCCGCATGAGGCAGGATACAGCGGGAAGCATTCTGGGCACGCAGAGTGCTGCTTCGCATGCTCGAGGCAAACCGAGAGCAGGTGCCTCACTCGCGCTCCTGTCTGCTGATGCTTAGAGGCGACCAGCGCGCAGCTTCCCGCTGTGTGTGCTGCTGTACTCAAACAGCCTCCAAAGCAGGGCACTTAGGCAACTATCCCGGGTGCAGCAGGAGTGCATCTGCCTGCCGAGGGAGGACGTGCAGCACATCCCCCGGTCCGCCCTCCACTTCCCTGACTCTTAGGCAAAGCCCGTCCCAGCTTGCTTCTAGGCGTGCCTCCGTGCTCAGAAGCCGCCCCTATGGCAGGCAGGACACAGCGGGATGCATTCTGGGCGCGCAGAGTGCTGCTTCGCATGCTCGAGGCAAACCGAGAGCAGGTGCCTCACTTGCGCTTCTGTCTGCCGAGACTTAGAGGCGGACAAGCAGGAAGCTTCCCGCTGTGCGTGCTCCTGCACGCAACCAGCCTCCAAAGGAAGCAGGGCGCTAAGGCGAGCGCTCTGGGCACCCCAGGAGTGATTCTGCCTGCCGAGGAAAGACACGCAGCCTCTTCCCTGCCTCTTAGGCAAAGTCTCCTCTCTGTTGTTGGACACGCGTCCGTGCTCAGAAGCCACCCTGCATGAGGCAGGACACAGCGGGAAGCATTCTGGGCACGCAGAGTGCTGCTTCCCATGCCCGCGGCAAACCGAGAGCAGCTGCCTCACTCGCGTTTCTGTCTGCAGAGACTTAGAGCTGGCCAGCGCGCAGATTCCCACTCTGCGTGCTGCTGTGCTCAAACAGCCCCAAACAAAGCAGGGCGCTAAGGCAAGAGTACGAAGTGCACCAGGAGTGAATCTGCCTGCCGAGGGAGGACATGCAGCTCATCCCTCGTTCCTCTCGCCGCTTCCCGGACCCTTAGGCAAAGTCTCCTCTCAGTTTGCTTTTAGGCGTGCCTCCATGCTCAGAAGCCACCCCGCATCAGGCAGGATACAGCGGGATGTAGTCTGGGCACGCAGAGTGCTTCTTTCCAGGGCCGGGGCAAAAACGAGAGCAAGCGCCTCACTTGCGCTTCTGTTTGCCGATGCTTAGAGGCGACCAGCGCGCAGCTTCCCGCTGTGTGTGCCGCTGTACTCAAACAGCCTCCAAAGCAGGGCACTTAGGCAACCATCCCGGGTGCAGCAGGAGTGCATCTGCCTGCCGAGGGAGGACGTGCAGCACATCCCCCGGTCCGCCCTCCACTTCCCTGACTCTTAGGCAAAGCCCGTCCCAGCTTGCTTCTAGGCGTGCCTCCGTGCTCAGAAGCCGCCCCATGGCAGGCAGGACACAGCGGGATGCATTCTGGGCGCGCAGAGTGCTGCTTCCCATGCTCGAGGCAAACCGAGAGCAGGTGCCTCACTTGCGCTTCTGTCTGCCGAGACTTAGAGGCGGACAAGCAGGAAGCTTCCCGCTGTGCGTGCTCCTGCACGCAACCAGCCTCCAAAGGAAGCAGGGCGCTAAGGCGAGCGCTCTGGGCACCCCAGGAGTGATTCTGCCTGCCGAGGAAAGACACGCAGCCACTTCCCTGCCTCTTAGGCAAAGTCTCCTCTCAGTTTGTTGATGGACACGCGTCCGTGCTCAGAAGCCACCCCGCATGAGGCAGGATACAGCGGGAAGCATTCTGGGCACGCAGAGTGCTGCTTCCCATGCCCGCGGCAAACCGAGAGCAGGTGCCTCACTTGCGCTTCTGTCTGCCGAGACTTAGAGGCGGACAAGCAGGAAGCTTCCCGCTGTGCGTGCTCCTGCACGCAACCAGCCTCCAAAGGAAGCAGGGCGCTAAGGCGAGCGCTCTGGGCATTCCAGGAGTGATTCTGCCTGCCGAGGAAAGAACGCAGCCTCTTCCCTGCCTCTTAGGCAAAGTCTCCTCTCAGTTTGTTGTTGGACACGCTTCCGTGCTCAGAAGCCACCCCGCATGAGGCAGGATACAGCGGGAAGCATTCTGGGCACGCAGAGTGCTGCTTCGCATGCTCGAGGCAAACCGAGAGCAGGTGCCTCACTTGCGCTTCTGTCTGCCGATGCTTAGAGACGACCAGCGCGCAGCTTCCCGCTGTGTGTGCTGCTGTACTCAAACAGCCTCCAAAGCAGGGCACTTAGGCAACTATCCCGGGTGCAGCAGGAGTGCATCTGCCTGCCGAGGGAGGACGTGCAGCACATTCCCCAGTCCGCCCTCCACTTCCCTGACTCTTAGGCAAAGCCCGTCCCAGCTTGCTTCTAGGCGTGCCTCCGTGCTCAGAAGCCGCCCCTATGGCAGGCAGGACACAGCGGGATGCATTCTGGGCGCGCAGAGTGCTGCTTCGCATGCTCGAGGCAAACCGAGAGCAGGTGCCTCACTTGCGCTTCTGTCTGCCGAGACTTAGAGGCGGACAAGCAGGAAGCTTCCCGCTGTGCGTGCTCCTGCACGCAACCCGCCTCCAAAGGAAGCAGGGCGCTAAGGCGAGCGCTCTGGGCACCCCAGGAGTGATTCTGCCTGCCGAGGAAAGACACGCAGCCTCTTCCCTGCCTCTTAGGCAAAGTCTCCTCTCAGTTTGTTGTTGGACACGCGTCCGTGCTCAGAAGCCACCCTGCATGAGGCAGGACACAGCGGGAAGCATTCTGGGCACGCAGAGTGCTGCTTCCCATGCCCGCGGCAAACCGAGAGCAGCTGCCTCACTCGCGTTTCTGTCTGCAGAGACTTAGAGCTGGCCAGCGCGCAGATTCCCACTCTGCGTGCTGCTGTGCTCAAACAGCCCCAAACAAAGCAGGGCGCTAAGGCAAGAGTACGAAGTGCACCAGGAGTGAATCTGCCTGCCGAGGGAGGACATGCAGCTCATCCCTCGTTCCTCTCGCTGCTTCCCGGACCCTTAGGCAAAGTCTCCTCTCAGTTTGCTTTTAGGCGTGCCTCCATGCTCAGAAGCCACCCCGCATCAGGCAGGATACAGCGGGATGTAGTCTGGGCACGCAGAGTGCTTCTTTCCAGGGCAGGGGCAAAAACGAGAGCAAGCGCCTCACTTGCGCTTCTGTTTGCCGATGCTTAGAGGCGACCAGCGCGCAGCTTCCCGCTGTGTGTGCCGCTGTACTCAAACAGCCTCCAAAGCAGGGCACTTAGGCAACCATCCCGGGTGCAGCAGGAATGCATCTGCCTGCCGAGGGAGGACGTGCAGCACATCCCCCGGTCCGCCCTCCACTTCCCTGACTCTTAGGCAAAGCCCGTCCCAGCTTGCTTCTAGGCGTGCCTCCGTGCTCAGAAGCCGCCCCATGGCAGGCAGGACACAGCGGGATGCATTCTGGGCGCGCAGAGTGCTGCTTCCCATGCTCGAGGCAAACCGAGAGCAGGTGCCTCACTTGCGCTTCTGTCTGCCGATGCTTAGAGACGACCAGCGCGCAGCTTCCCGCTGTGTGTGCTGCTGTACTCAAACAGCCTCCAAAGCAGGGCACTTAGGCAACTATCCCGGGTGCAGCAGGAGTGCATCTGCCTGCCGAGGGAGGACGTGCAGCACATCCCCCGGTCCGCCCTCCACTTCCCTGACTCTTAGGCAAAGCCCGTCCCAGCTTGCTTCTAGGCGTGCCTCCGTGCTCAGAAGCCGCCCCTATGGCAGGCAGGACACAGCGGGATGCATTCTGGGCGCGCAGAGTGCTGCTTCGCATGCTCGAGGCAAACCGAGAGCAGGTGCCTCACTTGCGCTTCTGTCTGCCGAGACTTAGAGGCGGACAAGCAGGAAGCTTCCCGCTGTGCGTGCTCCTGCACGCAACCCGCCTCCAAAGGAAGCAGGGCGCTAAGGCGAGCGCTCTGGGCACCCCAGGAGTGATTCTGCCTGCCGAGGAAAGACACGCAGCCTCTTCCCTGCCTCTTAGGCAAAGTCTCCTCTCAGTTTGTTGTTGGACACGCGTCCGTGCTCAGAAGCCACCCTGCATGAGGCAGGACACAGCGGGAAGCATTCTGGGCACGCAGAGTGCTGCTTCCCATGCCCGCGGCAAACCGAGAGCAGCTGCCTCACTCGCGTTTCTGTCTGCAGAGACTTAGAGCTGGCCAGCGCGCAGATTCCCACTCTGCGTGCTGCTGTGCTCAAACAGCCCCAAACAAAGCAGGGCGCTAAGGCAAGAGTACGAAGTGCACCAGGAGTGAATCTGCCTGCCGAGGGAGGACATGCAGCTCATCCCTCGTTCCTCTCGCCGCTTCCCGGACCCTTAGGCAAAGTCTCCTCTCAGTTTGCTTTTAGGCGTGCCTCCATGCTCAGAAGCCACCCCGCATCAGGCAGGATACAGCGGGATGTAGTCTGGGCACGCAGAGTGCTTCTTTCCAGGGCCGGGGCAAAAACGAGAGCAAGCGCCTCACTTGCGCTTCTGTTTGCCGATGCTTAGAGGCGACCAGCGCGCAGCTTCCCGCTGTGTGTGCCGCTGTACTCAAACAGCCTCCAAAGCAGGGCACTTAGGCAACCATCCCGGGTGCAGCAGGAGTGCATCTGCCTGCCGAGGGAGGACGTGCAGCACATCCCCCGGTCCGCCCTCCACTTCCCTGACTCTTAGGCAAAGCCCGTCCCAGCTTGCTTCTAGGCGTGCCTCCGTGCTCAGAAGCCGCCCCATGGCAGGCAGGACACAGCGGGATGCATTCTGGGCGCGCAGAGTGCTGCTTCCCATGCTCGAGGCAAACCGAGAGCAGGTGCCTCACTTGCGCTTCTGTCTGCCGAGACTTAGAGGCGGACAAGCAGGAAGCTTCCCGCTGTGCGTGCTCCTGCACGCAACCAGCCTCCAAAGGAAGCAGGGCGCTAAGGCGAGCGCTCTGGGCACCCCAGGAGTGATTCTGCCTGCCGAGGAAAGACACGCAGCCACTTCCCTGCCTCTTAGGCAAAGTCTCCTCTCAGTTTGTTGATGGACACGCGTCCGTGCTCAGAAGCCACCCCGCATGAGGCAGGATACAGCGGGAAGCATTCTGGGCACGCAGAGTGCTGCTTCCCATGCCCGCGGCAAACCGAGAGCAGGTGCCTCACTTGCGCTTCTGTCTGCCGAGACTTAGAGGCGGACAAGCAGGAAGCTTCCCGCTGTGCGTGCTCCTGCACGCAACCAGCCTCCAAAGGAAGCAGGGCGCTAAGGCGAGCGCTCTGGGCATTCCAGGAGTGATTCTGCCTGCCGAGGAAAGAACGCAGCCTCTTCCCTGCCTCTTAGGCAAAGTCTCCTCTCAGTTTGTTGTTGGACACGCTTCCGTGCTCAGAAGCCACCCTGCATGAGGCAGGACACAGCGGGAAGCATTCTGGGCACGCAGAGTGCTGCTTCCCATGCCCGCGGCAAACCGAGAGCAGCTGCCTCACTCGCGTTTCTGTCTGCAGAGACTTAGAGCTGGCCAGCGCGCAGATTCCCACTCTGCGTGCTGCTGTGCTCAAACAGCCCCAAACAAAGCAGGGCGCTAAGGCAAGAGTACGAAGTGCACCAGGAGTGAATCTGCCTGCCGAGGGAGGACATGCAGCTCATCCCTCGTTCCTCTAGCCGCTTCCCGGACCCTTAGGCAAAGTCTCCTCTCAGTTTGCTTTTAGGCGTGCCTCCATGCTCAGAAGCCACCCCGCATCAGGCAGGATACAGCGGGATGTAGTCTGGGCACGCAGAGTGCTTCTTTCCAGGGCAGGGGCAAAAACGAGAGCAAGCGCCTCACTTGCGCTTCTGTTTGCCGATGCTTAGAGGCGACCAGCGCGCAGCTTCCCGCTGTGTGTGCCGCTGTACTCAAACAGCCTCCAAAGCAGGGCACTTAGGCAACCATCCCGGGTGCAGCAGGAGTGCATCTGCCTGCCGAGGGAGGACGTGCAGCACATCCCCCGGTCCGCCCTCCACTTCCCTGACTCTTAGGCAAAGCCCGTCCCAGCTTGCTTCTAGGCGTGCCTCCGTGCTCAGAAGCCGCCCCATGGCAGGCAGGACACAGCGGGATGCATTCTGGGCGCGCAGAGTGCTGCTTCCCATGCTCGAGGCAAACCGAGAGCAGGTGCCTCACTTGCGCTTCTGTCTGCCGAGACTTAGAGGCGGACAAGCAGGAAGCTTCCCGCTGTGCGTGCTCCTGCACGCAACCAGCCTCCAAAGGAAGCAGGGCGCTAAGGCGAGCGCTCTGGGCATTCCAGGAGTGATTCTGCCTGCCGAGGAAAGAACGCAGCCTCTTCCCTGCCTCTTAGGCAAAGTCTCCTCTCAGTTTGTTGTTGGACACGCTTCCGTGCTCAGAAGCCACCCCGCATGAGGCAGGATACAGCGGGAAGCATTCTGGGCACGCAGAGTGCTGCTTCGCATGCTCGAGGCAAACCGAGAGCAGGTGCCTCACTTGCGCTTCTGTCTGCCGATGCTTAGAGACGACCAGCGCGCAGCTTCCCGCTGTGTGTGCTGCTGTACTCAAACAGCCTCCAAAGCAGGGCACTTAGGCAACTATCCCGGGTGCAGCAGGAGTGCATCTGCCTGCCGAGGGAGGACGTGCAGCACATCCCCCGGTCCGCCCTCCACTTCCCTGACTCTTAGGCAAAGCCCGTCCCAGCTTGCTTCTAGGCGTGCCTCCGTGCTCAGAAGCCGCCCCTATGGCAGGCAGGACACAGCGGGATGCATTCTGGGCGCGCAGAGTGCTGCTTCGCATGCTCGAGGCAAACCGAGAGCAGGTGCCTCACTTGCGCTTCTGTCTGCCGAGACTTAGAGGCGGACAAGCAGGAAGCTTCCCGCTGTGCGTGCTCCTGCACGCAACCAGCCTCCAAAGGAAGCAGGGCGCTAAGGCGAGCGCTCTGGGCACCCCAGGAGTGATTCTGCCTGCCGAGGAAAGACACGCAGCCTCTTCCCTGCCTCTTAGGCAAAGTCTCCTCTCAGTTTGTTGTTGGACACGCGTCCGTGCTCAGAAGCCACCCTGCATGAGGCAGGACACAGCGGGAAGCATTCTGGGCACGCAGAGTGCTGCTTCCCATGCCCGCGGCAAACCGAGAGCAGCTGCCTCACTCGCGTTTCTGTCTGCAGAGACTTAGAGCTGGCCAGCGCGCAGATTCCCACTCTGCGTGCTGCTGTGCTCAAACAGCCCCAAACAAAGCAGGGCGCTAAGGCAAGAGTACGAAGTGCACCAGGAGTGAATCTGCCTGCCGAGGGAGGACATGCAGCTCATCCCTCGTTCCTCTCGCCGCTTCCCGGACCCTTAGGCAAAGTCTCCTCTCAGTTTGCTTTTAGGCGTGCCTCCATGCTCAGAAGCCACCCCGCATCAGGCAGGATACAGCGGGATGTAGTCTGGGCACGCAGAGTGCTTCTTTCCAGGGCCGGGGCAAAAACGAGAGCAAGCGCCTCACTTGCGCTTCTGTTTGCCGATGCTTAGAGGCGACCAGCGCGCAGCTTCCCGCTGTGTGTGCTGCTGTACTCAAACAGCCTCCAAAGCAGGGCACTTAGGCAACTATCCCGGGTGCAGCAGGAGTGCATCTGCCTGCCGAGGGAGGACGTGCAGCACATCCCCCGGTCCGCCCTCCACTTCCCTGACTCTTAGGCAAAGCCCGTCCCAGCTTGCTTCTAGGCGTGCCTCCGTGCTCAGAAGCCGCCCCTATGGCAGGCAGGACACAGCGGGATGCATTCTGGGCGCGCAGAGTGCTGCTTCGCATGCTCGAGGCAAACCGAGAGCAGGTGCCTCACTTGCGCTTCTGTCTGCCGAGACTTAGAGGCGGACAAGCAGGAAGCTTCCCGCTGTGCGTGCTCCTGCACGCAACCCGCCTCCAAAGGAAGCAGGGCGCTAAGGCGAGCGCTCTGGGCACCCCAGGAGTGATTCTGCCTGCCGAGGAAAGACACGCAGCCTCTTCCCTGCCTCTTAGGCAAAGTCTCCTCTCAGTTTGTTGTTGGACACGCGTCCGTGCTCAGAAGCCACCCTGCATGAGGCAGGACACAGCGGGAAGCATTCTGGGCACGCAGAGTGCTGCTTCCCATGCCCGCGGCAAACCGAGAGCAGCTGCCTCACTCGCGTTTCTGTCTGCAGAGACTTAGAGCTGGCCAGCGCGCAGATTCCCACTCTGCGTGCTGCTGTGCTCAAACAGCCCCAAACAAAGCAGGGCGCTAAGGCAAGAGTACGAAGTGCACCAGGAGTGAATCTGCCTGCCGAGGGAGGACATGCAGCTCATCCCTCGTTCCTCTCGCTGCTTCCCGGACCCTTAGGCAAAGTCTCCTCTCAGTTTGCTTTTAGGCGTGCCTCCATGCTCAGAAGCCACCCCGCATCAGGCAGGATACAGCGGGATGTAGTCTGGGCACGCAGAGTGCTTCTTTCCAGGGCAGGGGCAAAAACGAGAGCAAGCGCCTCACTTGCGCTTCTGTTTGCCGATGCTTAGAGGCGACCAGCGCGCAGCTTCCCGCTGTGTGTGCCGCTGTACTCAAACAGCCTCCAAAGCAGGGCACTTAGGCAACCATCCCGGGTGCAGCAGGAATGCATCTGCCTGCCGAGGGAGGACGTGCAGCACATCCCCCGGTCCGCCCTCCACTTCCCTGACTCTTAGGCAAAGCCCGTCCCAGCTTGCTTCTAGGCGTGCCTCCGTGCTCAGAAGCCGCCCCATGGCAGGCAGGACACAGCGGGATGCATTCTGGGCGCGCAGAGTGCTGCTTCCCATGCTCGAGGCAAACCGAGAGCAGGTGCCTCACTTGCGCTTCTGTCTGCCGATGCTTAGAGACGACCAGCGCGCAGCTTCCCGCTGTGTGTGCTGCTGTACTCAAACAGCCTCCAAAGCAGGGCACTTAGGCAACTATCCCGGGTGCAGCAGGAGTGCATCTGCCTGCCGAGGGAGGACGTGCAGCACATCCCCCGGTCCGCCCTCCACTTCCCTGACTCTTAGGCAAAGCCCGTCCCAGCTTGCTTCTAGGCGTGCCTCCGTGCTCAGAAGCCGCCCCTATGGCAGGCAGGACACAGCGGGATGCATTCTGGGCGCGCAGAGTGCTGCTTCGCATGCTCGAGGCAAACCGAGAGCAGGTGCCTCACTTGCGCTTCTGTCTGCCGAGACTTAGAGGCGGACAAGCAGGAAGCTTCCCGCTGTGCGTGCTCCTGCACGCAACCCGCCTCCAAAGGAAGCAGGGCGCTAAGGCGAGCGCTCTGGGCACCCCAGGAGTGATTCTGCCTGCCGAGGAAAGACACGCAGCCTCTTCCCTGCCTCTTAGGCAAAGTCTCCTCTCAGTTTGTTGTTGGACACGCGTCCGTGCTCAGAAGCCACCCTGCATGAGGCAGGACACAGCGGGAAGCATTCTGGGCACGCAGAGTGCTGCTTCCCATGCCCGCGGCAAACCGAGAGCAGCTGCCTCACTCGCGTTTCTGTCTGCAGAGACTTAGAGCTGGCCAGCGCGCAGATTCCCACTCTGCGTGCTGCTGTGCTCAAACAGCCCCAAACAAAGCAGGGCGCTAAGGCAAGAGTACGAAGTGCACCAGGAGTGAATCTGCCTGCCGAGGGAGGACATGCAGCTCATCCCTCGTTCCTCTCGCCGCTTCCCGGACCCTTAGGCAAAGTCTCCTCTCAGTTTGCTTTTAGGCGTGCCTCCATGCTCAGAAGCCACCCCGCATCAGGCAGGATACAGCGGGATGTAGTCTGGGCACGCAGAGTGCTTCTTTCCAGGGCCGGGGCAAAAACGAGAGCAAGCGCCTCACTTGCGCTTCTGTTTGCCGATGCTTAGAGGCGACCAGCGCGCAGCTTCCCGCTGTGTGTGCCGCTGTACTCAAACAGCCTCCAAAGCAGGGCACTTAGGCAACCATCCCGGGTGCAGCAGGAGTGCATCTGCCTGCCGAGGGAGGACGTGCAGCACATCCCCCGGTCCGCCCTCCACTTCCCTGACTCTTAGGCAAAGCCCGTCCCAGCTTGCTTCTAGGCGTGCCTCCGTGCTCAGAAGCCGCCCCATGGCAGGCAGGACACAGCGGGATGCATTCTGGGCGCGCAGAGTGCTGCTTCCCATGCTCGAGGCAAACCGAGAGCAGGTGCCTCACTT
This sequence comes from Rhea pennata, assembly GCF_028389875.1. Taxonomy (NCBI): domain Eukaryota; kingdom Metazoa; phylum Chordata; class Aves; order Rheiformes; family Rheidae; genus Rhea; species Rhea pennata. The sequence continues at coordinate 80,331,065 of NC_084663.1, forward strand.
GCGCTTCTGTCTGCCGAGACTTAGAGGCGGACAAGCAGGAAGCTTCCCGCTGTGCGTGCTCCTGCACGCAACCAGCCTCCAAAGGAAGCAGGGCGCTAAGGCGAGCGCTCTGGGCACCCCAGGAGTGATTCTGCCTGCCGAGGAAAGACACGCAGCCACTTCCCTGCCTCTTAGGCAAAGTCTCCTCTCAGTTTGTTGATGGACACGCGTCCGTGCTCAGAAGCCACCCCGCATGAGGCAGGATACAGCGGGAAGCATTCTGGGCACGCAGAGTGCTGCTTCCCATGCCCGCGGCAAACCGAGAGCAGGTGCCTCACTTGCGCTTCTGTCTGCCGAGACTTAGAGGCGGACAAGCAGGAAGCTTCCCGCTGTGCGTGCTCCTGCACGCAACCAGCCTCCAAAGGAAGCAGGGCGCTAAGGCGAGCGCTCTGGGCATTCCAGGAGTGATTCTGCCTGCCGAGGAAAGAACGCAGCCTCTTCCCTGCCTCTTAGGCAAAGTCTCCTCTCAGTTTGTTGTTGGACACGCTTCCGTGCTCAGAAGCCACCCTGCATGAGGCAGGACACAGCGGGAAGCATTCTGGGCACGCAGAGTGCTGCTTCCCATGCCCGCGGCAAACCGAGAGCAGCTGCCTCACTCGCGTTTCTGTCTGCAGAGACTTAGAGCTGGCCAGCGCGCAGATTCCCACTCTGCGTGCTGCTGTGCTCAAACAGCCCCAAACAAAGCAGGGCGCTAAGGCAAGAGTACGAAGTGCACCAGGAGTGAATCTGCCTGCCGAGGGAGGACATGCAGCTCATCCCTCGTTCCTCTAGCCGCTTCCCGGACCCTTAGGCAAAGTCTCCTCTCAGTTTGCTTTTAGGCGTGCCTCCATGCTCAGAAGCCACCCCGCATCAGGCAGGATACAGCGGGATGTAGTCTGGGCACGCAGAGTGCTTCTTTCCAGGGCAGGGGCAAAAACGAGAGCAAGCGCCTCACTTGCGCTTCTGTTTGCCGATGCTTAGAGGCGACCAGCGCGCAGCTTCCCGCTGTGTGTGCCGCTGTACTCAAACAGCCTCCAAAGCAGGGCACTTAGGCAACCATCCCGGGTGCAGCAGGAGTGCATCTGCCTGCCGAGGGAGGACGTGCAGCACATCCCCCGGTCCGCCCTCCACTTCCCTGACTCTTAGGCAAAGCCCGTCCCAGCTTGCTTCTAGGCGTGCCTCCGTGCTCAGAAGCCGCCCCATGGCAGGCAGGACACAGCGGGATGCATTCTGGGCGCGCAGAGTGCTGCTTCCCATGCTCGAGGCAAACCGAGAGCAGGTGCCTCACTTGCGCTTCTGTCTGCCGAGACTTAGAGGCGGACAAGCAGGAAGCTTCCCGCTGTGCGTGCTCCTGCACGCAACCAGCCTCCAAAGGAAGCAGGGCGCTAAGGCGAGCGCTCTGGGCATTCCAGGAGTGATTCTGCCTGCCGAGGAAAGAACGCAGCCTCTTCCCTGCCTCTTAGGCAAAGTCTCCTCTCAGTTTGTTGTTGGACACGCTTCCGTGCTCAGAAGCCACCCCGCATGAGGCAGGATACAGCGGGAAGCATTCTGGGCACGCAGAGTGCTGCTTCGCATGCTCGAGGCAAACCGAGAGCAGGTGCCTCACTTGCGCTTCTGTCTGCCGATGCTTAGAGACGACCAGCGCGCAGCTTCCCGCTGTGTGTGCTGCTGTACTCAAACAGCCTCCAAAGCAGGGCACTTAGGCAACTATCCCGGGTGCAGCAGGAGTGCATCTGCCTGCCGAGGGAGGACGTGCAGCACATCCCCCGGTCCGCCCTCCACTTCCCTGACTCTTAGGCAAAGCCCGTCCCAGCTTGCTTCTAGGCGTGCCTCCGTGCTCAGAAGCCGCCCCTATGGCAGGCAGGACACAGCGGGATGCATTCTGGGCGCGCAGAGTGCTGCTTCGCATGCTCGAGGCAAACCGAGAGCAGGTGCCTCACTTGCGCTTCTGTCTGCCGAGACTTAGAGGCGGACAAGCAGGAAGCTTCCCGCTGTGCGTGCTCCTGCACGCAACCAGCCTCCAAAGGAAGCAGGGCGCTAAGGCGAGCGCTCTGGGCACCCCAGGAGTGATTCTGCCTGCCGAGGAAAGACACGCAGCCTCTTCCCTGCCTCTTAGGCAAAGTCTCCTCTCAGTTTGTTGTTGGACACGCGTCCGTGCTCAGAAGCCACCCTGCATGAGGCAGGACACAGCGGGAAGCATTCTGGGCACGCAGAGTGCTGCTTCCCATGCCCGCGGCAAACCGAGAGCAGCTGCCTCACTCGCGTTTCTGTCTGCAGAGACTTAGAGCTGGCCAGCGCGCAGATTCCCACTCTGCGTGCTGCTGTGCTCAAACAGCCCCAAACAAAGCAGGGCGCTAAGGCAAGAGTACGAAGTGCACCAGGAGTGAATCTGCCTGCCGAGGGAGGACATGCAGCTCATCCCTCGTTCCTCTCGCCGCTTCCCGGACCCTTAGGCAAAGTCTCCTCTCAGTTTGCTTTTAGGCGTGCCTCCATGCTCAGAAGCCACCCCGCATCAGGCAGGATACAGCGGGATGTAGTCTGGGCACGCAGAGTGCTTCTTTCCAGGGCCGGGGCAAAAACGAGAGCAAGCGCCTCACTTGCGCTTCTGTTTGCCGATGCTTAGAGGCGACCAGCGCGCAGCTTCCCGCTGTGTGTGCCGCTGTACTCAAACAGCCTCCAAAGCAGGGCACTTAGGCAACCATCCCGGGTGCAGCAGGAGTGCATCTGCCTGCCGAGGGAGGACGTGCAGCACACCCCCCGGTCCGCCCTCCACTTCCCTGACTCTTAGGCAAAGCCCGTCCCAGCTTGCTTCTAGGCGTGCCTCCGTGCTCAGAAGCCGCCCCATGGCAGGCAGGACACAGCGGGATGCATTCTGGGCGCGCAGAGTGCTGCTTCGCATGCTCGAGGCAAACCGAGAGCAGGTGCCTCACTTGCGCTTCTGTCTGCCGAGACTTAGAGGCGGACAAGCAGGAAGCTTCCCGCTGTGCGTGCTCCTGCACGCAACCAGCCTCCAAAGGAAGCAGGGCGCTAAGGCGAGCGCTCTGGGCACCCCAGGAGTGATTCTGCCTGCCGAGGAAAGACACGCAGCCACTTCCCTGCCTCTTAGGCAAAGTCTCCTCTCAGTTTGTTGATGGACACGCGTCCGTGCTCAGAAGCCACCCCGCATGAGGCAGGATACAGCGGGAAGCATTCTGGGCACGCAGAGTGCTGCTTCCCATGCCCGCGGCAAACCGAGAGCAGGTGCCTCACTTGCGCTTCTGTCTGCTGAGACTTAGAGGCGGACAAGCAGGAAGCTTCCCGCTGTGCGTGCTCCTGCACGCAACCAGCCTCCAAAGGAAGCAGGGCGCTAAGGCGAGCGCTCTGGGCATTCCAGGAGTGATTCTGCCTGCCGAGGAAAGAACGCAGCCTCTTCCCTGCCTCTTAGGCAAAGTCTTCTCTCAGTTTGTTGTTGGACACGCTTCCGTGCTCAGAAGCCACCCCGCATGAGGCAGGATACAGCGGGAAGCATTCTGTGCACGCAGAGTGCTGCTTCGCATGCTCGAGGCAAACCGAGAGCAGGTGCCTCACTTGCGCTTCTGTCTGCCGATGCTTAGAGACGACCAGCGCGCAGCTTCCCGCTGTGTGTGCTGCTGTACTCAAACAGCCTCCAAAGCAGGGCACTTAGGCAACTATCCCGGGTGCAGCAGGAGTGCATCTGCCTGCCGAGGGAGGACGTGCAGCACATCCCCCGGTCCGCCCTCCACTTCCCTGACTCTTAGGCAAAGCCCGTCCCAGCTTGCTTCTAGGCGTGCCTCCGTGCTCAGACGCCGCCCCATGGCAGGCAGGACACAGCGGGATGCATTCTGGGCGCGCAGAGTGCTGCTTCCCATGCCCGCGGCAAACCGAGAGCAGGTGCCTCACTTGCGCTTCTGTCTGCCGAGACTTAGAGGCGGACAAGCAGGAAGCTTCCCGCTGTGCGTGCTCCTGCACGCAACCAGCCTCCAAAGGAAGCAGGGCGCTAAGGCGAGCGCTCTGGGCACCCCAGGAGTGATTCTGCCTGCCGAGGAAAGACACGCAGCCACTTCCCTGCCTCTTAGGCAAAGTCTCCTCTCAGTTTGTTGATGGACACGCGTCCGTGCTCAGAAGCCACCCCGCATGAGGCAGGATACAGCGGGAAGCATTCTGGGCACGCAGAGTGCTGCTTCCCATGCCCGCGGCAAACCGAGAGCAGCTGCCTCACTCGCGTTTCTGTCTGCAGAGACTTAGAGCTGGCCAGCGCGCAGATTCCCACTCTGCGTGCTGCTGTGCTCAAACAGCCCCAAACAAAGCAGGGCGCTAAGGCAAGAGTACGAAGTGCACCAGGAGTGAATCTGCCTGCCGAGGGAGGACATGCAGCTCATCCCTCGTTCCTCTCGCCGCTTCCCGGACCCTTAGGCAAAGTCTCCTCTCAGTTTGCTTTTAGGCGTGCCTCCATGCTCAGAAGCCACCCCGCATCAGGCAGGATACAGCGGGATGTAGTCTGGGCACGCAGAGTGCTTCTTTCCAGGGCCGGGGCAAAAACGAGAGCAAGCGCCTCACTTGCGCTTCTGTTTGCCGATGCTTAGAGGCGACCAGCGCGCAGCTTCCCGCTGTGTGTGCCGCTGTACTCAAACAGCCTCCAAAGCAGGGCACTTAGGCAACCATCCCGGGTGCAGCAGGAGTGCATCTGCCTGCCGAGGGAGGACGTGCAGCACATCCCCCGGTCCGCCCTCCACTTCCCTGACTCTTAGGCAAAGCCCGTCCCAGCTTGCTTCTAGGCGTGCCTCCGTGCTCAGAAGCCGCCCCATGGCAGGCAGGACACAGCGGGATGCATTCTGGGCGCACAGAGTGCTGCTTCCCATGCTCGAGGCAAACCGAGAGCAGGTGCCTCACTTGCGCTTCTGTCTGCCGAGACTTAGAGGCGGACAAGCAGGAAGCTTCCCGCTGTGCGTGCTCCTGCACGCAACCAGCCTCCAAAGGAAGCAGGGCGCTAAGGCGAGCGCTCTGGGCATTCCAGGAGTGATTCTGCCTGCCGAGGAAAGAACGCAGCCTCTTCCCTGCCTCTTAGGCAAAGTCTCCTCTCAGTTTGTTGTTGGACACGCTTCCGTGCTCAGAAGCCACCCCGCATGAGGCAGGATACAGCGGGAAGCATTCTGGGCACGCAGAGTGCTGCTTCGCATGCTCGAGGCAAACCGAGAGCAGGTGCCTCACTCGCGCTCCTGTCTGCTGATGCTTAGAGGCGACCAGCGCGCAGCTTCCCGCTGTGTGTGCTGCTGTACTCAAACAGCCTCCAAAGCAGGGCACTTAGGCAACTATCCCGGGTGCAGCAGGAGTGCATCTGCCTGCCGAGGGAGGACGTGCAGCACATCCCCCGGTCCGCCCTCCACTTCCCTGACTCTTAGGCAAAGCCCGTCCCAGCTTGCTTCTAGGCGTGCCTCCGTGCTCAGAAGCCGCCCCTATGGCAGGCAGGACACAGCGGGATGCATTCTGGGCGCGCAGAGTGCTGCTTCGCATGCTCGAGGCAAACCGAGAGCAGGTGCCTCACTTGCGCTTCTGTCTGCCGAGACTTAGAGGCGGACAAGCAGGAAGCTTCCCGCTGTGCGTGCTCCTGCACGCAACCCGCCTCCAAAGGAAGCAGGGCGCTAAGGCGAGCGCTCTGGGCACCCCAGGAGTGATTCTGCCTGCCGAGGAAAGACACGCAGCCTCTTCCCTGCCTCTTAGGCAAAGTCTCCTCTCAGTTTGTTGTTGGACACGCGTCCGTGCTCAGAAGCCACCCTGCATGAGGCAGGACACAGCGGGAAGCATTCTGGGCACGCAGAGTGCTGCTTCCCATGCCCGCGGCAAACCGAGAGCAGCTGCCTCACTCGCGTTTCTGTCTGCAGAGACTTAGAGCTGGCCAGCGCGCAGATTCCCACTCTGCGTGCTGCTGTGCTCAAACAGCCCCAAACAAAGCAGGGCGCTAAGGCAAGAGTACGAAGTGCACCAGGAGTGAATCTGCCTGCCGAGGGAGGACATGCAGCTCATCCCTCGTTCCTCTCGCCGCTTCCCGGACCCTTAGGCAAAGTCTCCTCTCAGTTTGCTTTTAGGCGTGCCTCCATGCTCAGAAGCCACCCCGCATCAGGCAGGATACAGCGGGATGTAGTCTGGGCACGCAGAGTGCTTCTTTCCAGGGCCGGGGCAAAAACGAGAGCAAGCGCCTCACTTGCGCTTCTGTTTGCCGATGCTTAGAGGCGACCAGCGCGCAGCTTCCCGCTGTGTGTGCCGCTGTACTCAAACAGCCTCCAAAGCAGGGCACTTAGGCAACCATCCCGGGTGCAGCAGGAGTGCATCTGCCTGCCGAGGGAGGACGTGCAGCACATCCCCCGGTCCGCCCTCCACTTCCCTGACTCTTAGGCAAAGCCCGTCCCAGCTTGCTTCTAGGCGTGCCTCCGTGCTCAGAAGCCGCCCCATGGCAGGCAGGACACAGCGGGATGCATTCTGGGCGCGCAGAGTGCTGCTTCCCATGCTCGAGGCAAACCGAGAGCAGGTGCCTCACTTGCGCTTCTGTCTGCCGAGACTTAGAGGCGGACAAGCAGGAAGCTTCCCGCTGTGCGTGCTCCTGCACGCAACCAGCCTCCAAAGGAAGCAGGGCGCTAAGGCGAGCGCTCTGGGCACCCCAGGAGTGATTCTGCCTGCCGAGGAAAGACACGCAGCCACTTCCCTGCCTCTTAGGCAAAGTCTCCTCTCAGTTTGTTGATGGACACGCGTCCGTGCTCAGAAGCCACCCCGCATGAGGCAGGATACAGCGGGAAGCATTCTGGGCACGCAGAGTGCTGCTTCCCATGCCCGCGGCAAACCGAGAGCAGGTGCCTCACTTGCGCTTCTGTCTGCCGAGACTTAGAGGCGGACAAGCAGGAAGCTTCCCGCTGTGCGTGCTCCTGCACGCAACCAGCCTCCAAAGGAAGCAGGGCGCTAAGGCGAGCGCTCTGGGCATTCCAGGAGTGATTCTGCCTGCCGAGGAAAGAACGCAGCCTCTTCCCTGCCTCTTAGGCAAAGTCTCCTCTCAGTTTGTTGTTGGACACGCTTCCGTGCTCAGAAGCCACCCCGCATGAGGCAGGATACAGCGGGAAGCATTCTGTGCACGCAGAGTGCTGCTTCCCATGCCCGCGGCAAACCGAGAGCAGCTGCCTCACTCGCGTTTCTGTCTGCAGAGACTTAGAGCTGGCCAGCGCGCAGATTCCCACTCTGCGTGCTGCTGTGCTCAAACAGCCCCAAACAAAGCAGGGCGCTAAGGCAAGAGTACGAAGTGCACCAGGAGTGAATCTGCCTGCCGAGGGAGGACATGCAGCTCATCCCTCGTTCCTCTAGCCGCTTCCCGGACCCTTAGGCAAAGTCTCCTCTCAGTTTGCTTTTAGGCGTGCCTCCATGCTCAGAAGCCACCCCGCATCAGGCAGGATACAGCGGGATGTAGTCTGGGCACGCAGAGTGCTTCTTTCCAGGGCAGGGGCAAAAACGAGAGCAAGCGCCTCACTTGCGCTTCTGTTTGCCGATGCTTAGAGGCGACCAGCGCGCAGCTTCCCGCTGTGTGTGCCGCTGTACTCAAACAGCCTCCAAAGCAGGGCACTTAGGCAACCATCCCGGGTGCAGCAGGAGTGCATCTGCCTGCCGAGGGAGGACGTGCAGCACATCCCCCGGTCCGCCCTCCACTTCCCTGACTCTTAGGCAAAGCCCGTCCCAGCTTGCTTCTAGGCGTGCCTCCGTGCTCAGAAGCCGCCCCATGGCAGGCAGGACACAGCGGGATGCATTCTGGGCGCGCAGAGTGCTGCTTCCCATGCTCGAGGCAAACCGAGAGCAGGTGCCTCACTTGCGCTTCTGTCTGCCGAGACTTAGAGGCGGACAAGCAGGAAGCTTCCCGCTGTGCGTGCTCCTGCACGCAACCAGCCTCCAAAGGAAGCAGGGCGCTAAGGCGAGCGCTCTGGGCATTCCAGGAGTGATTCTGCCTGCCGAGGAAAGAACGCAGCCTCTTCCCTGCCTCTTAGGCAAAGTCTCCTCTCAGTTTGTTGTTGGACACGCTTCCGTGCTCAGAAGCCACCCCGCATGAGGCAGGATACAGCGGGAAGCATTCTGGGCACGCAGAGTGCTGCTTCGCATGCTCGAGGCAAACCGAGAGCAGGTGCCTCACTTGCGCTTCTGTCTGCCGATGCTTAGAGACGACCAGCGCGCAGCTTCCCGCTGTGTGTGCTGCTGTACTCAAACAGCCTCCAAAGCAGGGCACTTAGGCAACTATCCCGGGTGCAGCAGGAGTGCATCTGCCTGCCGAGGGAGGACGTGCAGCACATCCCCCGGTCCGCCCTCCACTTCCCTGACTCTTAGGCAAAGCCCGTCCCAGCTTGCTTCTAGGCGTGCCTCCGTGCTCAGAAGCCGCCCCTATGGCAGGCAGGACACAGCGGGATGCATTCTGGGCGCGCAGAGTGCTGCTTCGCATGCTCGAGGCAAACCGAGAGCAGGTGCCTCACTTGCGCTTCTGTCTGCCGAGACTTAGAGGCGGACAAGCAGGAAGCTTCCCGCTGTGCGTGCTCCTGCACGCAACCAGCCTCCAAAGGAAGCAGGGCGCTAAGGCGAGCGCTCTGGGCACCCCAGGAGTGATTCTGCCTGCCGAGGAAAGACACGCAGCCTCTTCCCTGCCTCTTAGGCAAAGTCTCCTCTCAGTTTGTTGTTGGACACGCGTCCGTGCTCAGAAGCCACCCTGCATGAGGCAGGACACAGCGGGAAGCATTCTGGGCACGCAGAGTGCTGCTTCCCATGCCCGCGGCAAACCGAGAGCAGCTGCCTCACTCGCGTTTCTGTCTGCAGAGACTTAGAGCTGGCCAGCGCGCAGATTCCCACTCTGCGTGCTGCTGTGCTCAAACAGCCCCAAACAAAGCAGGGCGCTAAGGCAAGAGTACGAAGTGCACCAGGAGTGAATCTGCCTGCCGAGGGAGGACATGCAGCTCATCCCTCGTTCCTCTCGCCGCTTCCCGGACCCTTAGGCAAAGTCTCCTCTCAGTTTGCTTTTAGGCGTGCCTCCATGCTCAGAAGCCACCCCGCATCAGGCAGGATACAGCGGGATGTAGTCTGGGCACGCAGAGTGCTTCTTTCCAGGGCCGGGGCAAAAACGAGAGCAAGCGCCTCACTTGCGCTTCTGTTTGCCGATGCTTAGAGGCGACCAGCGCGCAGCTTCCCGCTGTGTGTGCCGCTGTACTCAAACAGCCTCCAAAGCAGGGCACTTAGGCAACCATCCCGGGTGCAGCAGGAGTGCATCTGCCTGCCGAGGGAGGACGTGCAGCACACCCCCCGGTCCGCCCTCCACTTCCCTGACTCTTAGGCAAAGCCCGTCCCAGCTTGCTTCTAGGCGTGCCTCCGTGCTCAGAAGCCGCCCCATGGCAGGCAGGACACAGCGGGATGCATTCTGGGCGCGCAGAGTGCTGCTTCGCATGCTCGAGGCAAACCGAGAGCAGGTGCCTCACTTGCGCTTCTGTCTGCCGAGACTTAGAGGCGGACAAGCAGGAAGCTTCCCGCTGTGCGTGCTCCTGCACGCAACCAGCCTCCAAAGGAAGCAGGGCGCTAAGGCGAGCGCTCTGGGCACCCCAGGAGTGATTCTGCCTGCCGAGGAAAGACACGCAGCCACTTCCCTGCCTCTTAGGCAAAGTCTCCTCTCAGTTTGTTGATGGACACGCGTCCGTGCTCAGAAGCCACCCCGCATGAGGCAGGATACAGCGGGAAGCATTCTGGGCACGCAGAGTGCTGCTTCCCATGCCCGCGGCAAACCGAGAGCAGGTGCCTCACTTGCGCTTCTGTCTGCTGAGACTTAGAGGCGGACAAGCAGGAAGCTTCCCGCTGTGCGTGCTCCTGCACGCAACCAGCCTCCAAAGGAAGCAGGGCGCTAAGGCGAGCGCTCTGGGCATTCCAGGAGTGATTCTGCCTGCCGAGGAAAGAACGCAGCCTCTTCCCTGCCTCTTAGGCAAAGTCTTCTCTCAGTTTGTTGTTGGACACGCTTCCGTGCTCAGAAGCCACCCCGCATGAGGCAGGATACAGCGGGAAGCATTCTGTGCACGCAGAGTGCTGCTTCGCATGCTCGAGGCAAACCGAGAGCAGGTGCCTCACTTGCGCTTCTGTCTGCCGATGCTTAGAGACGACCAGCGCGCAGCTTCCCGCTGTGTGTGCTGCTGTACTCAAACAGCCTCCAAAGCAGGGCACTTAGGCAACTATCCCGGGTGCAGCAGGAGTGCATCTGCCTGCCGAGGGAGGACGTGCAGCACATCCCCCGGTCCGCCCTCCACTTCCCTGACTCTTAGGCAAAGCCCGTCCCAGCTTGCTTCTAGGCGTGCCTCCGTGCTCAGACGCCGCCCCATGGCAGGCAGGACACAGCGGGATGCATTCTGGGCGCGCAGAGTGCTGCTTCCCATGCCCGCGGCAAACCGAGAGCAGGTGCCTCACTTGCGCTTCTGTCTGCCGAGACTTAGAGGCGGACAAGCAGGAAGCTTCCCGCTGTGCGTGCTCCTGCACGCAACCAGCCTCCAAAGGAAGCAGGGCGCTAAGGCGAGCGCTCTGGGCATTCCAGGAGTGATTCTGCCTGCCGAGGAAAGACACGCAGCCACTTCCCTGCCTCTTAGGCAAAGTCTCCTCTCAGTTTGTTGTTGGACACGCTTCCGTGCTCAGAAGCCACCCCGCATGAGGCAGGATACAGCGGGAAGCATTCTGGGCACGCAGAGTGCTGCTTCGCATGCTCGAGGCAAACCGAGAGCAGGTGCCTCACTCGCGCTCCTGTCTGCTGATGCTTAGAGGCGACCAGCGCGCAGCTTCCCGCTGTGTGTGCTGCTGTACTCAAACAGCCTCCAAAGCAGGGCACTTAGGCAACTATCCCGGGTGCAGCAGGAGTGCATCTGCCTGCCGAGGGAGGACGTGCAGCACATCCCCCGGTCCGCCCTCCACTTCCCTGACTCTTAGGCAAAGCCCGTCCCAGCTTGCTTCTAGGCGTGCCTCCGTGCTCAGAAGCCGCCCCTATGGCAGGCAGGACACAGCGGGATGCATTCTGGGCGCGCAGAGTGCTGCTTCGCATGCTCGAGGCAAACCGAGAGCAGGTGCCTCACTTGCGCTTCTGTCTGCCGAGACTTAGAGGCGGACAAGCAGGAAGCTTCCCGCTGTGCGTGCTCCTGCACGCAACCCGCCTCCAAAGGAAGCAGGGCGCTAAGGCGAGCGCTCTGGGCACCCCAGGAGTGATTCTGCCTGCCGAGGAAAGACACGCAGCCTCTTCCCTGCCTCTTAGGCAAAGTCTCCTCTCAGTTTGTTGTTGGACACGCGTCCGTGCTCAGAAGCCACCCTGCATGAGGCAGGACACAGCGGGAAGCATTCTGGGCACGCAGAGTGCTGCTTCCCATGCCCGCGGCAAACCGAGAGCAGCTGCCTCACTCGCGTTTCTGTCTGCAGAGACTTAGAGCTGGCCAGCGCGCAGATTCCCACTCTGCGTGCTGCTGTGCTCAAACAGCCCCAAACAAAGCAGGGCGCTAAGGCAAGAGTACGAAGTGCACCAGGAGTGAATCTGCCTGCCGAGGGAGGACATGCAGCTCATCCCTCGTTCCTCTCGCCGCTTCCCGGACCCTTAGGCAAAGTCTCCTCTCAGTTTGCTTTTAGGCGTGCCTCCATGCTCAGAAGCCACCCCGCATCAGGCAGGATACAGCGGGATGTAGTCTGGGCACGCAGAGTGCTTCTTTCCAGGGCCGGGGCAAAAACGAGAGCAAGCGCCTCACTTGCGCTTCTGTTTGCCGATGCTTAGAGGCGACCAGCGCGCAGCTTCCCGCTGTGTGTGCCGCTGTACTCAAACAGCCTCCAAAGCAGGGCACTTAGGCAACCATCCCGGGTGCAGCAGGAGTGCATCTGCCTGCCGAGGGAGGACGTGCAGCACATCCCCCGGTCCGCCCTCCACTTCCCTGACTCTTAGGCAAAGCCCGTCCCAGCTTGCTTCTAGGCGTGCCTCCGTGCTCAGAAGCCGCCCCATGGCAGGCAGGACACAGCGGGATGCATTCTGGGCGCGCAGAGTGCTGCTTCCCATGCTCGAGGCAAACCGAGAGCAGGTGCCTCACTTGCGCTTCTGTCTGCCGAGACTTAGAGGCGGACAAGCAGGAAGCTTCCCGCTGTGCGTGCTCCTGCACGCAACCAGCCTCCAAAGGAAGCAGGGCGCTAAGGCGAGCGCTCTGGGCACCCCAGGAGTGATTCTGCCTGCCGAGGAAAGACACGCAGCCACTTCCCTGCCTCTTAGGCAAAGTCTCCTCTCAGTTTGTTGATGGACACGCGTCCGTGCTCAGAAGCCACCCCGCATGAGGCAGGATACAGCGGGAAGCATTCTGGGCACGCAGAGTGCTGCTTCCCATGCCCGCGGCAAACCGAGAGCAGGTGCCTCACTTGCGCTTCTGTCTGCCGAGACTTAGAGGCGGACAAGCAGGAAGCTTCCCGCTGTGCGTGCTCCTGCACGCAACCAGCCTCCAAAGGAAGCAGGGCGCTAAGGCGAGCGCTCTGGGCATTCCAGGAGTGATTCTGCCTGCCGAGGAAAGAACGCAGCCTCTTCCCTGCCTCTTAGGCAAAGTCTCCTCTCAGTTTGTTGTTGGACACGCTTCCGTGCTCAGAAGCCACCCCGCATGAGGCAGGATACAGCGGGAAGCATTCTGTGCACGCAGAGTGCTGCTTCGCATGCTCGAGGCAAACCGAGAGCAGGTGCCTCACTTGCGCTTCTGTCTGACGATGCTTAGAGACGACCAGCGCGCAGCTTCCCGCTGTGTGTGCTGCTGTACTCAAACAGCCTCCAAAGCAGGGCACTTAGGCAACTATCCCGGGTGCAGCAGGAGTGCATCTGCCTGCCGAGGGAGGACGTGCAGCACATTCCCCGGTCCGCCCTCCACTTCCCTGACTCTTAGGCAAAGCCCGTCCCAGCTTGCTTCTAGGCGTGCCTCCGTGCTCAGAAGCCGCCCCTATGGCAGGCAGGACACAGCGGGATGCATTCTGGGTGCGCAGAGTGCTGCTTCGCATGCTCGAGGCAAACCGAGAGCAGGTGCCTCACTTGCGCTTCTGTCTGCCGAGACTTAGAGGCGGACAAGCAGGAAGCTTCCCGCTGTGCGTGCTCCTGCACGCAACCCGCCTCCAAAGGAAGCAGGGCGCTAAGGCGAGCGCTCTGGGCACCCCAGGAGTGATTCTGCCTGCCGAGGAAAGACACGCAGCCTCTTCCCTGCCTCTTAGGCAAAGTCTCCTCTCAGTTTGTTGTTGGACACGCGTCCGTGCTCAGAAGCCACCCTGCATGAGGCAGGACACAGCGGGAAGCATTCTGGGCACGCAGAGTGCTGCTTCCCATGCCCGCGGCAAACCGAGAGCAGCTGCCTCACTCGCGTTTCTGTCTGCAGAGACTTAGAGCTGGCCAGCGCGCAGATTCCCACTCTGCGTGCTGCTGTGCTCAAACAGCCCCAAACAAAGCAGGGCGCTAAGGCAAGAGTACGAAGTGCACCAGGAGTGAATCTGCCTGCCGAGGGAGGACATGCAGCTCATCCCTCGTTCCTCTCACCGCTTCCCGGACCCTTAGGCAAAGTCTCCTCTCAGTTTGCTTTTAGGCGTGCCTCCATGCTCAGAAGCCACCCCGCATCAGGCAGGATACAGCGGGATGTAGTCTGGGCACGCAGAGTGCTTCTTTCCAGGGCAGGGGCAAAAACGAGAGCAAGCGCCTCACTTGCGCTTCTGTTTGCCGATGCTTAGAGGCGACCAGCGCGCAGCTTCCCGCTGTGTGTGCTGCTGTACTCAAACAGCCTCCAAAGCAGGGCACTTAGGCAACTATCCCGGGTGCAGCAGGAGTGCATCTGCCTGCCGAGGGAGGACGTGCAGCACATCCCCCGGTCCGCCCTCCACTTCCCTGACTCTTAGGCAAAGCCCGTCCCAGCTTGCTTCTAGGCGTGCCTCCGTGCTCAGACGCCGCCCATGGCAGGCAGGACACAGCGGGATGCATTCTGGGCGCGCAGAGTGCTGCTTCCCATGCCCGCGGCAAACCGAGAGCAGGTGCCTCACTTGCGCTTCTGTCTGCCGAGACTTAGAGGCGGACAAGCAGGAAGCTTCCCGCTGTGCGTGCTCCTGCACGCAACCAGCCTCCAAAGGAAGCAGGGCGCTAAGGCGAGCGCTCTGGGCACCCCAGGAGTGATTCTGCCTGCCGAGGAAAGACACGCAGCCACTTCCCTGCCTCTTAGGCAAAGTCTCCTCTCAGTTTGTTGATGGACACGCGTCCGTGCTCAGAAGCCACCCTGCATGAGGCAGGACACAGCGGGAAGCATTCTGGGCACGCAGAGTGCTGCTTCCCATGCCCGCGGCAAACCGAGAGCAGCTGCCTCACTCGCGTTTCTGTCTGCAGAGACTTAGAGCTGGCCAGCGCGCAGATTCCCACTCTGCGTGCTGCTGTGCTCAAACAGCCCCAAACAAAGCAGGGCGCTAAGGCAAGAGTACGAAGTGCACCAGGAGTGAATCTGCCTGCCGAGGGAGGACATGCAGCTCATCCCTCGTTCCTCTCGCCGCTTCCCGGACCCTTAGGCAAAGTCTCCTCTCAGTTTGCTTTTAGGCGTGCCTCCATGCTCAGAAGCCACCCCGCATCAGGCAGGATACAGCGGGATGTAGTCTGGGCACGCAGAGTGCTTCTTTCCAGGGCCGGGGCAAAAACGAGAGCAAGCGCCTCACTTGCGCTTCTGTTTGCCGATGCTTAGAGGCGACCAGCGCGCAGCTTCCCGCTGTGTGTGCCGCTGTACTCAAACAGCCTCCAAAGCAGGGCACTTAGGCAACCATCCCGGGTGCAGCAGGAGTGCATCTGCCTGCCGAGGGAGGACGTGCAGCACATCCCCCGGTCCGCCCTCCACTTCCCTGACTCTTAGGCAAAGCCCGTCCCAGCTTGCTTCTAGGCGTGCCTCCGTGCTCAGAAGCCGCCCCATGGCAGGCAGGACACAGCGGGATGCATTCTGGGCGCGCAGAGTGCTGCTTCCCATGCTCAAGGCAAACCGAGAGCAGGTGCCTCACTTGCGCTTCTGTCTGCCGAGACTTAGAGGCGGACAAGCAGGAAGCTTCCCGCTGTGCGTGCTCCTGCACGCAACCAGCCTCCAAAGGAAGCAGGGCGCTAAGGCGAGCGCTCTGGGCATTCCAGGAGTGATTCTGCCTGCCGAGGAAAGAACGCAGCCTCTTCCCTGCCTCTTAGGCAAAGTCTCCTCTCAGTTTGTTGTTGGACACGCTTCCGTGCTCAGAAGCCACCCCGCATGAGGCAGGATACAGCGGGAAGCATTCTGGGCACGCAGAGTGCTGCTTCGCATGCTCGAGGCAAACCGAGAGCAGGTGCCTCACTTGCGCTTCTGTCTGCCGATGCTTAGAGACGACCAGCGCGCAGCTTCCCGCTGTGTGTGCTGCTGTACTCAAACAGCCTCCAAAGCAGGGCACTTAGGCAACTATCCCGGGTGCAGCAGGAGTGCATCTGCCTGCCGAGGGAGGACGTGCAGCACATCCCCCGGTCCGCCCTCCACTTCCCTGACTCTTAGGCAAAGCCCGTCCCAGCTTGCTTCTAGGCGTGCCTCCGTGCTCAGAAGCCGCCCCTATGGCAGGCAGGACACAGCGGGATGCATTCTGGGCGCGCAGAGTGCTGCTTCGCATGCTCGAGGCAAACCGAGAGCAGGTGCCTCACTTGCGCTTCTGTCTGCCGAGACTTAGAGGCGGACAAGCAGGAAGCTTCCCGCTGTGCGTGCTCCTGCACGCAACCCGCCTCCAAAGGAAGCAGGGCGCTAAGGCGAGCGCTCTGGGCACCCCAGGAGTGATTCTGCCTGCCGAGGAAAGACACGCAGCCTCTTCCCTGCCTCTTAGGCAAAGTCTCCTCTCAGTTTGTTGTTGGACACGCGTCCGTGCTCAGAAGCCACCCTGCATGAGGCAGGACACAGCGGGAAGCATTCTGGGCACGCAGAGTGCTGCTTCCCATGCCCGCGGCAAACCGAGAGCAGCTGCCTCACTCGCGTTTCTGTCTGCAGAGACTTAGAGCTGGCCAGCGCGCAGATTCCCACTCTGCGTGCTGCTGTGCTCAAACAGCCCCAAACAAAGCAGGGCGCTAAGGCAAGAGTACGAAGTGCACCAGGAGTGAATCTGCCTGCCGAGGGAGGACATGCAGCTCATCCCTCGTTCCTCTCGCCGCTTCCCGGACCCTTAGGCAAAGTCTCCTCTCAGTTTGCTTTTAGGCGTGCCTCCATGCTCAGAAGCCACCCCGCATCAGGCAGGATACAGCGGGATGTAGTCTGGGCACGCAGAGTGCTTCTTTCCAGGGCCGGGGCAAAAACGAGAGCAAGCGCCTCACTTGCGCTTCTGTTTGCCGATGCTTAGAGGCGACCAGCGCGCAGCTTCCCGCTGTGTGTGCCGCTGTACTCAAACAGCCTCCAAAGCAGGGCACTTAGGCAACCATCCCGGGTGCAGCAGGAGTGCATCTGCCTGCCGAGGGAGGACGTGCAGCACATCCCCCGGTCCGCCCTCCACTTCCCTGACTCTTAGGCAAAGCCCGTCCCAGCTTGCTTCTAGGCGTGCCTCCGTGCTCAGAAGCCGCCCCATGGCAGGCAGGACACAGCGGGATGCATTCTGGGCGCGCAGAGTGCTGCTTCCCATGCTCGAGGCAAACCGAGAGCAGGTGCCTCACTTGCGCTTCTGTCTGCCGAGACTTAGAGGCGGACAAGCAGGAAGCTTCCCGCTGTGCGTGCTCCTGCACGCAACCAGCCTCCAAAGGAAGCAGGGCGCTAAGGCGAGCGCTCTGGGCACCCCAGGAGTGATTCTGCCTGCCGAGGAAAGACACGCAGCCACTTCCCTGCCTCTTAGGCAAAGTCTCCTCTCAGTTTGTTGATGGACACGCGTCCGTGCTCAGAAGCCACCCCGCATGAGGCAGGATACAGCGGGAAGCATTCTGGGCACGCAGAGTGCTGCTTCCCATGCCCGCGGCAAACCGAGAGCAGGTGCCTCACTTGCGCTTCTGTCTGCCGAGACTTAGAGGCGGACAAGCAGGAAGCTTCCCGCTGTGCGTGCTCCTGCACGCAACCAGCCTCCAAAGGAAGCAGGGCGCTAAGGCGAGCGCTCTGGGCATTCCAGGAGTGATTCTGCCTGCCGAGGAAAGAACGCAGCCTCTTCCCTGCCTCTTAGGCAAAGTCTCCTCTCAGTTTGTTGTTGGACACGCTTCCGTGCTCAGAAGCCACCCCGCATGAGGCAGGATACAGCGGGAAGCATTCTGGGCACGCAGAGTGCTGCTTCGCATGCTCGAGGCAAACCGAGAGCAGGTGCCTCACTTGCGCTTCTGTCTGCCGATGCTTAGAGACGACCAGCGCGCAGCTTCCCGCTGTGTGTGCTGCTGTACTCAAACAGCCTCCAAAGCAGGGCACTTAGGCAACTATCCCGGGTGCAGCAGGAGTGCATCTGCCTGCCGAGGGAGGACGTGCAGCACATCCCCCGGTCCGCCCTCCACTTCCCTGACTCTTAGGCAAAGCCCGTCCCAGCTTGCTTCTAGGCGTGCCTCCGTGCTCAGAAGCCGCCCCTATGGCAGGCAGGACACAGCGGGATGCATTCTGGGCGCGCAGAGTGCTGCTTCGCATGCTCGAGGCAAACCGAGAGCAGGTGCCTCACTTGCGCTTCTGTCTGCCGAGACTTAGAGGCGGACAAGCAGGAAGCTTCCCGCTGTGCGTGCTCCTGCACGCAACCCGCCTCCAAAGGAAGCAGGGCGCTAAGGCGAGCGCTCTGGGCACCCCAGGAGTGATTCTGCCTGCCGAGGAAAGACACGCAGCCTCTTCCCTGCCTCTTAGGCAAAGTCTCCTCTCAGTTTGTTGTTGGACACGCGTCCGTGCTCAGAAGCCACCCTGCATGAGGCAGGACACAGCGGGAAGCATTCTGGGCACGCAGAGTGCTGCTTCCCATGCCCGCGGCAAACCGAGAGCAGCTGCCTCACTCGCGTTTCTGTCTGCAGAGACTTAGAGCTGGCCAGCGCGCAGATTCCCACTCTGCGTGCTGCTGTGCTCAAACAGCCCCAAACAAAGCAGGGCGCTAAGGCAAGAGTACGAAGTGCACCAGGAGTGAATCTGCCTGCCGAGGGAGGACATGCAGCTCATCCCTCGTTCCTCTCGCCGCTTCCCGGACCCTTAGGCAAAGTCTCCTCTCAGTTTGCTTTTAGGCGTGCCTCCGTGCTCAGAAGCCACCCCGCATCAGGCAGGATACAGCGGGATGTAGTCTGGGCACGCAGAGTGCTTCTTTCCAGGGCCGGGGCAAAAACGAGAGCAAGCGCCTCACTTGCGCTTCTGTTTGCCGATGCTTAGAGGCGACCAGCGCGCAGCTTCCCGCTGTGTGTGCCGCTGTACTCAAACAGCCTCCAAAGCAGGGCACTTAGGCAACCATCCCGGGTGCAGCAGGAGTGCATCTGCCTGCCGAGGGAGGACGTGCAGCACATCCCCCGGTCCGCCCTCCACTTCCCTGACTCTTAGGCAAAGCCCGTCCCAGCTTGCTTCTAGGCGTGCCTCCGTGCTCAGAAGCCGCCCCATGGCAGGCAGGACACAGCGGGATGCATTCTGGGCGCGCAGAGTGCTGCTTCCCATGCTCGAGGCAAACCGAGAGCAGGTGCCTCACTTGCGCTTCTGTCTGCCGAGACTTAGAGGCGGACAAGCAGGAAGCTTCCCGCTGTGCGTGCTCCTGCACGCAACCCGCCTCCAAAGGAAGCAGGGCGCTAAGGCGAGCGCTCTGGGCATTCCAGGAGTGATTCTGCCTGCCGAGGAAAGAACGCAGCCTCTTCCCTGCCTCTTAGGCAAAGTCTCCTCTCAGTTTGTTGATGGACACGCTTCCGTGCTCAGAAGCCACCCCGCATGAGGCAGGATACAGCGGGAAGCATTCTGGGCACGCAGAGTGCTGCTTCGCATGCTCGAGGCAAACCGAGAGCAGGTGCCTCACTTGCGCTTCTGTCTGCCGAGACTTAGAGGCGGACAAGCAGGAAGCTTCCCGCTGTGCGTGCTCCTGCACGCAACCAGCCTCCAAAGGAAGCAGGGCGCTAAGGCGAGCGCTCTGGGCATTCCAGGAGTGATTCTGCCTGCCGAGGAAAGAACGCAGCCTCTTCCCTGCCTCTTAGGCAAAGTCTCCTCTCAGTTTGTTGTTGGACACGCTTCCGTGCTCAGAAGCCACCCCGCATGAGGCAGGATACAGCGGGAAGCATTCTGGGCACGCAGAGTGCTGCTTCGCATGCTCGAGGCAAACCGAGAGCAGGTGCCTCACTTGCGCTTCTGTCTGCCGATGCTTAGAGACGACCAGCGCGCAGCTTCCCGCTGTGTGTGCTGCTGTACTCAAACAGCCTCCAAAGCAGGGCACTTAGGCAACTATCCCGGGTGCAGCAGGAGTGCATCTGCCTGCCGAGGGAGGACGTGCAGCACATCCCCCGGTCCGCCCTCCACTTCCCTGACTCTTAGGCAAAGCCCGTCCCAGCTTGCTTCTAGGCGTGCCTCCGTGCTCAGAAGCCGCCCCTATGGCAGGCAGGACACAGCGGGAAGCATTCTGGGCACGCAGAGTGCTGCTTCCCATGCCCGCGGCAAACCGAGAGCAGCTGCCTCACTCGCGTTTCTGTCTGCAGAGACTTAGAGCTGGCCAGCGCGCAGATTCCCACTCTGCGTGCTGCTGTGCTCAAACAGCCCCAAACAAAGCAGGGCGCTAAGGCAAGAGTACGAAGTGCACCAGGAGTGAATCTGCCTGCCGAGGGAGGACATGCAGCTCATCCCTCGTTCCTCTCGCCGCTTCCCGGACCCTTAGGCAAAGTCTCTTCTCAGTTTGCTTTTAGGCGTGCCTCCATGCTCAGAAGCCACCCCGCATCAGGCAGGATACAGCGGGATGTAGTCTGGGCACGCAGAGTGCTTCTTTCCAGGGCCGGGGCAAAAACGAGAGCAAGCGCCTCACTTGCGCTTCTGTTTGCCGATGCTTAGAGGCGACCAGCGCGCAGCTTCCCACTGTGTGTGCCGCTGTACTCAAACAGCCTCCAAAGCAGGGCACTTAGGCAACCATCCCGGGTGCAGCAGGAGTGCATCTGCCTGCCGAGGGAGGACGTGCAGCACATCCCCCGGTCCGCCCTCCACTTCCCTGACTCTTAGGCAAAGCCCGTCCCAGCTTGCTTCTAGGCGTGCCTCCGTGCTCAGAAGCCGCCCCATGGCAGGCAGGACACAGCGGGATGCATTCTGGGCGCGCAGAGTGCTGCTTCCCATGCTCGAGGCAAACCGAGAGCAGGTGCCTCACTTGCGCTTCTGTCTGCCGAGACTTAGAGGCGGACAAGCAGGAAGCTTCCCGCTGTGCGTGCTCCTGCACGCAACCAGCCTCCAAAGGAAGCAGGGCGCTAAGGCGAGCGCTCTGGGCATTCCAGGAGTGATTCTGCCTGCCGAGGAAAGAACGCAGCCTCTTCCCTGCCTCTTAGGCAAAGTCTCCTCTCAGTTTGTTGTTGGACACGCTTCCGTGCTCAGAAGCCACCCCGCATGAGGCAGGATACAGCGGGAAGCATTCTGGGCACGCAGAGTGCTGCTTCGCATGCTCGAGGCAAACCGAGAGCAGGTGCCTCACTTGCGCTTCTGTCTGCCGAGACTTAGAGGCGGACAAGCAGGAAGCTTCCCGCTGTGCGTGCTCCTGCACGCAACCAGCCTCCAAAGGAAGCAGGGCGCTAAGGCGAGCGCTCTGGGCATTCCAGGAGTGATTCTGCCTGCCGAGGAAAGAACGCAGCCTCTTCCCTGCCTCTTAGGCAAAGTCTCCTCTCAGTTTGTTGTTGGACACGCTTCCGTGCTCAGAAGCCACCCCGCATGAGGCAGGATACAGCGGGAAGCATTCTGGGCACGCAGAGTGCTGCTTCGCATGCTCGAGGCAAACCGAGAGCAGGTGCCTCACTTGCGCTTCTGTCTGCCGAGACTTAGAGGCGGACAAGCAGGAAGCTTCCCGCTGTGCGTGCTCCTGCACGCAACCAGCCTCCAAAGGAAGCAGGGCGCTAAGGCGAGCGCTCTGGGCATTCCAGGAGTGATTCTGCCTGCCGAGGAAAGAACGCAGCCTCTTCCCTGCCTCTTAGGCAAAGTCTCCTCTCAGTTTGTTGTTGGACACGCTTCCGTGCTCAGAAGCCACCCCGCATGAGGCAGGATACAGCGGGAAGCATTCTGGGCACGCAGAGTGCTGCTTCGCATGCTCGAGGCAAACCGAGAGCAGGTGCCTCACTTGCGCTTCTGTCTGCCGATGCTTAGAGACGACCAGCGCGCAGCTTCCCGCTGTGTGTGCTGCTGTACTCAAACAGCCTCCAAAGCAGGGCACTTAGGCAACTATCCCGGGTGCAGCAGGAGTGCATCTGCCTGCCGAGGGAGGACGTGCAGCACATCCCCCGGTCCGCCCTCCACTTCCCTGACTCTTAGGCAAAGCCCGTCCCAGCTTGCTTCTAGGCGTGCCTCCGTGCTCAGAAGCCGCCCCTATGGCAGGCAGGACACAGCGGGAAGCATTCTGGGCACGCAGAGTGCTGCTTCCCATGCCCGCGGCAAACCGAGAGCAGCTGCCTCACTCGCGTTTCTGTCTGCAGAGACTTAGAGCTGGCCAGCGCGCAGATTCCCACTCTGCGTGCTGCTGTGCTCAAACAGCCCCAAACAAAGCAGGGCGCTAAGGCAAGAGTACGAAGTGCACCAGGAGTGAATCTGCCTGCCGAGGGAGGACATGCAGCTCATCCCTCGTTCCTCTCGCCGCTTCCCGGACCCTTAGGCAAAGTCTCCTCTCAGTTTGCTTTTAGGCGTGCCTCCATGCTCAGAAGCCACCCCGCATCAGGCAGGATACAGCGGGATGTAGTCTGGGCACGCAGAGTGCTTCTTTCCAGGGCAGGGGCAAAAACGAGAGCAAGCGCCTCACTTGCGCTTCTGTTTGCCGATGCTTAGAGGCGACCAGCGCGCAGCTTCCCGCTGTGTGTGCCGCTGTACTCAAACAGCCTCCAAAGCAGGGCACTTAGGCAACCATCCCGGGTGCAGCAGGAGTGCATCTGCCTGCCGAGGGAGGACGTGCAGCACATCCCCCGGTCCGCCCTCCACTTCCCTGACTCTTAGGCAAAGCCCGTCCCAGCTTGCTTCTAGGCGTGCCTCCGTGCTCAGAAGCCGCCCCATGGCAGGCAGGACACAGCGGGATGCATTCTGGGCGCGCAGAGTGCTGCTTCCCATGCTCGAGGCAAACCGAGAGCAGGTGCCTCACTTGCGCTTCTGTCTGCCGAGACTTAGAGGCGGACAAGCAGGAAGCTTCCCGCTGTGCGTGCTCCTGCACGCAACCAGCCTCCAAAGGAAGCAGGGCGCTAAGGCGAGCGCTCTGGGCATTCCAGGAGTGATTCTGCCTGCCGAGGAAAGAACGCAGCCTCTTCCCTGCCTCTTAGGCAAAGTCTCCTCTCAGTTTGTTGTTGGACACGCTTCCGTGCTCAGAAGCCACCCCGCATGAGGCAGGATACAGCGGGAAGCATTCTGGGCACGCAGAGTGCTGCTTCGCATGCTCGAGGCAAACCGAGAGCAGGTGCCTCACTTGCGCTTCTGTCTGCCGATGCTTAGAGACGACCAGCGCGCAGCTTCCCGCTGTGTGTGCTGCTGTACTCAAACAGCCTCCAAAGCAGGGCACTTAGGCAACTATCCCGGGTGCAGCAGGAGTGCATCTGCCTGCCGAGGGAGGACGTGCAGCACATTCCCCGGTCCGCCCTCCACTTCCCTGACTCTTAGGCAAAGCCCGTCCCAGCTTGCTTCTAGGCGTGCCTCCGTGCTCAGAAGCCGCCCCTATGGCAGGCAGGACACAGCGGGATGCATTCTGGGCGCGCAGAGTGCTGCTTCGCATGCTCGAGGCAAACCGAGAGCAGGTGCCTCACTTGCGCTTCTGTCTGCCGAGACTTAGAGGCGGACAAGCAGGAAGCTTCCCGCTGTGCGTGCTCCTGCACGCAACCCGCCTCCAAAGGAAGCAGGGCGCTAAGGCGAGCGCTCTGGGCACCCCAGGAGTGATTCTGCCTGCCGAGGAAAGACACGCAGCCTCTTCCCTGCCTCTTAGGCAAAGTCTCCTCTCAGTTTGTTGTTGGACACGCGTCCGTGCTCAGAAGCCACCCTGCATGAGGCAGGACACAGCGGGAAGCATTCTGGGCACGCAGAGTGCTGCTTCCCATGCCCGCGGCAAACCGAGAGCAGCTGCCTCACTCGCGTTTCTGTCTGCAGAGACTTAGAGCTGGCCAGCGCGCAGATTCCCACTCTGCGTGCTGCTGTGCTCAAACAGCCCCAAACAAAGCAGGGCGCTAAGGCAAGAGTACGAAGTGCACCAGGAGTGAATCTGCCTGCCGAGGGAGGACATGCAGCTCATCCCTCGTTCCTCTCGCCGCTTCCCGGACCCTTAGGCAAAGTCTCCTCTCAGTTTGCTTTTAGGCGTGCCTCCATGCTCAGAAGCCACCCCGCATCAGGCAGGATACAGCGGGATGTAGTCTGGGCACGCAGAGTGCTTCTTTCCAGGGCCGGGGCAAAAACGAGAGCAAGCGCCTCACTTGCGCTTCTGTTTGCCGATGCTTAGAGGTGACCAGCGCGCAGCTTCCCGCTGTGTGTGCTGCTGTACTCAAACAGCCTCCAAAGCAGGGCACTTAGGCAACCATCCCGGGTGCAGCAGGAGTGCATCTGCCTGCCGAGGGAGGACGTGCAGCACATCCCCCGGTCCGCCCTCCACTTCCCTGACTCTTAGGCAAAGCCCGTCCCAGCTTGCTTCTAGGCGTGCCTCCGTGCTCAGAAGCCGCCCCATGGCAGGCAGGACACAGCGGGATGCATTCTGGGCGCGCAGAGTGCTGCTTCCCATGCTCGAGGCAAACCGAGAGCAGGTGCCTCACTTGCGCTTCTGTCTGCCGAGACTTAGAGGCGGACAAGCAGGAAGCTTCCCGCTGTGCGTGCTCCTGCACGCAACCAGCCTCCAAAGGAAGCAGGGCGCTAAGGCGAGCGCTCTGGGCACCCCAGGAGTGATTCTGCCTGCCGAGGAAAGACACGCAGCCACTTCCCTGCCTCTTAGGCAAAGTCTCCTCTCAGTTTGTTGATGGACACGCGTCCGTGCTCAGAAGCCACCCCGCATGAGGCAGGATACAGCGGGAAGCATTCTGGGCACGCAGAGTGCTGCTTCCCATGCCCGCGGCAAACCGAGAGCAGGTGCCTCACTTGCGCTTCTGTCTGCCGAGACTTAGAGGCGGACAAGCAGGAAGCTTCCCGCTGTGCGTGCTCCTGCACGCAACCAGCCTCCAAAGGAAGCAGGGCGCTAAGGCGAGCGCTCTGGGCATTCCAGGAGTGATTCTGCCTGCCGAGGAAAGAACGCAGCCTCTTCCCTGCCTCTTAGGCAAAGTCTCCTCTCAGTTTGTTGTTGGACACGCTTCCGTGCTCAGAAGCCACCCCGCATGAGGCAGGATACAGCGGGAAGCATTCTGGGCACGCAGAGTGCTGCTTCGCATGCTCGAGGCAAACCGAGAGCAGGTGCCTCACTTGCGCTTCTGTCTGCCGATGCTTAGAGACGACCAGCGCGCAGCTTCCCGCTGTGTGTGCTGCTGTACTCAAACAGCCTCCAAAGCAGGGCACTTAGGCAACTATCCCGGGTGCAGCAGGAGTGCATCTGCCTGCCGAGGGAGGACGTGCAGCACATCCCCCGGTCCGCCCTCCACTTCCCTGACTCTTAGGCAAAGCCCGTCCCAGCTTGCTTCTAGGCGTGCCTCCGTGCTCAGAAGCCGCCCCTATGGCAGGCAGGACACAGCGGGATGCATTCTGGGCGCGCAGAGTGCTGCTTCGCATGCTCGAGGCAAACCGAGAGCAGGTGCCTCACTTGCGCTTCTGTCTGCCGAGACTTAGAGGCGGACAAGCAGGAAGCTTCCCGCTGTGCGTGCTCCTGCACGCAACCCGCCTCCAAAGGAAGCAGGGCGCTAAGGCGAGCGCTCTGGGCACCCCAGGAGTGATTCTGCCTGCCGAGGAAAGACACGCAGCCTCTTCCCTGCCTCTTAGGCAAAGTCTCCTCTCAGTTTGTTGTTGGACACGCGTCCGTGCTCAGAAGCCACCCTGCATGAGGCAGGACACAGCGGGAAGCATTCTGGGCACGCAGAGTGCTGCTTCCCATGCCCGCGGCAAACCGAGAGCAGCTGCCTCACTCGCGTTTCTGTCTGCCGAGACTTAGAGCTGGCCAGCGCGCAGATTCCCACTCTGCGTGCTGCTGTGCTCAAACAGCCCCAAACAAAGCAGGGCGCTAAGGCAAGAGTACGAAGTGCACCAGGAGTGAATCTGCCTGCCGAGGGAGGACATGCAGCTCATCCCTCGTTCCTCTCGCCGCTTCCCGGACCCTTAGGCAAAGTCTCCTCTCAGTTTGCTTTTAGGCGTGCCTCCATGCTCAGAAGCCACCCCGCATCAGGCAGGATACAGCGGGATGTAGTCTGGGCACGCAGAGTGCTTCTTTCCAGGGCCGGGGCAAAAACGAGAGCAAGCGCCTCACTTGCGCTTCTGTTTGCCGATGCTTAGAGGCGACCAGCGCGCAGCTTCCCGCTGTGTGTGCCGCTGTACTCAAACAGCCTCCAAAGCAGGGCACTTAGGCAACCATCCCGGGTGCAGCAGGAGTGCATCTGCCTGCCGAGGGAGGACGTGCAGCACATCCCCCGGTCCGCCCTCCACTTCCCTGACTCTTAGGCAAAGCCCGTCCCAGCTTGCTTCTAGGCGTGCCTCCGTGCTCAGAAGCCGCCCCATGGCAGGCAGGACACAGCGGGATGCATTCTGGGCGCGCAGAGTGCTGCTTCCCATGCTCGAGGCAAACCGAGAGCAGGTGCCTCACTTGCGCTTCTGTCTGCCGAGACTTAGAGGCGGACAAGCAGGAAGCTTCCCGCTGTGCGTGCTCCTGCACGCAACCAGCCTCGCTCATCCCTCGTTCCTCTCGCCGCTTCCCGGACCCTTAGGCAAAGTCTCCTCTCAGTTTGCTTTTAGGCGTGCCTCCATGCTCAGAAGCCACCCCGCATCAGGCAGGATACAGCGGGATGTAGTCTGGGCACGCAGAGTGCTTCTTTCCAGGGCCGGGGCAAAAACGAGAGCAAGCGCCTCACTTGCGCTTCTGTTTGCCGATGCTTAGAGGCGACCAGCGCGCAGCTTCCCGCTGTGTGTGCCGCTGTACTCAAACAGCCTCCAAAGCAGGGCACTTAGGCAACCATCCCGGGTGCAGCAGGAGTGCATCTGCCTGCCGAGGGAGGACGTGCAGCACATCCCCCGGTCCGCCCTCCACTTCCCTGACTCTTAGGCAAAGCCCGTCCCAGCTTGCTTCTAGGCGTGCCTCCGTGCTCAGAAGCCGCCCCATGGCAGGCAGGACACAGCGGGATGCATTCTGGGCGCGCAGAGTGCTGCTTCGCATGCTCGAGGCAAACCGAGAGCAGGTGCCTCACTTGCGCTTCTGTCTGCCGAGACTTAGAGGCGGACAAGCAGGAAGCTTCCCGCTGTGCGTGCTCCTGCACGCAACCAGCCTCCAAAGGAAGCAGGGAGCTAAGGCGAGCGCTCTGGGCATTCCAGGAGTGATTCTGCCTGCCGAGGAAAGAACGCAGCCTCTTCCCTGCCTCTTAGGCAAAGTCTCCTCTCAGTTTGTTGTTGGACACGCTTCCGTGCTCAGAAGCCACCCCGCATGAGGCAGGATACAGCGGGAAGCATTCTGGGCACGCAGAGTGCTGCTTCGCATGCTCGAGGCAAACCGAGAGCAGGTGCCTCACTTGCGCTTCTGTCTGCCGATGCTTAGAGACGACCAGCGCGCAGCTTCCCGCTGTGTGTGCTGCTGTACTCAAACAGCCTCCAAAGCAGGGCACTTAGGCAACCATCCCGGGTGCAGCAGGAGTGCATCTGCCTGCCGAGGGAGGACGTGCAGCACATCCCCCGGTCCGCCCTCCACTTCCCTGACTCTTAGGCAAAGCCCGTCCCAGCTTGCTTCTAGGCGTGCCTCCGTGCTCAGAAGTCGCCCCATGGCAGGCAGGACACAGCGGGATGCATTCTGGGCGCGCAGAGTGCTGCTTCCCATGCTCGAGGCAAACCGAGAGCAGGTGCCTCACTTGCGCTTCTGTCTGCCGAGACTTAGAGGCGGACAAGCAGGAAGCTTCCCGCTGTGCGTGCTCCTGCACGCAACCAGCCTCCAAAGGAAGCAGGGCGCTAAGGCGAGCGCTCTGGGCACCCCAGGAGTGATTCTGCCTGCCGAGGAAAGACACGCAGCCACTTCCCTGCCTCTTAGGCAAAGTCTCCTCTCAGTTTGTTGTTGGACACGCGTCCGTGCTCAGAAGCCACCCCGCATGAGGCAGGATACAGCGGGAAGCATTCTGGGCACGCAGAGTGCTGCTTCCCATGCCCGCGGCAAACCGAGAGCAGGTGCCTCACTTGCGCTTCTGTCTGCCGAGACTTAGAGGCGGACAAGCAGGAAGCTTCCCGCTGTGCGTGCTCCTGCACGCAACCAGCCTCCAAAGGAAGCAGGGCGCTAAGGCGAGCGCTCTGGGCATTCCAGGAGTGATTCTGCCTGCCGAGGAAAGAACGCAGCCTCTTCCCTGCCTCTTAGGCAAAGTCTCCTCTCAGTTTGTTGTTGGACACGCGTCCGTGCTCAGAAGCCACCCTGCATGAGGCAGGACACAGCGGGAAGCATTCTGGGCACGCAGAGTGCTGCTTCCCATGCCCGCGGCAAACCGAGAGCAGCTGCCTCACTCGCGTTTCTGTCTGCCGAGACTTAGAGCTGGCCAGCGCGCAGATTCCCACTCTGCGTGCTGCTGTGCTCAAACAGCCCCAAACAAAGCAGGGCGCTAAGGCAAGAGTACGAAGTGCACCAGGAGTGAATCTGCCTGCCGAGGGAGGACATGCAGCTCATCCCTCGTTCCTCTCGCCGCTTCCCGGACCCTTAGGCAAAGTCTCCTCTCAGTTTGCTTTTAGGCGTGCCTCCATGCTCAGAAGCCACCCCGCATCAGGCAGGATACAGCGGGATGTAGTCTGGGCACGCAGAGTGCTTCTTTCCAGGGCCGGGGCAAAAACGAGAGCAAGCGCCTCACTTGCGCTTCTGTTTGCCGATGCTTAGAGGCGACCAGCGCGCAGCTTCCCGCTGTGTGTGCCGCTGTACTCAAACAGCCTCCAAAGCAGGGCACTTAGGCAACCATCCCGGGTGCAGCAGGAGTGCATCTGCCTGCCGAGGGAGGACGTGCAGCACATCCCCCGGTCCGCCCTCCACTTCCCTGACTCTTAGGCAAAGCCCGTCCCAGCTTGCTTCTAGGCGTGCCTCCGTGCTCAGAAGCCGCCCCATGGCAGGCAGGACACAGCGGGATGCATTCTGGGCGCGCAGAGTGCTGCTTCCCATGCTCGAGGCAAACCGAGAGCAGGTGCCTCACTTGCGCTTCTGTCTGCCGAGACTTAGAGGCGGACAAGCAGGAAGCTTCCCGCTGTGCGTGCTCCTGCACGCAACCAGCCTCCAAAGGAAGCAGGGCGCTAAGGCGAGCGCTCTGGGCACCCCAGGAGTGATTCTGCCTGCCGAGGAAAGACACGCAGCCACTTCCCTGCCTCTTAGGCAAAGTCTCCTCTCAGTTTGTTGATGGACACGCGTCCGTGCTCAGAAGCCACCCCGCATGAGGCAGGATACAGCGGGAAGCATTCTGGGCACGCAGAGTGCTGCTTCCCATGCCCGCGGCAAACCGAGAGCAGGTGCCTCACTTGCGCTTCTGTCTGCCGAGACTTAGAGGCGGACAAGCAGGAAGCTTCCCGCTGTGCGTGCTCCTGCACGCAACCAGCCTCCAAAGGAAGCAGGGCGCTAAGGCGAGCGCTCTGGGCATTCCAGGAGTGATTCTGCCTGCCGAGGAAAGAACGCAGCCTCTTCCCTGCCTCTTAGGCAAAGTCTCCTCTCAGTTTGTTGTTGGACACGCGTCCGTGCTCAGAAGCCACCCTGCATGAGGCAGGACACAGCGGGAAGCATTCTGGGCACGCAGAGTGCTGCTTCCCATGCCCGCGGCAAACCGAGAGCAGCTGCCTCACTCGCGTTTCTGTCTGCAGAGACTTAGAGCTGGCCAGCGCGCAGATTCCCACTCTGCGTGCTGCTGTGCTCAAACAGCCCCAAACAAAGCAGGGCGCTAAGGCAAGAGTACGAAGTGCACCAGGAGTGAATCTGCCTGCCGAGGGAGGACATGCAGCTCATCCCTCGTTCCTCTCGCCGCTTCCCGGACCCTTTGGCAAAGTCTCCTCTCAGTTTGCTTTTAGGCGTGCCTCCATGCTCAGAAGCCACCCCGCATCAGGCAGGATACAGCGGGATGTAGTCTGGGCACGCAGAGTGCTTCTTTCCAGGGCCGGGGCAAAAACGAGAGCAAGCGCCTCACTTGCGCTTCTGTTTGCCGATGCTTAGAGGCGACCAGCGCGCAGCTTCCCGCTGTGTGTGCCGCTGTACTCAAACAGCCTCCAAAGCAGGGCACTTAGGCAACCATCCCGGGTGCAGCAGGAGTGCATCTGCCTGCCGAGGGAGGACGTGCAGCACATCCCCCGGTCCGCCCTCCACTTCCCTGACTCTTAGGCAAAGCCCGTCCCAGCTTGCTTCTAGGCGTGCCTCCGTGCTCAGAAGCCGCCCCATGGCAGGCAGGACACAGCGGGATGCATTCTGGGCGCGCAGAGTGCTGCTTCCCATGCTCGAGGCAAACCGAGAGCAGGTGCCTCACTTGCGCTTCTGTCTGCCGAGACTTAGAGGCGGACAAGCAGGAAGCTTCCCGCTGTGCGTGCTCCTGCACGCAACCAGCCTCCAAAGGAAGCAGGGCGCTAAGGCGAGCGCTCTGGGCACCCCAGGAGTGATTCTGCCTGCCGAGGAAAGACACGCAGCCTCTTCCCTGCCTCTTAGGCAAAGTCTCCTCTCAGTTTGTTGATGGACACGCGTCCGTGCTCAGAAGCCACCCCGCATGAGGCAGGATACAGCGGGAAGCATTCTGGGCACGCAGAGTGCTGCTTCCCATGCCCGCGGCAAACCGAGAGCAGGTGCCTCACTTGCGCTTCTGTCTGCCGAGACTTAGAGGCGGACAAGCAGGAAGCTTCCCGCTGTGCGTGCTCCTGCACGCAACCAGCCTCCAAAGGAAGCAGGGCGCTAAGGCGAGCGCTCTGGGCATTCCAGGAGTGATTCTGCCTGCCGAGGAAAGAACGCAGCCTCTTCCCTGCCTCTTAGGCAAAGTCTCCTCTCAGTTTGTTGTTGGACACGCTTCCGTGCTCAGAAGCCACCCCGCATGAGGCAGGATACAGCGGGAAGCATTCTGGGCACGCAGAGTGCTGCTTCGCATGCTCGAGGCAAACCGAGAGCAGGTGCCTCACTTGCGCTTCTGTCTGCCGATGCTTAGAGACGACCAGCGCGCAGCTTCCCGCTGTGTGTGCTGCTGTACTCAAACAGCCTCCAAAGCAGGGCACTTAGGCAACTATCCCGGGTGCAGCAGGAGTGCATCTGCCTGCCGAGGGAGGACGTGCAGCACATCCCCCGGTCCGCCCTCCACTTCCCTGACTCTTAGGCAAAGCCCGTCCCAGCTTGCTTCTAGGCGTGCCTCCGTGCTCAGAAGCCGCCCCTATGGCAGGCAGGACACAGCGGGATGCATTCTGGGCGCGCAGAGTGCTGCTTCGCATGCTCGAGGCAAACCGAGAGCAGGTGCCTCACTTGCGCTTCTGTCTGCCGAGACTTAGAGGCGGACAAGCAGGAAGCTTCCCGCTGTGCGTGCTCCTGCACGCAACCCGCCTCCAAAGGAAGCAGGGCGCTAAGGCGAGCGCTCTGGGCACCCCAGGAGTGATTCTGCCTGCCGAGGAAAGACACGCAGCCTCTTCCCTGCCTCTTAGGCAAAGTCTCCTCTCAGTTTGTTGTTGGACACGCGTCCGTGCTCAGAAGCCACCCTGCATGAGGCAGGACACAGCGGGAAGCATTCTGGGCACGCAGAGTGCTGCTTCCCATGCCCGCGGCAAACCGAGAGCAGCTGCCTCACTCGCGTTTCTGTCTGCAGAGACTTAGAGCTGGCCAGCGCGCAGATTCCCACTCTGCGTGCTGCTGTGCTCAAACAGCCCCAAACAAAGCAGGGCGCTAAGGCAAGAGTACGAAGTGCACCAGGAGTGAATCTGCCTGCCGAGGGAGGACATGCAGCTCATCCCTCGTTCCTCTCGCCGCTTCCCGGACCCTTAGGCAAAGTCTCCTCTCAGTTTGCTTTTAGGCGTGCCTCCATGCTCAGAAGCCACCCCGCATCAGGCAGGATACAGCGGGATGTAGTCTGGGCACGCAGAGTGCTTCTTTCCAGGGCCGGGGCAAAAACGAGAGCAAGCGCCTCACTTGCGCTTCTGTTTGCCGATGCTTAGAGGCGACCAGCGCGCAGCTTCCCGCTGTGTGTGCCGCTGTACTCAAACAGCCTCCAAAGCAGGGCACTTAGGCAACCATCCCGGGTGCAGCAGGAGTGCATCTGCCTGCCGAGGGAGGACGTGCAGCACATCCCCCGGTCCGCCCTCCACTTCCCTGACTCTTAGGCAAAGCCCGTCCCAGCTTGCTTCTAGGCGTGCCTCCGTGCTCAGAAGCCGCCCCATGGCAGGCAGGACACAGCGGGATGCATTCTGGGCGCGCAGAGTGCTGCTTCGCATGCTCGAGGCAAACCGAGAGCAGGTGCCTCACTTGCGCTTCTGTCTGCCGAGACTTAGAGGCGGACAAGCAGGAAGCTTCCCGCTGTGCGTGCTCCTGCACGCAACCAGCCTCCAAAGGAAGCAGGGCGCTAAGGCGAGCGCTCTGGGCACCCCAGGAGTGATTCTGCCTGCCGAGGAAAGACACGCAGCCACTTCCCTGCCTCTTAGGCAAAGTCTCCTCTCAGTTTGTTGATGGACACGCGTCCGTGCTCAGAAGCCACCCCGCATGAGGCAGGATACAGCGGGAAGCATTCTGGGCACGCAGAGTGCTGCTTCCCATGCCCGCGGCAAACCGAGAGCAGGTGCCTCACTTGCGCTTCTGTCTGCCGAGACTTAGAGGCGGACAAGCAGGAAGCTTCCCGCTGTGCGTGCTCCTGCACGCAACCAGCCTCCAAAGGAAGCAGGGCGCTAAGGCGAGCGCTCTGGGCATTCCAGGAGTGATTCTGCCTGCCGAGGAAAGAACGCAGCCTCTTCCCTGCCTCTTAGGCAAAGTCTCCTCTCAGTTTGTTGTTGGACACGCTTCCGTGCTCAGAAGCCACCCCGCATGAGGCAGGATACAGCGGGAAGCATTCTGGGCACGCAGAGTGCTGCTTCGCATGCTCGAGGCAAACCGAGAGCAGGTGCCTCACTTGCGCTTCTGTCTGCCGATGCTTAGAGACGACCAGCGCGCAGCTTCCCGCTGTGTGTGCTGCTGTACTCAAACAGCCTCCAAAGCAGGGCACTTAGGCAACTATCCCGGGTGCAGCAGGAGTGCATCTGCCTGCCGAGGGAGGACGTGCAGCACATCCCCCGGTCCGCCCTCCACTTCCCTGACTCTTAGGCAAAGCCCGTCCCAGCTTGCTTCTAGGCGTGCCTCCGTGCTCAGAAGCCGCCCCTATGGCAGGCAGGACACAGCGGGATGCATTCTGGGCGCGCAGAGTGCTGCTTCGCATGCTCGAGGCAAACCGAGAGCAGGTGCCTCACTTGCGCTTCTGTCTGCCGAGACTTAGAGGCGGACAAGCAGGAAGCTTCCCGCTGTGCGTGCTCCTGCACGCAACCCGCCTCCAAAGGAAGCAGGGCGCTAAGGCGAGCGCTCTGGGCACCCCAGGAGTGATTCTGCCTGCCGAGGAAAGACACGCAGCCTCTTCCCTGCCTCTTAGGCAAAGTCTCCTCTCAGTTTGTTGTTGGACACGCGTCCGTGCTCAGAAGCCACCCTGCATGAGGCAGGACACAGCGGGAAGCATTCTGGGCACGCAGAGTGCTGCTTCCCATGCCCGCGGCAAACCGAGAGCAGCTGCCTCACTCGCGTTTCTGTCTGCAGAGACTTAGAGCTGGCCAGCGCGCAGATTCCCACTCTGCGTGCTGCTGTGCACAAACAGCCCCAAACAAAGCAGGGCGCTAAGGCAAGAGTACGAAGTGCACCAGGAGTGAATCTGCCTGCCGAGGGAGGACATGCAGCTCATCCCTCGTTCCTCTCGCCGCTTCCCGGACCCTTAGGCAAAGTCTCCTCTCAGTTTGCTTTTAGGCGTGCCTCCATGCTCAGAAGCCACCCCGCATCAGGCAGGATACAGCGGGATGTAGTCTGGGCACGCAGAGTGCTTCTTTCCAGGGCCGGGGCAAAAACGAGAGCAAGCGCCTCACTTGCGCTTCTGTTTGCCGATGCTTAGAGGCGACCAGCGCGCAGCTTCCCGCTGTGTGTGCCGCTGTACTCAAACAGCCTCCAAAGCAGGGCACTTAGGCAACCATCCCGGGTGCAGCAGGAGTGCATCTGCCTGCCGAGGGAGGACGTGCAGCACATCCCCCGGTCCGCCCTCCACTTCCCTGACTCTTAGGCAAAGCCCGTCCCAGCTTGCTTCTAGGCGTGCCTCCGTGCTCAGAAGCCGCCCCATGGCAGGCAGGACACAGCGGGATGCATTCTGGGCGCGCAGAGTGCTGCTTCGCATGCTCGAGGCAAACCGAGAGCAGGTGCCTCACTTGCGCTTCTGTCTGCCGAGACTTAGAGGCGGACAAGCAGGAAGCTTCCCGCTGTGCGTGCTCCTGCACGCAACCAGCCTCCAAAGGAAGCAGGGCGCTAAGGCGAGCGCTCTGGGCATTCCAGGAGTGATTCTGCCTGCCGAGGAAAGAACGCAGCCTCTTCCCTGCCTCTTAGGCAAAGTCTCCTCTCAGTTTGTTGTTGGACACGCTTCCGTGCTCAGAAGCCACCCCGCATGAGGCAGGATACAGCGGGAAGCATTCTGGGCACGCAGAGTGCTGCTTCGCATGCTCGAGGCAAACCGAGAGCAGGTGCCTCACTTGCGCTTCTGTCTGCCGATGCTTAGAGACGACCAGCGCGCAGCTTCCCGCTGTGTGTGCTGCTGTACTCAAACAGCCTCCAAAGCAGGGCACTTAGGCAACTATCCCGGGTGCAGCAGGAGTGCATCTGCCTGCCGAGGGAGGACGTGCAGCACATCCCCCGGTCCGCCCTCCACTTCCCTGACTCTTAGGCAAAGCCCGTCCCAGCTTGCTTCTAGGCGTGCCTCCGTGCTCAGAAGTCGCCCCATGGCAGGCAGGACACAGCGGGATGCATTCTGGGCGCGCAGAGTGCTGCTTCCCATGCTCGAGGCAAACCGAGAGCAGGTGCCTCACTTGCGCTTCTGTCTGCCGAGACTTAGAGGCGGACAAGCAGGAAGCTTCCCGCTGTGCGTGCTCCTGCACGCAACCAGCCTCCAAAGGAAGCAGGGCGCTAAGGCGAGCGCTCTGGGCATTCCAGGAGTGATTCTGCCTGCCGAGGAAAGAACGCAGCCTCTTCCCTGCCTCTTAGGCAAAGTCTCCTCTCAGTTTGTTGTTGGACACGCGTCCGTGCTCAGAAGCCACCCTGCATGAGGCAGGACACAGCGGGAAGCATTCTGGGCACGCAGAGTGCTGCTTCCCATGCCCGCGGCAAACCGAGAGCAGCTGCCTCACTCGCGTTTCTGTCTGCCGAGACTTAGAGCTGGCCAGCGCGCAGATTCCCACTCTGCGTGCTGCTGTGCTCAAACAGCCCCAAACAAAGCAGGGCGCTAAGGCAAGAGTACGAAGTGCACCAGGAGTGAATCTGCCTGCCGAGGGAGGACATGCAGCTCATCCCTCGTTCCTCTCGCCGCTTCCCGGACCCTTAGGCAAAGTCTCCTCTCAGTTTGCTTTTAGGCGTGCCTCCATGCTCAGAAGCCACCCCGCATCAGGCAGGATACAGCGGGATGTAGTCTGGGCACGCAGAGTGCTTCTTTCCAGGGCCGGGGCAAAAACGAGAGCAAGCGCCTCACTTGCGCTTCTGTTTGCCGATGCTTAGAGGCGACCAGCGCGCAGCTTCCCGCTGTGTGTGCCGCTGTACTCAAACAGCCTCCAAAGCAGGGCACTTAGGCAACCATCCCGGGTGCAGCAGGAGTGCATCTGCCTGCCGAGGGAGGACGTGCAGCACATCCC
Organism: Rhea pennata; assembly: GCF_028389875.1. NCBI lineage: Eukaryota > Metazoa > Chordata > Aves > Rheiformes > Rheidae > Rhea > Rhea pennata. The sequence continues at coordinate 80,366,188 of NC_084663.1, forward strand.
CCGGTCCGCCCTCCACTTCCCTGACTCTTAGGCAAAGCCCGTCCCAGCTTGCTTCTAGGCGTGCCTCCGTGCTCAGAAGCCGCCCCATGGCAGGCAGGACACAGCGGGATGCATTCTGGGCGCGCAGAGTGCTGCTTCCCATGCTCGAGGCAAACCGAGAGCAGGTGCCTCACTTGCGCTTCTGTCTGCCGAGACTTAGAGGCGGACAAGCAGGAAGCTTCCCGCTGTGCGTGCTCCTGCACGCAACCAGCCTCCAAAGGAAGCAGGGCGCTAAGGCGAGCGCTCTGGGCACCCCAGGAGTGATTCTGCCTGCCGAGGAAAGACACGCAGCCACTTCCCTGCCTCTTAGGCAAAGTCTCCTCTCAGTTTGTTGATGGACACGCGTCCGTGCTCAGAAGCCACCCCGCATGAGGCAGGATACAGCGGGAAGCATTCTGGGCACGCAGAGTGCTGCTTCCCATGCCCGCGGCAAACCGAGAGCAGGTGCCTCACTTGCGCTTCTGTCTGCCGAGACTTAGAGGCGGACAAGCAGGAAGCTTCCCGCTGTGCGTGCTCCTGCACGCAACCAGCCTCCAAAGGAAGCAGGGCGCTAAGGCGAGCGCTCTGGGCATTCCAGGAGTGATTCTGCCTGCCGAGGAAAGAACGCAGCCTCTTCCCTGCCTCTTAGGCAAAGTCTCCTCTCAGTTTGTTGTTGGACACGCGTCCGTGCTCAGAAGCCACCCTGCATGAGGCAGGACACAGCGGGAAGCATTCTGGGCACGCAGAGTGCTGCTTCCCATGCCCGCGGCAAACCGAGAGCAGCTGCCTCACTCGCGTTTCTGTCTGCAGAGACTTAGAGCTGGCCAGCGCGCAGATTCCCACTCTGCGTGCTGCTGTGCTCAAACAGCCCCAAACAAAGCAGGGCGCTAAGGCAAGAGTACGAAGTGCACCAGGAGTGAATCTGCCTGCCGAGGGAGGACATGCAGCTCATCCCTCGTTCCTCTCGCCGCTTCCCGGACCCTTAGGCAAAGTCTCCTCTCAGTTTGCTTTTAGGCGTGCCTCCATGCTCAGAAGCCACCCCGCATCAGGCAGGATACAGCGGGATGTAGTCTGGGCACGCAGAGTGCTTCTTTCCAGGGCCGGGGCAAAAACGAGAGCAAGCGCCTCACTTGCGCTTCTGTTTGCCGATGCTTAGAGGCGACCAGCGCGCAGCTTCCCGCTGTGTGTGCCGCTGTACTCAAACAGCCTCCAAAGCAGGGCACTTAGGCAACCATCCCGGGTGCAGCAGGAGTGCATCTGCCTGCCGAGGGAGGACGTGCAGCACATCCCCCGGTCCGCCCTCCACTTCCCTGACTCTTAGGCAAAGCCCGTCCCAGCTTGCTTCTAGGCGTGCCTCCGTGCTCAGAAGCCGCCCCATGGCAGGCAGGACACAGCGGGATGCATTCTGGGCGCGCAGAGTGCTGCTTCCCATGCTCGAGGCAAACCGAGAGCAGGTGCCTCACTTGCGCTTCTGTCTGCCGAGACTTAGAGGCGGACAAGCAGGAAGCTTCCCGCTGTGCGTGCTCCTGCACGCAACCAGCCTCCAAAGGAAGCAGGGCGCTAAGGCGAGCGCTCTGGGCACCCCAGGAGTGATTCTGCCTGCCGAGGAAAGACACGCAGCCTCTTCCCTGCCTCTTAGGCAAAGTCTCCTCTCAGTTTGTTGATGGACACGCGTCCGTGCTCAGAAGCCACCCCGCATGAGGCAGGATACAGCGGGAAGCATTCTGGGCACGCAGAGTGCTGCTTCCCATGCCCGCGGCAAACCGAGAGCAGGTGCCTCACTTGCGCTTCTGTCTGCCGAGACTTAGAGGCGGACAAGCAGGAAGCTTCCCGCTGTGCGTGCTCCTGCACGCAACCAGCCTCCAAAGGAAGCAGGGCGCTAAGGCGAGCGCTCTGGGCATTCCAGGAGTGATTCTGCCTGCCGAGGAAAGAACGCAGCCTCTTCCCTGCCTCTTAGGCAAAGTCTCCTCTCAGTTTGTTGTTGGACACGCTTCCGTGCTCAGAAGCCACCCCGCATGAGGCAGGATACAGCGGGAAGCATTCTGGGCACGCAGAGTGCTGCTTCGCATGCTCGAGGCAAACCGAGAGCAGGTGCCTCACTTGCGCTTCTGTCTGCCGATGCTTAGAGACGACCAGCGCGCAGCTTCCCGCTGTGTGTGCTGCTGTACTCAAACAGCCTCCAAAGCAGGGCACTTAGGCAACTATCCCGGGTGCAGCAGGAGTGCATCTGCCTGCCGAGGGAGGACGTGCAGCACATCCCCCGGTCCGCCCTCCACTTCCCTGACTCTTAGGCAAAGCCCGTCCCAGCTTGCTTCTAGGCGTGCCTCCGTGCTCAGAAGCCGCCCCTATGGCAGGCAGGACACAGCGGGATGCATTCTGGGCGCGCAGAGTGCTGCTTCGCATGCTCGAGGCAAACCGAGAGCAGGTGCCTCACTTGCGCTTCTGTCTGCCGAGACTTAGAGGCGGACAAGCAGGAAGCTTCCCGCTGTGCGTGCTCCTGCACGCAACCCGCCTCCAAAGGAAGCAGGGCGCTAAGGCGAGCGCTCTGGGCACCCCAGGAGTGATTCTGCCTGCCGAGGAAAGACACGCAGCCTCTTCCCTGCCTCTTAGGCAAAGTCTCCTCTCAGTTTGTTGTTGGACACGCGTCCGTGCTCAGAAGCCACCCTGCATGAGGCAGGACACAGCGGGAAGCATTCTGGGCACGCAGAGTGCTGCTTCCCATGCCCGCGGCAAACCGAGAGCAGCTGCCTCACTCGCGTTTCTGTCTGCAGAGACTTAGAGCTGGCCAGCGCGCAGATTCCCACTCTGCGTGCTGCTGTGCTCAAACAGCCCCAAACAAAGCAGGGCGCTAAGGCAAGAGTACGAAGTGCACCAGGAGTGAATCTGCCTGCCGAGGGAGGACATGCAGCTCATCCCTCGTTCCTCTCGCCGCTTCCCGGACCCTTAGGCAAAGTCTCCTCTCAGTTTGCTTTTAGGCGTGCCTCCATGCTCAGAAGCCACCCCGCATCAGGCAGGATACAGCGGGATGTAGTCTGGGCACGCAGAGTGCTTCTTTCCAGGGCCGGGGCAAAAACGAGAGCAAGCGCCTCACTTGCGCTTCTGTTTGCCGATGCTTAGAGGCGACCAGCGCGCAGCTTCCCGCTGTGTGTGCCGCTGTACTCAAACAGCCTCCAAAGCAGGGCACTTAGGCAACCATCCCGGGTGCAGCAGGAGTGCATCTGCCTGCCGAGGGAGGACGTGCAGCACATCCCCCGGTCCGCCCTCCACTTCCCTGACTCTTAGGCAAAGCCCGTCCCAGCTTGCTTCTAGGCGTGCCTCCGTGCTCAGAAGCCGCCCCATGGCAGGCAGGACACAGCGGGATGCATTCTGGGCGCGCAGAGTGCTGCTTCCCATGCTCGAGGCAAACCGAGAGCAGGTGCCTCACTTGTGCTTCTGTCTGCCGAGACTTAGAGGCGGACAAGCAGGAAGCTTCCCGCTGTGCGTGCTCCTGCACGCAACCAGCCTCCAAAGGAAGCAGGGCGCTAAGGCGAGCGCTCTGGGCACCCCAGGAGTGATTCTGCCTGCCGAGGAAAGACACGCAGCCACTTCCCTGCCTCTTAGGCAAAGTCTCCTCTCAGTTTGTTGATGGACACGCGTCCGTGCTCAGAAGCCACCCCGCATGAGGCAGGATACAGCGGGAAGCATTCTGGGCACGCAGAGTGCTGCTTCCCATGCCCGCGGCAAACCGAGAGCAGGTGCCTCACTTGCGCTTCTGTCTGCCGAGACTTAGAGGCGGACAAGCAGGAAGCTTCCCGCTGTGCGTGCTCCTGCACGCAACCAGCCTCCAAAGGAAGCAGGGCGCTAAGGCGAGCGCTCTGGGCATTCCAGGAGTGATTCTGCCTGCCGAGGAAAGAACGCAGCCTCTTCCCTGCCTCTTAGGCAAAGTCTCCTCTCAGTTTGTTGTTGGACACGCTTCCGTGCTCAGAAGCCACCCCGCATGAGGCAGGATACAGCGGGAAGCATTCTGGGCACGCAGAGTGCTGCTTCGCATGCTCGAGGCAAACCGAGAGCAGGTGCCTCACTTGCGCTTCTGTCTGCCGATGCTTAGAGACGACCAGCGCGCAGCTTCCCGCTGTGTGTGCTGCTGTACTCAAACAGCCTCCAAAGCAGGGCACTTAGGCAACTATCCCGGGTGCAGCAGGAGTGCATCTGCCTGCCGAGGGAGGACGTGCAGCACATCCCCCGGTCCGCCCTCCACTTCCCTGACTCTTAGGCAAAGCCCGTCCCAGCTTGCTTCTAGGCGTGCCTCCGTGCTCAGAAGCCGCCCCTATGGCAGGCAGGACACAGCGGGATGCATCTGGGCGCGCAGAGTGCTGCTTCGCATGCTCGAGGCAAACCGAGAGTAGGTGCCTCACTTGCGCTTCTGTCTGCCGAGACTTAGAGGCGGACAAGCAGGAAGCTTCCCGCTGTGCGTGCTCCTGCACGCAACCCGCCTCCAAAGGAAGCAGGGCGCTAAGGCGAGCGCTCTGGGCACCCCAGGAGTGATTCTGCCTGCCGAGGAAAGACACGCAGCCACTTCCCTGCCTCTTAGGCAAAGTCTCCTCTCAGTTTGTTGTTGGACACGCGTCCGTGCTCAGAAGCCACCCCGCATGAGGCAGGATACAGCGGGAAGCATTCTGGGCACGCAGAGTGCTGCTTCCCATGCCCGCGGCAAACCGAGAGCAGGTGCCTCACTTGCGCTTCTGTCTGCCGAGACTTAGAGGCGGACAAGCAGGAAGCTTCCCGCTGTGCGTGCTCCTGCACGCAACCAGCCTCCAAAGGAAGCAGGGCGCTAAGGCGAGCGCTCTGGGCATTCCAGGAGTGATTCTGCCTGCCGAGGAAAGAACGCAGCCTCTTCCCTGCCTCTTAGGCAAAGTCTCCTCTCAGTTTGTTGTTGGACACGCTTCCGTGCTCAGAAGCCACCCCGCATGAGGCAGGATACAGCGGGAAGCATTCTGGGCACGCAGAGTGCTGCTTCGCATGCTCGAGGCAAACCGAGAGCAGGTGCCTCACTTGCGCTTCTGTCTGCCGAGACTTAGAGCTGGCCAGCGCGCAGATTCCCACTCTGCGTGCTGCTGTGCTCAAACAGCCCCAAACAAAGCAGGGCGCTAAGGCAAGAGTACGAAGTGCACCAGGAGTGAATCTGCCTGCCGAGGGAGGACATGCAGCTCATCCCTCGTTCCTCTCGCTGCTTCCCGGACCCTTAGGCAAAGTCTTCCTCTCAGTTTGCTTTTAGGCGTGCCTCCATGCTCAGAAGCCACCCCGCATCAGGCAGGATACAGCGGGATGTAGTCTGGGCACGCAGAGTGCTTCTTTCCAGGGCCGGGGCAAAAACGAGAGCAAGCGCCTCACTTGCGCTTCTGTTTGCCGATGCTTAGAGGCGACCAGCGCGCAGCTTCCCGCTGTGTGTGCCGCTGTACTCAAACAGCCTCCAAAGCAGGGCACTTAGGCAACCATCCCGGGTGCAGCAGGAGTGCATCTGCCTGCCGAGGGAGGACGTGCAGCACATCCCCCGGTCCGCCCTCCACTTCCCTGACTCTTAGGCAAAGCCCGTCCCAGCTTGCTTCTAGGCGTGCCTCCGTGCTCAGAAGTCGCCCCATGGCAGGCAGGACACAGCGGGATGCATTCTGGGCGCGCAGAGTGCTGCTTCCCATGCTCGAGGCAAACCGAGAGCAGGTGCCTCACTTGCGCTTCTGTCTGCCGAGACTTAGAGGCGGACAAGCAGGAAGCTTCCCGCTGTGCGTGCTCCTGCACGCAACCAGCCTCCAAAGGAAGCAGGGCGCTAAGGCGAGCGCTCTGGGCACCCCAGGAGTGATTCTGCCTGCCGAGGAAAGACACGCAGCCACTTCCCTGCCTCTTAGGCAAAGTCTCCTCTCAGTTTGTTGATGGACACGCGTCCGTGCTCAGAAGCCACCCCGCATGAGGCAGGATACAGCGGGAAGCATTCTGGGCACGCAGAGTGCTGCTTCGCATGCTCGAGGCAAACCGAGAGCAGGTGCCTCACTTGCGCTTCTGTCTGCCGATGCTTAGAGACGACCAGCGCGCAGCTTCCCGCTGTGTGTGCTGCTGTACTCAAACAGCCTCCAAAGCAGGGCACTTAGGCAACTATCCCGGGTGCAGCAGGAGTGCATCTGCCTGCCGAGGGAGGACGTGCAGCACATTCCCCGGTCCGCCCTCCACTTCCCTGACTCTTAGGCAAAGCCCGTCCCAGCTTGCTTCTAGGCGTGCCTCCGTGCTCAGAAGCCGCCCCTATGGCAGGCAGGACACAGCGGGATGCATTCTGGGCGCGCAGAGTGCTGCTTCGCATGCTCGAGGCAAACCGAGAGCAGGTGCCTCACTTGCGCTTCTGTCTGCCGAGACTTAGAGGCGGACAAGCAGGAAGCTTCCCGCTGTGCGTGCTCCTGCACGCAACCCGCCTCCAAAGGAAGCAGGGCGCTAAGGCGAGCGCTCTGGGCACCCCAGGAGTGATTCTGCCTGCCGAGGAAAGACACGCAGCCTCTTCCCTGCCTCTTAGGCAAAGTCTCCTCTCAGTTTGTTGTTGGACACGCGTCCGTGCTCAGAAGCCACCCTGCATGAGGCAGGACACAGCGGGAAGCATTCTGGGCACGCAGAGTGCTGCTTCCCATGCCCGCGGCAAACCGAGAGCAGCTGCCTCACTCGCGTTTCTGTCTGCAGAGACTTAGAGCTGGCCAGCGCGCAGATTCCCACTCTGCGTGCTGCTGTGCTCAAACAGCCCCAAACAAAGCAGGGCGCTAAGGCAAGAGTACGAAGTGCACCAGGAGTGAATCTGCCTGCCGAGGGAGGACATGCAGCTCATCCCTCGTTCCTCTCGCCGCTTCCCGGACCCTTAGGCAAAGTCTCCTCTCAGTTTGCTTTTAGGCGTGCCTCCATGCTCAGAAGCCACCCCGCATCAGGCAGGATACAGCGGGATGTAGTCTGGGCACGCAGAGTGCTTCTTTCCAGGGCCGGGGCAAAAACGAGAGCAAGCGCCTCACTTGCGCTTCTGTTTGCCGATGCTTAGAGGCGACCAGCGCGCAGCTTCCCGCTGTGTGTGCCGCTGTACTCAAACAGCCTCCAAAGCAGGGCACTTAGGCAACCATCCCGGGTGCAGCAGGAGTGCATCTGCCTGCCGAGGGAGGACGTGCAGCACATCCCCCGGTCCGCCCTCCACTTCCCTGACTCTTAGGCAAAGCCCGTCCCAGCTTGCTTCTAGGCGTGCCTCCGTGCTCAGAAGCCGCCCCATGGCAGGCAGGACACAGCGGGATGCATTCTGGGCGCGCAGAGTGCTGCTTCCCATGCTCGAGGCAAACCGAGAGCAGGTGCCTCACTTGCGCTTCTGTCTGCCGAGACTTAGAGGCGGACAAGCAGGAAGCTTCCCGCTGTGCGTGCTCCTGCACGCAACCAGCCTCCAAAGGAAGCAGGGCGCTAAGGCGAGCGCTCTGGGCACCCCAGGAGTGATTCTGCCTGCCGAGGAAAGACACGCAGCCACTTCCCTGCCTCTTAGGCAAAGTCTCCTCTCAGTTTGTTGATGGACACGCGTCCGTGCTCAGAAGCCACCCCGCATGAGGCAGGATACAGCGGGAAGCATTCTGGGCGCGCAGAGTGCTGCTTCCCATGCCCGCGGCAAACCGAGAGCAGGTGCCTCACTTGCGCTTCTGTCTGCCGAGACTTAGAGGCGGACAAGCAGGAAGCTTCCCGCTGTGCGTGCTCCTGCACGCAACCAGCCTCCAAAGGAAGCAGGGCGCTAAGGCGAGCGCTCTGGGCACCCCAGGAGTGATTCTGCCTGCCGAGGAAAGACACGCAGCCACTTCCCTGCCTCTTAGGCAAAGTCTCCTCTCAGTTTGTTGATGGACACGCTTCCGTGCTCAGAAGCCACCCCGCATGAGGCAGGATACAGCGGGAAGCATTCTGGGCACGCAGAGTGCTGCTTCGCATGCTCGAGGCAAACCGAGAGCAGGTGCCTCACTTGCGCTTCTGTCTGCCGATGCTTAGAGACGACCAGCGCGCAGCTTCCCGCTGTGTGTGCTGCTGTACTCAAACAGCCTCCAAAGCAGGGCACTTAGGCAACTATCCCGGGTGCAGCAGGAGTGCATCTGCCTGCCGAGGGAGGACGTGCAGCACATCCCCCGGTCCGCCCTCCACTTCCCTGACTCTTAGGCAAAGCCCGTCCCAGCTTGCTTCTAGGCGTGCCTCCGTGCTCAGAAGCCGCCCCTATGGCAGGCAGGACACAGCGGGATGCATTCTGGGCGCGCAGAGTGCTGCTTCGCATGCTCGAGGCAAACCGAGAGCAGGTGCCTCACTTGCGCTTCTGTCTGCCGAGACTTAGAGGCGGACAAGCAGGAAGCTTCCCGCTGTGCGTGCTCCTGCACGCAACCCGCCTCCAAAGGAAGCAGGGCGCTAAGGCGAGCGCTCTGGGCACCCCAGGAGTGATTCTGCCTGCCGAGGAAAGACACGCAGCCTCTTCCCTGCCTCTTAGGCAAAGTCTCCTCTCAGTTTGTTGTTGGACACGCGTCCGTGCTCAGAAGCCACCCTGCATGAGGCAGGACACAGCGGGAAGCATTCTGGGCACGCAGAGTGCTGCTTCCCATGCCCGCGGCAAACCGAGAGCAGCTGCCTCACTCGCGTTTCTGTCTGCCGAGACTTAGAGCTGGCCAGCGCGCAGATTCCCACTCTGCGTGCTGCTGTGCTCAAACAGCCCCAAACAAAGCAGGGCGCTAAGGCAAGAGTACGAAGTGCACCAGGAGTGAATCTGCCTGCCGAGGGAGGACATGCAGCTCATCCCTCGTTCCTCTCGCCGCTTCCCGGACCCTTAGGCAAAGTCTCCTCTCAGTTTGCTTTTAGGCGTGCCTCCATGCTCAGAAGCCACCCCGCATCAGGCAGGATACAGCGGGATGTAGTCTGGGCACGCAGAGTGCTTCTTTCCAGGGCCGGGGCAAAAACGAGAGCAAGCGCCTCACTTGCGCTTCTGTTTGCCGATGCTTAGAGGCGACCAGCGCGCAGCTTCCCGCTGTGTGTGCCGCTGTACTCAAACAGCCTCCAAAGCAGGGCACTTAGGCAACCATCCCGGGTGCAGCAGGAGTGCATCTGCCTGCCGAGGGAGGACGTGCAGCACATCCCCCGGTCCGCCCTCCACTTCCCTGACTCTTAGGCAAAGCCCATCCCAGCTTGCTTCTAGGCGTGCCTCCGTGCTCAGAAGTCGCCCCATGGCAGGCAGGACACAGCGGGATGCATTCTGGGCGCGCAGAGTGCTGCTTCCCATGCTCGAGGCAAACCGAGAGCAGGTGCCTCACTTGCGCTTCTGTCTGCCGAGACTTAGAGGCGGACAAGCAGGAAGCTTCCCGCTGTGCGTGCTCCTGCACGCAACCAGCCTCCAAAGGAAGCAGGGCGCTAAGGCGAGCGCTCTGGGCACCCCAGGAGTGATTCTGCCTGCCGAGGAAAGACACGCAGCCACTTCCCTGCCTCTTAGGCAAAGTCTCCTCTCAGTTTGTTGATGGACACGCGTCCGTGCTCAGAAGCCACCCCGCATGAGGCAGGATACAGCGGGAAGCATTCTGGGCACGCAGAGTGCTGCTTCCCATGCCCGCGGCAAACCGAGAGCAGGTGCCTCACTTGCGCTTCTGTCTGCCGAGACTTAGAGGCGGACAAGCAGGAAGCTTCCCGCTGTGCGTGCTCCTGCACGCAACCAGCCTCCAAAGGAAGCAGGGCGCTAAGGCGAGCGCTCTGGGCATTCCAGGAGTGATTCTGCCTGCCGAGGAAAGAACGCAGCCTCTTCCCTGCCTCTTAGGCAAAGTCTCCTCTCAGTTTGTTGTTGGACACGCGTCCGTGCTCAGAAGCCACCCTGCATGAGGCAGGACACAGCGGGAAGCATTCTGGGCACGCAGAGTGCTGCTTCCCATGCCCGCGGCAAACCGAGAGCAGCTGCCTCACTCGCGTTTCTGTCTGCAGAGACTTAGAGCTGGCCAGCGCGCAGATTCCCACTCTGCGTGCTGCTGTGCTCAAACAGCCCCAAACAAAGCAGGGCGCTAAGGCAAGAGTACGAAGTGCACCAGGAGTGAATCTGCCTGCCGAGGGAGGACATGCAGCTCATCCCTCGTTCCTCTCGCCGCTTCCCGGACCCTTAGGCAAAGTCTCCTCTCAGTTTGCTTTTAGGCGTGCCTCCATGCTCAGAAGCCACCCCGCATCAGGCAGGATACAGCGGGATGTAGTCTGGGCACGCAGAGTGCTTCTTTCCAGGGCCGGGGCAAAAACGAGAGCAAGCGCCTCACTTGCGCTTCTGTTTGCCGATGCTTAGAGGCGACCAGCGCGCAGCTTCCCGCTGTGTGTGCCGCTGTACTCAAACAGCCTCCAAAGCAGGGCACTTAGGCAACCATCCCGGGTGCAGCAGGAGTGCATCTGCCTGCCGAGGGAGGACGTGCAGCACATCCCCCGGTCCGCCCTCCACTTCCCTGACTCTTAGGCAAAGCCCGTCCCAGCTTGCTTCTAGGCGTGCCTCCGTGCTCAGAAGCCGCCCCATGGCAGGCAGGACACAGCGGGATGCATTCTGGGCGCGCAGAGTGCTGCTTCCCATGCTCGAGGCAAACCGAGAGCAGGTGCCTCACTTGTGCTTCTGTCTGCCGAGACTTAGAGGCGGACAAGCAGGAAGCTTCCCGCTGTGCGTGCTCCTGCACGCAACCAGCCTCCAAAGGAAGCAGGGCGCTAAGGCGAGCGCTCTGGGCACCCCAGGAGTGATTCTGCCTGCCGAGGAAAGACACGCAGCCACTTCCCTGCCTCTTAGGCAAAGTCTCCTCTCAGTTTGTTGATGGACACGCGTCCGTGCTCAGAAGCCACCCCGCATGAGGCAGGATACAGCGGGAAGCATTCTGGGCACGCAGAGTGCTGCTTCCCATGCCCGCGGCAAACCGAGAGCAGGTGCCTCACTTGCGCTTCTGTCTGCCGAGACTTAGAGGCGGACGAGCAGGAAGCTTCCCGTGCGTGCTCCTGCACGCAACCAGCCTCCAAAGGAAGCAGGGCGCTAAGGCGAGCGCTCTGGGCATTCCAGGAGTGATTCTGCCTGCCGAAGAAAGAACGCAGCCTCTTCACTGCCTCTTAGGCAAAGTCTCCTCTCAGTTTGTTGTTGGACACGCTTCCGTGCTCAGAAGCCACCCCGCATGAGGCAGGATACAGCGGGAAGCATTCTGGGCACGCAGAGTGCTGCTTCGCATGCTCGAGGCAAACCGAGAGCAGGTGCCTCACTTGCGCTTCTGTCTGCCGATGCTTAGAGACGACCAGCGCGCAGCTTCCCGCTGTGTGTGCTGCTGTACTCAAACAGCCTCCAAAGCAGGGCACTTAGGCAACTATCCCGGGTGCAGCAGGAGTGCATCTGCCTGCCGAGGGAGGACGTGCAGCACATCCCCCGGTCCGCCCTCCACTTCCCTGACTCTTAGGCAAAGCCCGTCCCAGCTTGCTTCTAGGCGTGCCTCCGTGCTCAGAAGCCGCCCCTATGGCAGGCAGGACACAGCGGGATGCATTCTGGGCGCGCAGAGTGCTGCTTCGCATGCTCGAGGCAAACCGAGAGCAGGTGCCTCACTTGCGCTTCTGTCTGCCGAGACTTAGAGGCGGACAAGCAGGAAGCTTCCCGCTGTGCGTGCTCCTGCACGCAACCCGCCTCCAAAGGAAGCAGGGCGCTAAGGCGAGCGCTCTGGGCACCCCAGGAGTGATTCTGCCTGCCGAGGAAAGACACGCAGCCTCTTCCCTGCCTCTTAGGCAAAGTCTCCTCTCAGTTTGTTGTTGGACACGCGTCCGTGCTCAGAAGCCACCCTGCATGAGGCAGGACACAGCGGGAAGCATTCTGGGCACGCAGAGTGCTGCTTCCCATGCCCGCGGCAAACCGAGAGCAGCTGCCTCACTCGCGTTTCTGTCTGCCGAGACTTAGAGCTGGCCAGCGCGCAGATTCCCACTCTGCGTGCTGCTGTGCTCAAACAGCCCCAAACAAAGCAGGGCGCTAAGGCAAGAGTACGAAGTGCACCAGGAGTGAATCTGCCTGCCGAGGGAGGACATGCAGCTCATCCCTCGTTCCTCTCGCCGCTTCCCGGACCCTTAGGCAAAGTCTCCTCTCAGTTTGCTTTTAGGCGTGCCTCCATGCTCAGAAGCCACCCCGCATCAGGCAGGATACAGCGGGATGTAGTCTGGGCACGCAGAGTGCTTCTTTCCAGGGCCGGGGCAAAAACGAGAGCAAGCGCCTCACTTGCGCTTCTGTTTGCCGATGCTTAGAGGCGACCAGCGCGCAGCTTCCCGCTGTGTGTGCCGCTGTACTCAAACAGCCTCCAAAGCAGGGCACTTAGGCAACCATCCCGGGTGCAGCAGGAGTGCATCTGCCTGCCGAGGGAGGACGTGCAGCACATCCCCCGGTCCGCCCTCCACTTCCCTGACTCTTAGGCAAAGCCCGTCCCAGCTTGCTTCTAGGCGTGCCTCCGTGCTCAGAAGCCGCCCCATGGCAGGCAGGACACAGCGGGATGCATTCTGGGCGCGCAGAGTGCTGCTTCCCATGCTCGAGGCAAACCGAGAGCAGGTGCCTCACTTGCGCTTCTGTCTGCCGAGACTTAGAGGCGGACAAGCAGGAAGCTTCCCGCTGTGCGTGCTCCTGCACGCAACCAGCCTCCAAAGGAAGCAGGGCGCTAAGGCGAGCGCTCTGGGCACCCCAGGAGTGATTCTGCCTGCCGAGGAAAGACACGCAGCCACTTCCCTGCCTCTTAGGCAAAGTCTCCTCTCAGTTTGTTGATGGACACGCGTCCGTGCTCAGAAGCCACCCCGCATGAGGCAGGATACAGCGGGAAGCATTCTGGGCACGCAGAGTGCTGCTTCCCATGCCCGCGGCAAACCGAGAGCAGGTGCCTCACTTGCGCTTCTGTCTGCCGAGACTTAGAGGCGGACAAGCAGGAAGCTTCCCGCTGTGCGTGCTCCTGCACGCAACCAGCCTCCAAAGGAAGCAGGGCGCTAAGGCGAGCGCTCTGGGCATTCCAGGAGTGATTCTGCCTGCCGAGGAAAGAACGCAGCCTCTTCCCTGCCTCTTAGGCAAAGTCTCCTCTCAGTTTGTTGTTGGACACGCTTCCGTGCTCAGAAGCCACCCCGCATGAGGCAGGATACAGCGGGAAGCATTCTGGGCACGCAGAGTGCTGCTTCGCATGCTCGAGGCAAACCGAGAGCAGGTGCCTCACTTGCGCTTCTGTCTGCCGATGCTTAGAGACGACCAGCGCGCAGCTTCCCGCTGTGTGTGCTGCTGTACTCAAACAGCCTCCAAAGCAGGGCACTTAGGCAACTATCCCGGGTGCAGCAGGAGTGCATCTGCCTGCCGAGGGAGGACGTGCAGCACATCCCCCGGTCCGCCCTCCACTTCCCTGACTCTTAGGCAAAGCCCGTCCCAGCTTGCTTCTAGGCGTGCCTCCGTGCTCAGAAGCCGCCCCTATGGCAGGCAGGACACAGCGGGATGCATTCTGGGCGCGCAGAGTGCTGCTTCGCATGCTCGAGGCAAACCGAGAGCAGGTGCCTCACTTGCGCTTCTGTCTGCCGAGACTTAGAGGCGGACAAGCAGGAAGCTTCCCGCTGTGCGTGCTCCTGCACGCAACCCGCCTCCAAAGGAAGCAGGGCGCTAAGGCGAGCGCTCTGGGCACCCCAGGAGTGATTCTGCCTGCCGAGGAAAGACACGCAGCCTCTTCCCTGCCTCTTAGGCAAAGTCTCCTCTCAGTTTGTTGTTGGACACGCGTCCGTGCTCAGAAGCCACCCTGCATGAGGCAGGACACAGCGGGAAGCATTCTGGGCACGCAGAGTGCTGCTTCCCATGCCCGCGGCAAACCGAGAGCAGCTGCCTCACTCGCGTTTCTGTCTGCAGAGACTTAGAGCTGGCCAGCGCGCAGATTCCCACTCTGCGTGCTGCTGTGCTCAAACAGCCCCAAACAAAGCAGGGCGCTAAGGCAAGAGTACGAAGTGCACCAGGAGTGAATCTGCCTGCCGAGGGAGGACATGCAGCTCATCCCTCGTTCCTCTCGCCGCTTCCCGGACCCTTAGGCAAAGTCTCCTCTCAGTTTGCTTTTAGGCGTGCCTCCATGCTCAGAAGCCACCCCGCATCAGGCAGGATACAGCGGGATGTAGTCTGGGCACGCAGAGTGCTTCTTTCCAGGGCCGGGGCAAAAACGAGAGCAAGCGCCTCACTTGCGCTTCTGTTTGCCGATGCTTAGAGGCGACCAGCGCGCAGCTTCCCGCTGTGTGTGCCGCTGTACTCAAACAGCCTCCAAAGCAGGGCACTTAGGCAACCATCCCGGGTGCAGCAGGAGTGCATCTGCCTGCCGAGGGAGGACGTGCAGCACATCCCCCGGTCCGCCCTCCACTTCCCTGACTCTTAGGCAAAGCCCGTCCCAGCTTGCTTCTAGGCGTGCCTCCGTGCTCAGAAGCCGCCCCATGGCAGGCAGGACACAGCGGGATGCATTCTGGGCGCGCAGAGTGCTGCTTCCCATGCTCGAGGCAAACCGAGAGCAGGTGCCTCACTTGCGCTTCTGTCTGCCGAGACTTAGAGGCGGACAAGCAGGAAGCTTCCCGCTGTGCGTGCTCCTGCACGCAACCAGCCTCCAAAGGAAGCAGGGCGCTAAGGCGAGCGCTCTGGGCACCCCAGGAGTGATTCTGCCTGCCGAGGAAAGACACGCAGCCACTTCCCTGCCTCTTAGGCAAAGTCTCCTCTCAGTTTGTTGATGGACACGCGTCCGTGCTCAGAAGCCACCCCGCATGAGGCAGGATACAGCGGGAAGCATTCTGGGCACGCAGAGTGCTGCTTCCCATGCCCGCGGCAAACCGAGAGCAGGTGCCTCACTTGCGCTTCTGTCTGCCGAGACTTAGAGGCGGACAAGCAGGAAGCTTCCCGCTGTGCGTGCTCCTGCACGCAACCAGCCTCCAAAGGAAGCAGGGCGCTAAGGCGAGCGCTCTGGGCATTCCAGGAGTGATTCTGCCTGCCGAGGAAAGAACGCAGCCTCTTCCCTGCCTCTTAGGCAAAGTCTCCTCTCAGTTTGTTGTTGGACACGCTTCCGTGCTCAGAAGCCACCCCGCATGAGGCAGGATACAGCGGGAAGCATTCTGGGCACGCAGAGTGCTGCTTCGCATGCTCGAGGCAAACCGAGAGCAGGTGCCTCACTTGCGCTTCTGTCTGCCGATGCTTAGAGACGACCAGCGCGCAGCTTCCCGCTGTGTGTGCTGCTGTACTCAAACAGCCTCCAAAGCAGGGCACTTAGGCAACTATCCCGGGTGCAGCAGGAGTGCATCTGCCTGCCGAGGGAGGACGTGCAGCACATCCCCCGGTCCGCCCTCCACTTCCCTGACTCTTAGGCAAAGCCCGTCCCAGCTTGCTTCTAGGCGTGCCTCCGTGCTCAGAAGCCGCCCCTATGGCAGGCAGGACACAGCGGGATGCATTCTGGGCGCGCAGAGTGCTGCTTCGCATGCTCGAGGCAAACCGAGAGCAGGTGCCTCACTTGCGCTTCTGTCTGCCGAGACTTAGAGGCGGACAAGCAGGAAGCTTCCCGCTGTGCGTGCTCCTGCACGCAACCCGCCTCCAAAGGAAGCAGGGCGCTAAGGCGAGCGCTCTGGGCACCCCAGGAGTGATTCTGCCTGCCGAGGAAAGACACGCAGCCTCTTCCCTGCCTCTTAGGCAAAGTCTCCTCTCAGTTTGTTGTTGGACACGCGTCCGTGCTCAGAAGCCACCCTGCATGAGGCAGGACACAGCGGGAAGCATTCTGGGCACGCAGAGTGCTGCTTCCCATGCCCGCGGCAAACCGAGAGCAGCTGCCTCACTCGCGTTTCTGTCTGCAGAGACTTAGAGCTGGCCAGCGCGCAGATTCCCACTCTGCGTGCTGCTGTGCTCAAACAGCCCCAAACAAAGCAGGGCGCTAAGGCAAGAGTACGAAGTGCACCAGGAGTGAATCTGCCTGCCGAGGGAGGACATGCAGCTCATCCCTCGTTCCTCTCGCCGCTTCCCGGACCCTTAGGCAAAGTCTCCTCTCAGTTTGCTTTTAGGCGTGCCTCCATGCTCAGAAGCCACCCCGCATCAGGCAGGATACAGCGGGATGTAGTCTGGGCACGCAGAGTGCTTCTTTCCAGGGCAGGGGCAAAAACGAGAGCAAGCGCCTCACTTGCGCTTCTGTCTGCCGATGCTTAGAGGCGACCAGCGCGCAGCTTCCCGCTGTGTGTGCTGCTGTACTCAAACAGCCTCCAAAGCAGGGCACTTAGGCAACTATCCCGGGTGCAGCAGGAGTGCATCTGCCTGCCGAGGGAGGACGTGCAGCACATCCCCCGGTCCGCCCTCCACTTCCCTGACTCTTAGGCAAAGCCCGTCCCAGCTTGCTTCTAGGCGTGCCTCCGTGCTCAGACGCCGCCCCATGGCAGGCAGGACACAGCGGGATGCATTCTGGGCGCGCAGAGTGCTGCTTCCCATGCCCGCGGCAAACCGAGAGCAGGTGCCTCACTTGCGCTTCTGTCTGCCGAGACTTAGAGGCGGACAAGCAGGAAGCTTCCCGCTGTGCGTGCTCCTGCACGCAACCAGCCTCCAAAGGAAGCAGGGCGCTAAGGCGAGCGCTCTGGGCATTCCAGGAGTGATTCTGCCTGCCGAGGAAAGAACGCAGCCTCTTCCCTGCCTCTTAGGCAAAGTCTCCTCTCAGTTTGTTGTTGGACACGCTTCCGTGCTCAGAAGCCACCCCGCATGAGGCAGGATACAGCGGGAAGCATTCTGGGCACGCAGAGTGCTGCTTCGCATGCTCGAGGCAAACCGAGAGCAGGTGCCTCACTTGCGCTTCTGTCTGCCGATGCTTAGAGACGACCAGCGCGCAGCTTCCCGCTGTGTGTGCTGCTGTACTCAAACAGCCTCCAAAGCAGGGCACTTAGGCAACTATCCCGGGTGCAGCAGGAGTGCATCTGCCTGCCGAGGGAGGACGTGCAGCACATCCCCCGGTCCGCCCTCCACTTCCCTGACTCTTAGGCAAAGCCCGTCCCAGCTTGCTTCTAGGCGTGCCTCCGTGCTCAGAAGCCGCCCCTATGGCAGGCAGGACACAGCGGGATGCATTCTGGGCGCGCAGAGTGCTGCTTCGCATGCTCGAGGCAAACCGAGAGCAGGTGCCTCACTTGCGCTTCTGTCTGCCGAGACTTAGAGGCGGACAAGCAGGAAGCTTCCCGCTGTGCGTGCTCCTGCACGCAACCCGCCTCCAAAGGAAGCAGGGCGCTAAGGCGAGCGCTCTGGGCACCCCAGGAGTGATTCTGCCTGCCGAGGAAAGACACGCAGCCTCTTCCCTGCCTCTTAGGCAAAGTCTCCTCTCAGTTTGTTGTTGGACACGCGTCCGTGCTCAGAAGCCACCCTGCATGAGGCAGGACACAGCGGGAAGCATTCTGGGCACGCAGAGTGCTGCTTCCCATGCCCGCGGCAAACCGAGAGCAGCTGCCTCACTCGCGTTTCTGTCTGCAGAGACTTAGAGCTGGCCAGCGCGCAGATTCCCACTCTGCGTGCTGCTGTGCTCAAACAGCCCCAAACAAAGCAGGGCGCTAAGGCAAGAGTACGAAGTGCACCAGGAGTGAATCTGCCTGCCGAGGGAGGACATGCAGCTCATCCCTCGTTCCTCTCGCCGCTTCCCGGACCCTTAGGCAAAGTCTCCTCTCAGTTTGCTTTTAGGCGTGCCTCCATGCTCAGAAGCCACCCCGCATCAGGCAGGATACAGCGGGATGTAGTCTGGGCACGGAGAGTGCTTCTTTCCAGGGCCGGGGCAAAAACGAGAGCAAGCGCCTCACTTGCGCTTCTGTTTGCCGATGCTTAGAGGCGACCAGCGCGCAGCTTCCCGCTGTGTGTGCCGCTGTACTCAAACAGCCTCCAAAGCAGGGCACTTAGGCAACCATCCCGGGTGCAGCAGGAGTGCATCTGCCTGCCGAGGGAGGACGTGCAGCACATCCCCCGGTCCGCCCTCCACTTCCCTGACTCTTAGGCAAAGCCCGTCCCAGCTTGCTTCTAGGCGTGCCTCCGTGCTCAGAAGCCGCCCCATGGCAGGCAGGACACAGCGGGATGCATTCTGGGCGCGCAGAGTGCTGCTTCGCATGCTCGAGGCAAACCGAGAGCAGGTGCCTCACTTGCGCTTCTGTCTGCCGAGACTTAGAGGCGGACAAGCAGGAAGCTTCCCGCTGTGCGTGCTCCTGCACGCAACCAGCCTCCAAAGGAAGCAGGGCGCTAAGGCGAGCGCTCTGGGCACCCCAGGAGTGATTCTGCCTGCCGAGGAAAGACACGCAGCCACTTCCCTGCCTCTTAGGCAAAGTCTCCTCTCAGTTTGTTGATGGACACGCGTCCGTGCTCAGAAGCCACCCCGCATGAGGCAGGATACAGCGGGAAGCATTCTGGGCACGCAGAGTGCTGCTTCCCATGCCCGCGGCAAACCGAGAGCAGGTGCCTCACTTGCGCTTCTGTCTGCCGAGACTTAGAGGCGGACAAGCAGGAAGCTTCCCGCTGTGCGTGCTCCTGCACGCAACCAGCCTCCAAAGGAAGCAGGGCGCTAAGGCGAGCGCTCTGGGCATTCCAGGAGTGATTCTGCCTGCCGAGGAAAGAACGCAGCCTCTTCCCTGCCTCTTAGGCAAAGTCTCCTCTCAGTTTGTTGTTGGACACGCTTCCGTGCTCAGAAGCCACCCCGCATGAGGCAGGATACAGCGGGAAGCATTCTGGGCACGCAGAGTGCTGCTTCGCATGCTCGAGGCAAACCGAGAGCAGGTGCCTCACTTGCGCTTCTGTCTGCCGATGCTTAGAGACGACCAGCGCGCAGCTTCCCGCTGTGTGTGCTGCTGTACTCAAACAGCCTCCAAAGCAGGGCACTTAGGCAACTATCCCGGGTGCAGCAGGAGTGCATCTGCCTGCCGAGGGAGGACGTGCAGCACATCCCCCGGTCCGCCCTCCACTTCCCTGACTCTTAGGCAAAGCCCGTCCCAGCTTGCTTCTAGGCGTGCCTCCGTGCTCAGAAGCCGCCCCATGGCAGGCAGGACACAGCGGGATGCATTCTGGGCGCGCAGAGTGCTGCTTCCCATGCTCGAGGCAAACCGAGAGCAGGTGTCTCACTTGCGCTTCTGTCTGCCGAGACTTAGAGGCGGACAAGCAGGAAGCTTCCCGCTGTGCGTGCTCCTGCACGCAACCCGCCTCCAAAGGAAGCAGGGCGCTAAGGCGAGCGCTCTGGGCACCCCAGGAGTGATTCTGCCTGCCGAGGAAAGACACGCAGCCTCTTCCCTGCCTCTTAGGCAAAGTCTCCTCTCAGTTTGTTGTTGGACACGCGTCCGTGCTCAGAAGCCACCCTGCATGAGGCAGGACACAGCGGGAAGCATTCTGGGCACGCAGAGTGCTGCTTCCCATGCCCGCGGCAAACCGAGAGCAGCTGCCTCACTCGCGTTTCTGTCTGCAGAGACTTAGAGCTGGCCAGCGCGCAGATTCCCACTCTGCGTGCTGCTGTGCTCAAACAGCCCCAAACAAAGCAGGGCGCTAAGGCAAGAGTACGAAGTGCACCAGGAGTGAATCTGCCTGCCGAGGGAGGACATGCAGCTCATCCCTCGTTCCTCTCGCCGCTTCCCGGACCCTTAGGCAAAGTCTCCTCTCAGTTTGCTTTTAGGCGTGCCTCCATGCTCAGAAGCCACCCCGCATCAGGCAGGATACAGCGGGATGTAGTCTGGGCACGCAGAGTGCTTCTTTCCAGGGCCGGGGCAAAAACGAGAGCAAGCGCCTCACTTGCGCTTCTGTTTGCCGATGCTTAGAGGCGACCAGCGCGCAGCTTCCCGCTGTGTGTGCCGCTGTACTCAAACAGCCTCCAAAGCAGGGCACTTAGGCAACCATCCCGGGTGCAGCAGGAGTGCATCTGCCTGCCGAGGGAGGACGTGCAGCACATCCCCCGGTCCGCCCTCCACTTCCCTGACTCTTAGGCAAAGCCCGTCCCAGCTTGCTTCTAGGCGTGCCTTCGTGCTCAGAAGCCGCCCCTATGGCAGGCAGGACACAGCGGGATGCATTCTGGGCGCGCAGAGTGCTGCTTCGCATGCTCGAGGCAAACCGAGAGCAGGTGCCTCACTTGCGCTTCTGTCTGCCGAGACTTAGAGGCGGACAAGCAGGAAGCTTCCCGCTGTGCGTGCTCCTGCACGCAACCCGCCTCCAAAGGAAGCAGGGCGCTAAGGCGAGCGCTCTGGGCACCCCAGGAGTGATTCTGCCTGCCGAGGAAAGACACGCAGCCTCTTCCCTGCCTCTTAGGCAAAGTCTCCTCTCAGTTTGTTGTTGGACACGCGTCCGTGCTCAGAAGCCACCCCGCATGAGGCAGGACACAGCGGGAAGCATTCTGGGCACGCAGAGTGCTGCTTCCCATGCCCGCGGCAAACCGAGAGCAGCTGCCTCACTTGCGCTTCTGTCTGCCGAGACTTAGAGGCGGACAAGCAGGAAGCTTCCCGCTGTGCGTGCTCCTGCACGCAACCAGCCTCCAAAGGAAGCAGGGCGCTAAGGCGAGCGCTCTGGGCATTCCAGGAGTGATTCTGCCTGCCGAGGAAAGAACGCAGCCTCTTCCCTGCCTCTTAGGCAAAGTCTCCTCTCAGTTTGTTGTTGGACACGCTTCCGTGCTCAGAAGCCACCCCGCATGAGGCAGGATACAGCGGGAAGCATTCTGGGCACGCAGAGTGCTGCTTCGCATGCTCGAGGCAAACCGAGAGCAGGTGCCTCACTTGCGCTTCTGTCTGCCGATGCTTAGAGACGACCAGCGCGCAGCTTCCCGCTGTGTGTGCTGCTGTACTCAAACAGCCTCCAAAGCAGGGCACTTAGGCAACTATCCCGGGTGCAGCAGGAGTGCATCTGCCTGCCGAGGGAGGACGTGCAGCACATCCCCCGGTCCGCCCTCCACTTCCCTGACTCTTAGGCAAAGCCCGTCCCAGCTTGCTTCTAGGCGTGCCTCCGTGCTCAGAAGCCGCCCCTATGGCAGGCAGGACACAGCGGGATGCATTCTGGGCGCGCAGAGTGCTGCTTCGCATGCTCGAGGCAAACCGAGAGCAGGTGCCTCACTTGCGCTTCTGTCTGCCGAGACTTAGAGGCGGACAAGCAGGAAGCTTCCCGCTGTGCGTGCTCCTGCACGCAACCCGCCTCCAAAGGAAGCAGGGCGCTAAGGCGAGCGCTCTGGGCACCCCAGGAGTGATTCTGCCTGCCGAGGAAAGACACGCAGCCTCTTCCCTGCCTCTTAGGCAAAGTCTCCTCTCAGTTTGTTGTAGGACACGCGTCCGTGCTCAGAAGCCACCCTGCATGAGGCAGGACACAGCGGGAAGCATTCTGGGCACGCAGAGTGCTGCTTCCCATGCCCGCGGCAAACCGAGAGCAGCTGCCTCACTCGCGTTTCTGTCTGCAGAGACTTAGAGCTGGCCAGCGCGCAGATTCCCACTCTGCGTGCTGCTGTGCTCAAACAGCCCCAAACAAAGCAGGGCGCTAAGGCAAGAGTACGAAGTGCACCAGGAGTGAATCTGCCTGCCGAGGGAGGACATGCAGCTCATCCCTCGTTCCTCTCGCCGCTTCCCGGACCCTTAGGCAAAGTCTCCTCTCAGTTTGCTTTTAGGCGTGCCTCCATGCTCAGAAGCCACCCCGCATCAGGCAGGATACAGCGGGATGTAGTCTGGGCACGCAGAGTGCTTCTTTCCAGGGCAGGGGCAAAAACGAGAGCAAGCGCCTCACTTGCGCTTCTGTTTGCCGATGCTTAGAGGCGACCAGCGCGCAGCTTCCCGCTGTGTGTGCCGCTGTACTCAAACAGCCTCCAAAGCAGGGCACTTAGGCAACTATCCCGGGTGCAGCAGGAGTGCATCTGCCTGCCGAGGGAGGACGTGCAGCACATCCCCCGGTCCGCCCTCCACTTCCCTGACTCTTAGGCAAAGCCCGTCCCAGCTTGCTTCTAGGCGTGCCTCCGTGCTCAGAAGCCGCCCCATGGCAGGCAGGACACAGCGGGATGCATTCTGGGCGCGCAGAGTGCTGCTTCCCATGCTCGAGGCAAACCGAGAGCAGGTGCCTCACTTGCGCTTCTGTCTGCCGAGACTTAGAGGCGGACAAGCAGGAAGCTTCCCGCTGTGCGTGCTCCTGCACGCAACCCGCCTCCAAAGGAAGCAGGGCGCTAAGGCGAGCGCTCTGGGCACCCCAGGAGTGATTCTGCCTGCCGAGGAAAGACACGCAGCCACTTCCCTGCCTCTTAGGCAAAGTCTCCTCTCAGTTTGTTGATGGACACGCGTCCGTGCTCAGAAGCCACCCCGCATGAGGCAGGATACAGCGGGAAGCATTCTGGGCACGCAGAGTGCTGCTTCCCATGCCCGCGGCAAACCGAGAGCAGGTGCCTCACTTGCGCTTCTGTCTGCCGAGACTTAGAGGCGGACAAGCAGGAAGCTTCCCGCTGTGCGTGCTCCTGCACGCAACCAGCCTCCAAAGGAAGCAGGGCGCTAAGGCGAGCGCTCTGGGCATTCCAGGAGTGATTCTGCCTGCCGAGGAAAGAACGCAGCCTCTTCCCTGCCTCTTAGGCAAAGTCTCCTCTCAGTTTGTTGTTGGACACGCTTCCGTGCTCAGAAGCCACCCCGCATGAGGCAGGATACAGCGGGAAGCATTCTGGGCACGCAGAGTGCTGCTTCGCATGCTCGAGGCAAACCGAGAGCAGGTGCCTCACTTGCGCTTCTGTCTGCCGATGCTTAGAGACGACCAGCGCGCAGCTTCCCGCTGTGTGTGCTGCTGTACTCAAACAGCCTCCAAAGCAGGGCACTTAGGCAACTATCCCGGGTGCAGCAGGAGTGCATCTGCCTGCCGAGGGAGGACGTGCAGCACATCCCCCGGTCCGCCCTCCACTTCCCTGACTCTTAGGCAAAGCCCGTCCCAGCTTGCTTCTAGGCGTGCCTCCGTGCTCAGAAGCCGCCCCTATGGCAGGCAGGACACAGCGGGATGCATTCTGGGCGCGCAGAGTGCTGCTTCGCATGCTCGAGGCAAACCGAGAGCAGGTGCCTCACTTGCGCTTCTGTCTGCCGAGACTTAGAGGCGGACAAGCAGGAAGCTTCCCGCTGTGCGTGCTCCTGCACGCAACCCGCCTCCAAAGGAAGCAGGGCGCTAAGGCGAGCGCTCTGGGCACCCCAGGAGTGATTCTGCCTGCCGAGGAAAGACACGCAGCCTCTTCCCTGCCTCTTAGGCAAAGTCTCCTCTCAGTTTGTTGTTGGACACGCGTCCGTGCTCAGAAGCCACCCTGCATGAGGCAGGACACAGCGGGAAGCATTCTGGGCACGCAGAGTGCTGCTTCCCATGCCCGCGGCAAACCGAGAGCAGCTGCCTCACTCGCGTTTCTGTCTGCCGAGACTTAGAGCTGGCCAGCGCGCAGATTCCCACTCTGCGTGCTGCTGTGCTCAAACAGCCCCAAACAAAGCAGGGCGCTAAGGCAAGAGTACGAAGTGCACCAGGAGTGAATCTGCCTGCCGAGGGAGGACATGCAGCTCATCCCTCGTTCCTCTCGCCGCTTCCCGGACCCTTAGGCAAAGTCTCCTCTCAGTTTGCTTTTAGGCGTGCCTCCATGCTCAGAAGCCACCCCGCATCAGGCAGGATACAGCGGGATGTAGTCTGGGCACGCAGAGTGCTTCTTTCCAGGGCCGGGGCAAAAACGAGAGCAAGCGCCTCACTTGCGCTTCTGTTTGCCGATGCTTAGAGGCGACCAGCGCGCAGCTTCCCGCTGTGTGTGCCGCTGTACTCAAACAGCCTCCAAAGCAGGGCACTTAGGCAACTATCCCGGGTGCAGCAGGAGTGCATCTGCCTGCCGAGGGAGGACGTGCAGCACATCCCCCGGTCCGCCCTCCACTTCCCTGACTCTTAGGCAAAGCCCGTCCCAGCTTGCTTCTAGGCATGCCTCCGTGCTCAGAAGTCGCCCCATGGCAGGCAGGACACAGCGGGATGCATTCTGGGCGCGCAGAGTGCTGCTTCCCATGCTCGAGGCAAACCGAGAGCAGGTGCCTCACTTGCGCTTCTGTCTGCCGAGACTTAGAGGCGGACAAGCAGGAAGCTTCCCGCTGTGCGTGCTCCTGCACGCAACCCGCCTCCAAAGGAAGCAGGGCGCTAAGGCGAGCGCTCTGGGCACCCCAGGAGTGATTCTGCCTGCCGAGGAAAGACACGCAGCCACTTCCCTGCCTCTTAGGCAAAGTCTCCTCTCAGTTTGTTGATGGACACGCGTCCGTGCTCAGAAGCCACCCCGCATGAGGCAGGATACAGCGGGAAGCATTCTGGGCACGCAGAGTGCTGCTTCCCATGCCCGCGGCAAACCGAGAGCAGGTGCCTCACTTGCGCTTCTGTCTGCCGAGACTTAGAGGCGGACAAGCAGGAAGCTTCCCGCTGTGCGTGCTCCTGCACGCAACCAGCCTCCAAAGGAAGCAGGGCGCTAAGGCGAGCGCTCTGGGCATTCCAGGAGTGATTCTGCCTGCCGAGGAAAGAACGCAGCCTCTTCCCTGCCTCTTAGGCAAAGTCTCCTCTCAGTTTGTTGTTGGACACGCGTCCGTGCTCAGAAGCCACCCTGCATGAGGCAGGACACAGCGGGAAGCATTCTGGGCACGCAGAGTGCTGCTTCCCATGCCCGCGGCAAACCGAGAGCAGCTGCCTCACTCGCGTTTCTGTCTGCAGAGACTTAGAGCTGGCCAGCGCGCAGATTCCCACTCTGCGTGCTGCTGTGCTCAAACAGCCCCAAACAAAGCAGGGCGCTAAGGCAAGAGTACGAAGTGCACCAGGAGTGAATCTGCCTGCCGAGGGAGGACATGCAGCTCATCCCTCGTTCCTCTCGCCGCTTCCCGGACCCTTAGGCAAAGTCTCCTCTCAGTTTGCTTTTAGGCGTGCCTCCATGCTCAGAAGCCACCCCGCATCAGGCAGGATACAGCGGGATGTAGTCTGGGCACGCAGAGTGCTTCTTTCCAGGGCCGGGGCAAAAACGAGAGCAAGCGCCTCACTTGCGCTTCTGTTTGCCGATGCTTAGAGGCGACCAGCGCGCAGCTTCCCGCTGTGTGTGCCGCTGTACTCAAACAGCCTCCAAAGCAGGGCACTTAGGCAACCATCCCGGGTGCAGCAGGAGTGCATCTGCCTGCCGAGGGAGGACGTGCAGCACATCCCCCGGTCCGCCCTCCACTTCCCTGACTCTTAGGCAAAGCCCGTCCCAGCTTGCTTCTAGGCGTGCCTCCGTGCTCAGAAGCCGCCCCATGGCAGGCAGGACACAGCGGGATGCATTCTGGGCGCGCAGAGTGCTGCTTCCCATGCTCGAGGCAAACCGAGAGCAGGTGCCTCACTTGCGCTTCTGTCTGCCGAGACTTAGAGGCGGACAAGCAGGAAGCTTCCCGCTGTGCGTGCTCCTGCACGCAACCAGCCTCCAAAGGAAGCAGGGCGCTAAGGCGAGCGCTCTGGGCACCCCAGGAGTGATTCTGCCTGCCGAGGAAAGACACGCAGCCACTTCCCTGCCTCTTAGGCAAAGTCTCCTCTCAGTTTGTTGATGGACACGCGTCCGTGCTCAGAAGCCACCCCGCATGAGGCAGGATACAGCGGGAAGCATTCTGGGCACGCAGAGTGCTGCTTCCCATGCCCGCGGCAAACCGAGAGCAGGTGCCTCACTTGCGCTTCTGTCTGCCGAGACTTAGAGGCGGACAAGCAGGAAGCTTCCCGCTGTGCGTGCTCCTGCACGCAACCAGCCTCCAAAGGAAGCAGGGCGCTAAGGCGAGCGCTCTGGGCATTCCAGGAGTGATTCTGCCTGCCGAGGAAAGAACGCAGCCTCTTCCCTGCCTCTTAGGCAAAGTCTCCTCTCAGTTTGTTGTTGGACACGCTTCCGTGCTCAGAAGCCACCCCGCATGAGGCAGGATACAGCGGGAAGCATTCTGGGCACGCAGAGTGCTGCTTCGCATGCTCGAGGCAAACCGAGAGCAGGTGCCTCACTTGCGCTTCTGTCTGCCGATGCTTAGAGACGACCAGCGCGCAGCTTCCCGCTGTGTGTGCTGCTGTACTCAAACAGCCTCCAAAGCAGGGCACTTAGGCAACTATCCCGGGTGCAGCAGGAGTGCATCTGCCTGCCGAGGGAGGACGTGCAGCACATCCCCCGGTCCGCCCTCCACTTCCCTGACTCTTAGGCAAAGCCCGTCCCAGCTTGCTTCTAGGCGTGCCTCCGTGCTCAGAAGCCGCCCCTATGGCAGGCAGGACACAGCGGGATGCATTCTGGGCGCGCAGAGTGCTGCTTCGCATGCTCGAGGCAAACCGAGAGCAGGTGCCTCACTTGCGCTTCTGTCTGCCGAGACTTAGAGGCGGACAAGCAGGAAGCTTCCCGCTGTGCGTGCTCCTGCACGCAACCCGCCTCCAAAGGAAGCAGGGCGCTAAGGCGAGCGCTCTGGGCACCCCAGGAGTGATTCTGCCTGCCGAGGAAAGACACGCAGCCTCTTCCCTGCCTCTTAGGCAAAGTCTCCTCTCAGTTTGTTGTTGGACACGCGTCCGTGCTCAGAAGCCACCCTGCATGAGGCAGGACACAGCGGGAAGCATTCTGGGCACGCAGAGTGCTGCTTCCCATGCCCGCGGCAAACCGAGAGCAGCTGCCTCACTCGCGTTTCTGTCTGCAGAGACTTAGAGCTGGCCAGCGCGCAGATTCCCACTCTGCGTGCTGCTGTGCTCAAACAGCCCCAAACAAAGCAGGGCGCTAAGGCAAGAGTACGAAGTGCACCAGGAGTGAATCTGCCTGCCGAGGGAGGACATGCAGCTCATCCCTCGTTCCTCTCGCCGCTTCCCGGACCCTTAGGCAAAGTCTCCTCTCAGTTTGCTTTTAGGCGTGCCTCCATGCTCAGAAGCCACCCCGCATCAGGCAGGATACAGCGGGATGTAGTCTGGGCACGCAGAGTGCTTCTTTCCAGGGCCGGGGCAAAAACGAGAGCAAGCGCCTCACTTGCGCTTCTGTTTGCCGATGCTTAGAGGCGACCAGCGCGCAGCTTCCCGCTGTGTGTGCCGCTGTACTCAAACAGCCTCCAAAGCAGGGCACTTAGGCAACCATCCCGGGTGCAGCAGGAGTGCATCTGCCTGCCGAGGGAGGACGTGCAGCACATCCCCCGGTCCGCCCTCCACTTCCCTGACTCTTAGGCAAAGCCCGTCCCAGCTTGCTTCTAGGCGTGCCTCCGTGCTCAGACGCCGCCCCATGGCAGGCAGGACACAGCGGGATGCATTCTGGGCGCGCAGAGTGCTGCTTCCCATGCCCGCGGCAAACCGAGAGCAGGTGCCTCACTTGCGCTTCTGTCTGCCGAGACTTAGAGGCGGACAAGCAGGAAGCTTCCCGCTGTGCGTGCTCCTGCACGCAACCAGCCTCCAAAGGAAGCAGGGCGCTAAGGCGAGCGCTCTGGGCATTCCAGGAGTGATTCTGCCTGCCGAGGAAAGAACGCAGCCTCTTCCCTGCCTCTTAGGCAAAGTCTCCTCTCAGTTTGTTGTTGGACACGCTTCCGTGCTCAGAAGCCACCCCGCATGAGGCAGGATACAGCGGGAAGCATTCTGGGCACGCAGAGTGCTGCTTCGCATGCTCGAGGCAAACCGAGAGCAGGTGCCTCACTTGCGCTTCTGTCTGCCGATGCTTAGAGACGACCAGCGCGCAGCTTCCCGCTGTGTGTGCTGCTGTACTCAAACAGCCTCCAAAGCAGGGCACTTAGGCAACTATCCCGGGTGCAGCAGGAGTGCATCTGCCTGCCGAGGGAGGACGTGCAGCACATCCCCCGGTCCGCCCTCCACTTCCCTGACTCTTAGGCAAAGCCCGTCCCAGCTTGCTTCTAGGCGTGCCTCCGTGCTCAGAAGCCGCCCCATGGCAGGCAGGACACAGCGGGATGCATTCTGGGCGCGCAGAGTGCTGCTTCCCATGCTCGAGGCAAACCGAGAGCAGGTGTCTCACTTGCGCTTCTGTCTGCCGAGACTTAGAGGCGGACAAGCAGGAAGCTTCCCGCTGTGCGTGCTCCTGCACGCAACCCGCCTCCAAAGGAAGCAGGGCGCTAAGGCGAGCGCTCTGGGCACCCCAGGAGTGATTCTGCCTGCCGAGGAAAGACACGCAGCCTCTTCCCTGCCTCTTAGGCAAAGTCTCCTCTCAGTTTGTTGTTGGACACGCGTCCGTGCTCAGAAGCCACCCTGCATGAGGCAGGACACAGCGGGAAGCATTCTGGGCACGCAGAGTGCTGCTTCCCATGCCCGCGGCAAACCGAGAGCAGCTGCCTCACTCGCGTTTCTGTCTGCAGAGACTTAGAGCTGGCCAGCGCGCAGATTCCCACTCTGCGTGCTGCTGTGCTCAAACAGCCCCAAACAAAGCAGGGCGCTAAGGCAAGAGTACGAAGTGCACCAGGAGTGAATCTGCCTGCCGAGGGAGGACATGCAGCTCATCCCTCGTTCCTCTCGCCGCTTCCCGGACCCTTAGGCAAAGTCTCCTCTCAGTTTGCTTTTAGGCGTGCCTCCATGCTCAGAAGCCACCCCGCATCAGGCAGGATACAGCGGGATGTAGTCTGGGCACGCAGAGTGCTTCTTTCCAGGGCCGGGGCAAAAACGAGAGCAAGCGCCTCACTTGCGCTTCTGTTTGCCGATGCTTAGAGGCGACCAGCGCGCAGCTTCCCGCTGTGTGTGCCGCTGTACTCAAACAGCCTCCAAAGCAGGGCACTTAGGCAACCATCCCGGGTGCAGCAGGAGTGCATCTGCCTGCCGAGGGAGGACGTGCAGCACATCCCCCGGTCCGCCCTCCACTTCCCTGACTCTTAGGCAAAGCCCGTCCCAGCTTGCTTCTAGGCGTGCCTTCGTGCTCAGAAGCCGCCCCTATGGCAGGCAGGACACAGCGGGATGCATTCTGGGCGCGCAGAGTGCTGCTTCGCATGCTCGAGGCAAACCGAGAGCAGGTGCCTCACTTGCGCTTCTGTCTGCCGAGACTTAGAGGCGGACAAGCAGGAAGCTTCCCGCTGTGCGTGCTCCTGCACGCAACCCGCCTCCAAAGGAAGCAGGGCGCTAAGGCGAGCGCTCTGGGCACCCCAGGAGTGATTCTGCCTGCCGAGGAAAGACACGCAGCCTCTTCCCTGCCTCTTAGGCAAAGTCTCCTCTCAGTTTGTTGTTGGACACGCGTCCGTGCTCAGAAGCCACCCCGCATGAGGCAGGACACAGCGGGAAGCATTCTGGGCACGCAGAGTGCTGCTTCCCATGCCCGCGGCAAACCGAGAGCAGGTGCCTCACTTGCGCTTCTGTCTGCCGAGACTTAGAGGCGGACAAGCAGGAAGCTTCCCGCTGTGCGTGCTCCTGCACGCAACCAGCCTCCAAAGGAAGCAGGGCGCTAAGGCGAGCGCTCTGGGCATTCCAGGAGTGATTCTGCCTGCCGAGGAAAGAACGCAGCCTCTTCCCTGCCTCTTAGGCAAAGTCTCCTCTCAGTTTGTTGTTGGACACGCTTCCGTGCTCAGAAGCCACCCCGCATGAGGCAGGATACAGCGGGAAGCATTCTGGGCACGCAGAGTGCTGCTTCGCATGCTCGAGGCAAACCGAGAGCAGGTGCCTCACTTGCGCTTCTGTCTGCCGATGCTTAGAGACGACCAGCGCGCAGCTTCCCGCTGTGTGTGCTGCTGTACTCAAACAGCCTCCAAAGCAGGGCACTTAGGCAACTATCCCGGGTGCAGCAGGAGTGCATCTGCCTGCCGAGGGAGGACGTGCAGCACATCCCCCGGTCCGCCCTCCACTTCCCTGACTCTTAGGCAAAGCCCGTCCCAGCTTGCTTCTAGGCGTGCCTCCGTGCTCAGAAGCCGCCCCTATGGCAGGCAGGACACAGCGGGATGCATTCTGGGCGCGCAGAGTGCTGCTTCGCATGCTCGAGGCAAACCGAGAGCAGGTGCCTCACTTGCGCTTCTGTCTGCCGAGACTTAGAGGCGGACAAGCAGGAAGCTTCCCGCTGTGCGTGCTCCTGCACGCAACCCGCCTCCAAAGGAAGCAGGGCGCTAAGGCGAGCGCTCTGGGCACCCCAGGAGTGATTCTGCCTGCCGAGGAAAGACACGCAGCCTCTTCCCTGCCTCTTAGGCAAAGTCTCCTCTCAGTTTGTTGTAGGACACGCGTCCGTGCTCAGAAGCCACCCTGCATGAGGCAGGACACAGCGGGAAGCATTCTGGGCACGCAGAGTGCTGCTTCCCATGCCCGCGGCAAACCGAGAGCAGCTGCCTCACTCGCGTTTCTGTCTGCAGAGACTTAGAGCTGGCCAGCGCGCAGATTCCCACTCTGCGTGCTGCTGTGCTCAAACAGCCCCAAACAAAGCAGGGCGCTAAGGCAAGAGTACGAAGTGCACCAGGAGTGAATCTGCCTGCCGAGGGAGGACATGCAGCTCATCCCTCGTTCCTCTCGCCGCTTCCCGGACCCTTAGGCAAAGTCTCCTCTCAGTTTGCTTTTAGGCGTGCCTCCATGCTCAGAAGCCACCCCGCATCAGGCAGGATACAGCGGGATGTAGTCTGGGCACGCAGAGTGCTTCTTTCCAGGGCCGGGGCAAAAACGAGAGCAAGCGCCTCACTTGCGCTTCTGTTTGCCGATGCTTAGAGGCGACCAGCGCGCAGCTTCCCGCTGTGTGTGCCGCTGTACTCAAACAGCCTCCAAAGCAGGGCACTTAGGCAACTATCCCGGGTGCAGCAGGAGTGCATCTGCCTGCCGAGGGAGGACGTGCAGCACATCCCCCGGTCCGCCCTCCACTTCCCTGACTCTTAGGCAAAGCCCGTCCCAGCTTGCTTCTAGGCGTGCCTCCGTGCTCAGAAGCCGCCCCATGGCAGGCAGGACACAGCGGGATGCATTCTGGGCGCGCAGAGTGCTGCTTCCCATGCTCGAGGCAAACCGAGAGCAGGTGCCTCACTTGCGCTTCTGTCTGCCGAGACTTAGAGGCGGACAAGCAGGAAGCTTCCCGCTGTGCGTGCTCCTGCACGCAACCAGCCTCCAAAGGAAGCAGGGCGCTAAGGCGAGCGCTCTGGGCACCCCAGGAGTGATTCTGCCTGCCGAGGAAAGACACGCAGCCACTTCCCTGCCTCTTAGGCAAAGTCTCCTCTCAGTTTGTTGATGGACACGCGTCCGTGCTCAGAAGCCACCCCGCATGAGGCAGGATACAGCGGGAAGCATTCTGGGCACGCAGAGTGCTGCTTCCCATGCCCGCGGCAAACCGAGAGCAGGTGCCTCACTTGCGCTTCTGTCTGCCGAGACTTAGAGGCGGACAAGCAGGAAGCTTCCCGCTGTGCGTGCTCCTGCACGCAACCAGCCTCCAAAGGAAGCAGGGCGCTAAGGCGAGCGCTCTGGGCATTCCAGGAGTGATTCTGCCTGCCGAGGAAAGAACGCAGCCTCTTCCCTGCCTCTTAGGCAAAGTCTCCTCTCAGTTTGTTGTTGGACACGCTTCCGTGCTCAGAAGCCACCCCGCATGAGGCAGGATACAGCGGGAAGCATTCTGGGCACGCAGAGTGCTGCTTCGCATGCTCGAGGCAAACCGAGAGCAGGTGCCTCACTTGCGCTTCTGTCTGCCGATGCTTAGAGACGACCAGCGCGCAGCTTCCCGCTGTGTGTGCTGCTGTACTCAAACAGCCTCCAAAGCAGGGCACTTAGGCAACTATCCCGGGTGCAGCAGGAGTGCATCTGCCTGCCGAGGGAGGACGTGCAGCACATCCCCCGGTCCGCCCTCCACTTCCCTGACTCTTAGGCAAAGCCCGTCCCAGCTTGCTTCTAGGCGTGCCTCCGTGCTCAGAAGCCGCCCCTATGGCAGGCAGGACACAGCGGGATGCATTCTGGGCGCGCAGAGTGCTGCTTCGCATGCTCGAGGCAAACCGAGAGCAGGTGCCTCACTTGCGCTTCTGTCTGCCGAGACTTAGAGGCGGACAAGCAGGAAGCTTCCCGCTGTGCGTGCTCCTGCACGCAACCCGCCTCCAAAGGAAGCAGGGCGCTAAGGCGAGCGCTCTGGGCACCCCAGGAGTGATTCTGCCTGCCGAGGAAAGACACGCAGCCTCTTCCCTGCCTCTTAGGCAAAGTCTCCTCTCAGTTTGTTGTTGGACACGCGTCCGTGCTCAGAAGCCACCCTGCATGAGGCAGGACACAGCGGGAAGCATTCTGGGCACGCAGAGTGCTGCTTCCCATGCCCGCGGCAAACCGAGAGCAGCTGCCTCACTCGCGTTTCTGTCTGCCGAGACTTAGAGCTGGCCAGCGCGCAGATTCCCACTCTGCGTGCTGCTGTGCTCAAACAGCCCCAAACAAAGCAGGGCGCTAAGGCAAGAGTACGAAGTGCACCAGGAGTGAATCTGCCTGCCGAGGGAGGACATGCAGCTCATCCCTCGTTCCTCTCGCCGCTTCCCGGACCCTTAGGCAAAGTCTCCTCTCAGTTTGCTTTTAGGCGTGCCTCCATGCTCAGAAGCCACCCCGCATCAGGCAGGATACAGCGGGATGTAGTCTGGGCACGCAGAGTGCTTCTTTCCAGGGCCGGGGCAAAAACGAGAGCAAGCGCCTCACTTGCGCTTCTGTTTGCCGATGCTTAGAGGCGACCAGCGCGCAGCTTCCCGCTGTGTGTGCCGCTGTACTCAAACAGCCTCCAAAGCAGGGCACTTAGGCAACCATCCCGGGTGCAGCAGGAGTGCATCTGCCTGCCGAGGGAGGACGTGCAGCACATCCCCCGGTCCGCCCTCCACTTCCCTGACTCTTAGGCAAAGCCCGTCCCAGCTTGCTTCTAGGCGTGCCTCCGTGCTCAGAAGTCGCCCCATGGCAGGCAGGACACAGCGGGATGCATTCTGGGCGCGCAGAGTGCTGCTTCCCATGCTCGAGGCAAACCGAGAGCAGGTGCCTCACTTGCGCTTCTGTCTGCCGAGACTTAGAGGCGGACAAGCAGGAAGCTTCCCGCTGTGCGTGCTCCTGCACGCAACCCGCCTCCAAAGGAAGCAGGGCGCTAAGGCGAGCGCTCTGGGCACCCCAGGAGTGATTCTGCCTGCCGAGGAAAGACACGCAGCCACTTCCCTGCCTCTTAGGCAAAGTCTCCTCTCAGTTTGTTGATGGACACGCGTCCGTGCTCAGAAGCCACCCCGCATGAGGCAGGATACAGCGGGAAGCATTCTGGGCACGCAGAGTGCTGCTTCCCATGCCCGCGGCAAACCGAGAGCAGGTGCCTCACTTGCGCTTCTGTCTGCCGAGACTTAGAGGCGGACAAGCAGGAAGCTTCCCGCTGTGCGTGCTCCTGCACGCAACCAGCCTCCAAAGGAAGCAGGGCGCTAAGGCGAGCGCTCTGGGCATTCCAGGAGTGATTCTGCCTGCCGAGGAAAGAACGCAGCCTCTTCCCTGCCTCTTAGGCAAAGTCTCCTCTCAGTTTGTTGTTGGACACGCGTCCGTGCTCAGAAGCCACCCTGCATGAGGCAGGACACAGCGGGAAGCATTCTGGGCACGCAGAGTGCTGCTTCCCATGCCCGCGGCAAACCGAGAGCAGCTGCCTCACTCGCGTTTCTGTCTGCAGAGACTTAGAGCTGGCCAGCGCGCAGATTCCCACTCTGCGTGCTGCTGTGCTCAAACAGCCCC
Organism: Rhea pennata; assembly: GCF_028389875.1. Classification (NCBI taxonomy): domain Eukaryota; kingdom Metazoa; phylum Chordata; class Aves; order Rheiformes; family Rheidae; genus Rhea; species Rhea pennata. The sequence goes on from NC_084663.1 coordinate 80,399,777, forward strand.
AAACAAAGCAGGGCGCTAAGGCAAGAGTACGAAGTGCACCAGGAGTGAATCTGCCTGCCGAGGGAGGACATGCAGCTCATCCCTCGTTCCTCTCGCCGCTTCCCGGACCCTTAGGCAAAGTCTCCTCTCAGTTTGCTTTTAGGCGTGCCTCCATGCTCAGAAGCCACCCCGCATCAGGCAGGATACAGCGGGATGTAGTCTGGGCACGCAGAGTGCTTCTTTCCAGGGCCGGGGCAAAAACGAGAGCAAGCGCCTCACTTGCGCTTCTGTTTGCCGATGCTTAGAGGCGACCAGCGCGCAGCTTCCCGCTGTGTGTGCCGCTGTACTCAAACAGCCTCCAAAGCAGGGCACTTAGGCAACCATCCCGGGTGCAGCAGGAGTGCATCTGCCTGCCGAGGGAGGACGTGCAGCACATCCCCCGGTCCGCCCTCCACTTCCCTGACTCTTAGGCAAAGCCCGTCCCAGCTTGCTTCTAGGCGTGCCTCCGTGCTCAGAAGCCGCCCCATGGCAGGCAGGACACAGCGGGATGCATTCTGGGCGCGCAGAGTGCTGCTTCCCATGCTCGAGGCAAACCGAGAGCAGGTGCCTCACTTGCGCTTCTGTCTGCCGAGACTTAGAGGCGGACAAGCAGGAAGCTTCCCGCTGTGCGTGCTCCTGCACGCAACCAGCCTCCAAAGGAAGCAGGGCGCTAAGGCGAGCGCTCTGGGCACCCCAGGAGTGATTCTGCCTGCCGAGGAAAGACACGCAGCCACTTCCCTGCCTCTTAGGCAAAGTCTCCTCTCAGTTTGTTGATGGACACGCGTCCGTGCTCAGAAGCCACCCCGCATGAGGCAGGATACAGCGGGAAGCATTCTGGGCACGCAGAGTGCTGCTTCCCATGCCCGCGGCAAACCGAGAGCAGGTGCCTCACTTGCGCTTCTGTCTGCCGAGACTTAGAGGCGGACAAGCAGGAAGCTTCCCGCTGTGCGTGCTCCTGCACGCAACCAGCCTCCAAAGGAAGCAGGGCGCTAAGGCGAGCGCTCTGGGCATTCCAGGAGTGATTCTGCCTGCCGAGGAAAGAACGCAGCCTCTTCCCTGCCTCTTAGGCAAAGTCTCCTCTCAGTTTGTTGTTGGACACGCTTCCGTGCTCAGAAGCCACCCCGCATGAGGCAGGATACAGCGGGAAGCATTCTGTGCACGCAGAGTGCTGCTTCGCATGCTCGAGGCAAACCGAGAGCAGGTGCCTCACTTGCGCTTCTGTCTGCCGATGCTTAGAGACGACCAGCGCGCAGCTTCCCGCTGTGTGTGCTGCTGTACTCAAACAGCCTCCAAAGCAGGGCACTTAGGCAACTATCCCGGGTGCAGCAGGAGTGCATCTGCCTGCCGAGGGAGGACGTGCAGCACATCCCCCGGTCCGCCCTCCACTTCCCTGACTCTTAGGCAAAGCCCGTCCCAGCTTGCTTCTAGGCGTGCCTCCGTGCTCAGAAGCCGCCCCTATGGCAGGCAGGACACAGCGGGATGCATTCTGGGCGCGCAGAGTGCTGCTTCGCATGCTCGAGGCAAACCGAGAGCAGGTGCCTCACTTGCGCTTCTGTCTGCCGAGACTTAGAGGCGGACAAGCAGGAAGCTTCCCGCTGTGCGTGCTCCTGCACGCAACCCGCCTCCAAAGGAAGCAGGGCGCTAAGGCGAGCGCTCTGGGCACCCCAGGAGTGATTCTGCCTGCCGAGGAAAGACACGCAGCCTCTTCCCTGCCTCTTAGGCAAAGTCTCCTCTCAGTTTGTTGTTGGACACGCGTCCGTGCTCAGAAGCCACCCTGCATGAGGCAGGACACAGCGGGAAGCATTCTGGGCACGCAGAGTGCTGCTTCCCATGCCCGCGGCAAACCGAGAGCAGCTGCCTCACTCGCGTTTCTGTCTGCAGAGACTTAGAGCTGGCCAGCGCGCAGATTCCCACTCTGCGTGCTGCTGTGCTCAAACAGCCCCAAACAAAGCAGGGCGCTAAGGCAAGAGTACGAAGTGCACCAGGAGTGAATCTGCCTGCCGAGGGAGGACATGCAGCTCATCCCTCGTTCCTCTCGCCGCTTCCCGGACCCTTAGGCAAAGTCTCCTCTCAGTTTGCTTTTAGGCGTGCCTCCATGCTCAGAAGCCACCCCGCATCAGGCAGGATACAGCGGGATGTAGTCTGGGCACGCAGAGTGCTTCTTTCCAGGGCCGGGGCAAAAACGAGAGCAAGCGCCTCACTTGCGCTTCTGTTTGCCGATGCTTAGAGGCGACCAGCGCGCAGCTTCCCGCTGTGTGTGCCGCTGTACTCAAACAGCCTCCAAAGCAGGGCACTTAGGCAACCATCCCGGGTGCAGCAGGAGTGCATCTGCCTGCCGAGGGAGGACGTGCAGCACATCCCCCGGTCCGCCCTCCACTTCCCTGACTCTTAGGCAAAGCCCGTCCCAGCTTGCTTCTAGGCGTGCCTCCGTGCTCAGACGCCGCCCCATGGCAGGCAGGACACAGCGGGATGCATTCTGGGCGCGCAGAGTGCTGCTTCCCATGCCCGCGGCAAACCGAGAGCAGGTGCCTCACTTGCGCTTCTGTCTGCCGAGACTTAGAGGCGGACAAGCAGGAAGCTTCCCGCTGTGCGTGCTCCTGCACGCAACCAGCCTCCAAAGGAAGCAGGGCGCTAAGGCGAGCGCTCTGGGCATTCCAGGAGTGATTCTGCCTGCCGAGGAAAGAACGCAGCCTCTTCCCTGCCTCTTAGGCAAAGTCTCCTCTCAGTTTGTTGTTGGACACGCTTCCGTGCTCAGAAGCCACCCCGCATGAGGCAGGATACAGCGGGAAGCATTCTGGGCACGCAGAGTGCTGCTTCGCATGCTCGAGGCAAACCGAGAGCAGGTGCCTCACTTGCGCTTCTGTCTGCCGATGCTTAGAGACGACCAGCGCGCAGCTTCCCGCTGTGTGTGCTGCTGTACTCAAACAGCCTCCAAAGCAGGGCACTTAGGCAACTATCCCGGGTGCAGCAGGAGTGCATCTGCCTGCCGAGGGAGGACGTGCAGCACATCCCCCGGTCCGCCCTCCACTTCCCTGACTCTTAGGCAAAGCCCGTCCCAGCTTGCTTCTAGGCGTGCCTCCGTGCTCAGAAGCCGCCCCTATGGCAGGCAGGACACAGCGGGATGCAATCTGGGCGCGCAGAGTGCTGCTTCGCATGCTCGAGGCAAACCGAGAGCAGGTGCCTCACTTGCGCTTCTGTCTGCCGAGACTTAGAGGCGGACAAGCAGGAAGCTTCCCGCTGTGCGTGCTCCTGCACGCAACCCGCCTCCAAAGGAAGCAGGGCGCTAAGGCGAGCGCTCTGGGCACCCCAGGAGTGATTCTGCCTGCCGAGGAAAGACACGCAGCCTCTTCCCTGCCTCTTAGGCAAAGTCTCCTCTCAGTTTGTTGTTGGACACGCGTCCGTGCTCAGAAGCCACCCTGCATGAGGCAGGACACAGCGGGAAGCATTCTGGGCACGCAGAGTGCTGCTTCCCATGCCCGCGGCAAACCGAGAGCAGCTGCCTCACTCGCGTTTCTGTCTGCAGAGACTTAGAGCTGGCCAGCGCGCAGATTCCCACTCTGCGTGCTGCTGTGCTCAAACAGCCCCAAACAAAGCAGGGCGCTAAGGCAAGAGTACGAAGTGCACCAGGAGTGAATCTGCCTGCCGAGGGAGGACATGCAGCTCATCCCTCGTTCCTCTCGCCGCTTCCCGGACCCTTAGGCAAAGTCTCCTCTCAGTTTGCTTTTAGGCGTGCCTCCATGCTCAGAAGCCACCCCGCATCAGGCAGGATACAGCGGGATGTAGTCTGGGCACGCAGAGTGCTTCTTTCCAGGGCCGGGGCAAAAACGAGAGCAAGCGCCTCACTTGCGCTTCTGTTTGCCGATGCTTAGAGGCGACCAGCGCGCAGCTTCCCGCTGTGTGTGCCGCTGTACTCAAACAGCCTCCAAAGCAGGGCACTTAGGCAACCATCCCGGGTGCAGCAGGAGTGCATCTGCCTGCCGAGGGAGGACGTGCAGCACATCCCCCGGTCCACCCTCCACTTCCCTGACTCTTAGGCAAAGCCCGTCCCAGCTTGCTTCTAGGCGTGCCTCCATGCTCAGAAGCCGCCCCATGGCAGGCAGGACACAGCGGGATGCATTCTGGGCGCGCAGAGTGCTGCTTCCCATGCTCGAGGCAAACCGAGAGCAGGTGCCTCACTTGCGCTTCTGTCTGCCGAGACTTAGAGGCGGACAAGCAGGAAGCTTCCCGCTGTGCGTGCTCCTGCACGCAACCAGCCTCCAAAGGAAGCAGGGCGCTAAGGCGAGCGCTCTGGGCACCCCAGGAGTGATTCTGCCTGCCGAGGAAAGACACGCAGCCACTTCCCTGCCTCTTAGGCAAAGTCTCCTCTCAGTTTGTTGATGGACACGCGTCCGTGCTCAGAAGCCACCCCGCATGAGGCAGGATACAGCGGGAAGCATTCTGGGCACGCAGAGTGCTGCTTCCCATGCCCGCGGCAAACCGAGAGCAGGTGCCTCACTTGCGCTTCTGTCTGCCGAGACTTAGAGGCGGACAAGCAGGAAGCTTCCCGCTGTGCGTGCTCCTGCACGCAACCAGCCTCCAAAGGAAGCAGGGCGCTAAGGCGAGCGCTCTGGGCATTCCAGGAGTGATTCTGCCTGCCGAGGAAAGAACGCAGCCTCTTCCCTGCCTCTTAGGCAAAGTCTCCTCTCAGTTTGTTGTTGGACACGCTTCCGTGCTCAGAAGCCACCCCGCATGAGGCAGGATACAGCGGGAAGCATTCTGTGCACGCAGAGTGCTGCTTCGCATGCTCGAGGCAAACCGAGAGCAGGTGCCTCACTTGCGCTTCTGTCTGCCGATGCTTAGAGACGACCAGCGCGCAGCTTCCCGCTGTGTGTGCTGCTGTACTCAAACAGCCTCCAAAGCAGGGCACTTAGGCAACTATCCCGGGTGCAGCAGGAGTGCATCTGCCTGCCGAGGGAGGACGTGCAGCACATCCCCCGGTCCGCCCTCCACTTCCCTGACTCTTAGGCAAAGCCCGTCCCAGCTTGCTTCTAGGCGTGCCTCCGTGCTCAGAAGCCGCCCCATGGCAGGCAGGACACAGCGGGATGCATTCTGGGCGCGCAGAGTGCTGCTTCCCATGCTCGAGGCAAACCGAGAGCAGGTGTCTCACTTGCGCTTCTGTCTGCCGAGACTTAGAGGCGGACAAGCAGGAAGCTTCCCGCTGTGCGTGCTCCTGCACGCAACCAGCCTCCAAAGGAAGCAGGGCGCTAAGGCGAGCGCTCTGGGCACCCCAGGAGTGATTCTGCCTGCCGAGGAAAGACACGCAGCCTCTTCCCTGCCTCTTAGGCAAAGTCTCCTCTCAGTTTGTTGTTGGACACGCGTCCGTGCTCAGAAGCCACCCTGCATGAGGCAGGACACAGCGGGAAGCATTCTGGGCACGCAGAGTGCTGCTTCCCATGCCCGCGGCAAACCGAGAGCAGCTGCCTCACTCGCGTTTCTGTCTGCAGAGACTTAGAGCTGGCCAGCGCGCAGATTCCCACTCTGCGTGCTGCTGTGCTCAAACAGCCCCAAACAAAGCAGGGCGCTAAGGCAAGAGTACGAAGTGCACCAGGAGTGAATCTGCCTGCCGAGGGAGGACATGCAGCTCATCCCTCGTTCCTCTCGCCGCTTCCCGGACCCTTAGGCAAAGTCTCCTCTCAGTTTGCTTTTAGGCGTGCCTCCATGCTCAGAAGCCACCCCGCATCAGGCAGGATACAGCGGGATGTAGTCTGGGCACGCAGAGTGCTTCTTTCCAGGGCCGGGGCAAAAACGAGAGCAAGCGCCTCACTTGCGCTTCTGTTTGCCGATGCTTAGAGGCGACCAGCGCGCAGCTTCCCGCTGTGTGTGCCGCTGTACTCAAAGAGCCTCCAAAGCAGGGCACTTAGGCAACCATCCCGGGTGCAGCAGGAGTGCATCTGCCTGCCGAGGGAGGACGTGCAGCACATCCCCCGGTCCGCCCTCCACTTCCCTGACTCTTAGGCAAAGCCCGTCCCAGCTTGCTTCTAGGCGTGCCTCCGTGCTCAGAAGCCGCCCCTATGGCAGGCAGGACACAGCGGGATGCATTCTGGGCGCGCAGAGTGCTGCTTCGCATGCTCGAGGCAAACCGAGAGCAGGTGCCTCACTTGCGCTTCTGTCTGCCGAGACTTAGAGGCGGACAAGCAGGAAGCTTCCCGCTGTGCGTGCTCCTGCACGCAACCCGCCTCCAAAGGAAGCAGGGCGCTAAGGCGAGCGCTCTGGGCACCCCAGGAGTGATTCTGCCTGCCGAGGAAAGACACGCAGCCTCTTCCCTGCCTCTTAGGCAAAGTCTCCTCTCAGTTTGTTGTTGGACACGCGTCCGTGCTCAGAAGCCACCCTGCATGAGGCAGGACACAGCGGGAAGCATTCTGGGCACGCAGAGTGCTGCTTCCCATGCCCGCGGCAAACCGAGAGCAGCTGCCTCACTCGCGTTTCTGTCTGCAGAGACTTAGAGCTGGCCAGCGCGCAGATTCCCACTCTGCGTGCTGCTGTGCTCAAACAGCCCCAAACAAAGCAGGGCGCTAAGGCAAGAGTACGAAGTGCACCAGGAGTGAATCTGCCTGCCGAGGGAGGACATGCAGCTCATCCCTCGTTCCTCTCGCCGCTTCCCGGACCCTTAGGCAAAGTCTCCTCTCAGTTTGCTTTTAGGCGTGCCTCCATGCTCAGAAGCCACCCCGCATCAGGCAGGATACAGCGGGATGTAGTCTGGGCACGCAGAGTGCTTCTTTCCAGGGCAGGGGCAAAAACGAGAGCAAGCGCCTCACTTGCGCTTCTGTTTGCCGATGCTTAGAGGCGACCAGCGCGCAGCTTCCCGCTGTGTGTGCCGCTGTACTCAAACAGCCTCCAAAGCAGGGCACTTAGGCAACTATCCCGGGTGCAGCAGGAGTGCATCTGCCTGCCGAGGGAGGACGTGCAGCACATCCCCCGGTCCGCCCTCCACTTCCCTGACTCTTAGGCAAAGCCCGTCCCAGCTTGCTTCTAGGCGTGCCTCCGTGCTCAGACGCCGCCCCATGGCAGGCAGGACACAGCGGGATGCATTCTGGGCGCGCAGAGTGCTGCTTCCCATGCCCGCGGCAAACCGAGAGCAGGTGCCTCACTTGCGCTTCTGTCTGCCGAGACTTAGAGGCGGACAAGCAGGAAGCTTCCCGCTGTGCGTGCTCCTGCACGCAACCAGCCTCCAAAGGAAGCAGGGCGCTAAGGCGAGCGCTCTGGGCACCCCAGGAGTGATTCTGCCTGCCGAGGAAAGACACGCAGCCACTTCCCTGCCTCTTAGGCAAAGTCTCCTCTCAGTTTGTTGATGGACACGCGTCCGTGCTCAGAAGCCACCCCGCATGAGGCAGGATACAGCGGGAAGCATTCTGGGCACGCAGAGTGCTGCTTCCCATGCCCGCGGCAAACCGAGAGCAGGTGCCTCACTTGCGCTTCTGTCTGCCGAGACTTAGAGGCGGACAAGCAGGAAGCTTCCCGCTGTGCGTGCTCCTGCACGCAACCAGCCTCCAAAGGAAGCAGGGCGCTAAGGCGAGCGCTCTGGGCATTCCAGGAGTGATTCTGCCTGCCGAGGAAAGAACGCAGCCTCTTCCCTGCCTCTTAGGCAAAGTCTCCTCTCAGTTTGTTGTTGGACACGCTTCCGTGCTCAGAAGCCACCCCGCATGAGGCAGGATACAGCGGGAAGCATTCTGGGCACGCAGAGTGCTGCTTCGCATGCTCGAGGCAAACCGAGAGCAGGTGCCTCACTTGCGCTTCTGTCTGCCGATGCTTAGAGACGACCAGCGCGCAGCTTCCCGCTGTGTGTGCTGCTGTACTCAAACAGCCTCCAAAGCAGGGCACTTAGGCAACTATCCCGGGTGCAGCAGGAGTGCATCTGCCTGCCGAGGGAGGACGTGCAGCACATCCCCCGGTCCGCCCTCCACTTCCCTGACTCTTAGGCAAAGCCCGTCCCAGCTTGCTTCTAGGCGTGCCTCCGTGCTCAGAAGCCGCCCCTATGGCAGGCAGGACACAGCGGGATGCATTCTGGGCGCGCAGAGTGCTGCTTCGCATGCTCGAGGCAAACCGAGAGCAGGTGCCTCACTTGCGCTTCTGTCTGCCGAGACTTAGAGGCGGACAAGCAGGAAGCTTCCCGCTGTGCGTGCTCCTGCACGCAACCCGCCTCCAAAGGAAGCAGGGCGCTAAGGCGAGCGCTCTGGGCACCCCAGGAGTGATTCTGCCTGCCGAGGAAAGACACGCAGCCTCTTCCCTGCCTCTTAGGCAAAGTCTCCTCTCAGTTTGTTGTTGGACACGCGTCCGTGCTCAGAAGCCACCCTGCATGAGGCAGGACACAGCGGGAAGCATTCTGGGCACGCAGAGTGCTGCTTCCCATGCCCGCGGCAAACCGAGAGCAGCTGCCTCACTCGCGTTTCTGTCTGCAGAGACTTAGAGCTGGCCAGCGCGCAGATTCCCACTCTGCGTGCTGCTGTGCTCAAACAGCCCCAAACAAAGCAGGGCGCTAAGGCAAGAGTACGAAGTGCACCAGGAGTGAATCTGCCTGCCGAGGGAGGACATGCAGCTCATCCCTCGTTCCTCTCGCCGCTTCCCGGACCCTTAGGCAAAGTCTCCTCTCAGTTTGCTTTTAGGCGTGCCTCCATGCTCAGAAGCCACCCCGCATCAGGCAGGATACAGCGGGATGTAGTCTGGGCACGCAGAGTGCTTCTTTCCAGGGCAGGGGCAAAAACGAGAGCAAGCGCCTCACTTGCGCTTCTGTTTGCCGATGCTTAGAGGCGACCAGCGCGCAGCTTCCCGCTGTGTGTGCCGCTGTACTCAAACAGCCTCCAAAGCAGGGCACTTAGGCAACTATCCCGGGTGCAGCAGGAGTGCATCTGCCTGCCGAGGGAGGACGTGCAGCACATCCCCCGGTCCGCCCTCCACTTCCCTGACTCTTAGGCAAAGCCCGTCCCAGCTTGCTTCTAGGCGTGCCTCCGTGCTCAGACGCCGCCCCATGGCAGGCAGGACACAGCGGGATGCATTCTGGGCGCGCAGAGTGCTGCTTCGCATGCCCGCGGCAAACCGAGAGCAGGTGCCTCACTTGCGCTTCTGTCTGCCGAGACTTAGAGGCGGACAAGCAGGAAGCTTCCCGCTGTGCGTGCTCCTGCACGCAACCCGCCTCCAAAGGAAGCAGGGCGCTAAGGCGAGCGCTCTGGGCACCCCAGGAGTGATTCTGCCTGCCGAGGAAAGACACGCAGCCTCTTCCCTGCCTCTTAGGCAAAGTCTCCTCTCAGTTTGTTGTTGGACACGCGTCCGTGCTCAGAAGCCACCCTGCATGAGGCAGGACACAGCGGGAAGCATTCTGGGCACGCAGAGTGCTGCTTCCCATGCCCGTGGCAAACCGAGAGCAGCTGCCTCACTCGCGTTTCTGTCTGCCGAGACTTAGAGCTGGCCAGCGCGCAGATTCCCACTCTGCGTGCTGCTGTGCTCAAACAGCCCCAAACAAAGCAGGGCGCTAAGGCAAGAGTACGAAGTGCACCAGGAGTGAATCTGCCTGCCGAGGGAGGACATGCAGCTCATCCCTCGTTCCTCTCGCCGCTTCCCGGACCCTTAGGCAAAGTCTCCTCTCAGTTTGCTTTTAGGCGTGCCTCCATGCTCAGAAGCCACCCCGCATCAGGCAGGACACAGCGGGATGTAGTCTGGGCACGCAGAGTGCTTCTTTCCAGGGCCGGGGCAAAAACGAGAGCAAGCGCCTCACTTGCGCTTCTCTCTGCCGATGCTTAGAGGCGACCAGCGCGCAGCTTCCCGCTGTGTGTGCCGCTGTACTCAAACAGCCTCCAAAGCAGGGCACTTAGGCAACCATCCCGGGTGCAGCAGGAGTGCATCTGCCTGCCGAGGGAGGACGTGCAGCACATCCCCCGGTCCGCCCTCCACTTCCCTGACTCTTAGGCAAAGCCCGTCCCAGCTTGCTTCTAGGCGTGCCTCCGTGCTCAGAAGCCGCCCCATGGCAGGCAGGACACAGCGGGATGCATTCTGGGCGCGCAGAGTGCTGCTTCGCATGCTCGAGGCAAACCGAGAGCAGGTGCCTCACTTGCGCTTCTGTCTGCCGAGACTTAGAGGCGGACAAGCAGGAAGCTTCCCGCTGTGCGTGCTCCTGCACGCAACCAGCCTCCAAAGGAAGCAGGGCGCTAAGGCGAGCGCTCTGGGCACCCCAGGAGTGATTCTGCCTGCCGAGGAAAGACACGCAGCCTCTTCCCTGCCTCTTAGGCAAAGTCTCCTCTCAGTTTGTTGTTGGACACGCGTCCGTGCTCAGAAGCCACCCTGCATGAGGCAGGACACAGCGGGAAGCATTCTGGGCACGCAGAGTGCTGCTTCCCATGCCCGCGGCAAACCGAGAGCAGCTGCCTCACTCGCGTTTCTGTCTGCCGAGACTTAGAGCTGGCCAGCGCGCAGATTCCCACTCTGCGTGCTGCTGTGCTCAAACAGCCCCAAACAAAGCAGGGCGTGGGCCTGCAGCATGGGGAGATGGTGTGGTAGGTGCAGTGCCTGGAGCTGATGCAACTCTTTGGGCTTGTCTTGAGGCAATTTGGTTTGGCAGGGCTGTAGGGCCACTGCAGCCTAGAGGAGTGCAGCTGCTTTGTCCCACCAGGTTTCCCGCCCTCCCCTTCATCATTATCGGGCTCGTCTGCAGCAGTGGCTCTGCCTGACTCTTTGGTGCCCAAAATGCAGGTGGGGCAGGCAGAGACACCCCGATCCTGATAAGCCTCTGCCAGTGCCGTTGGCTGCTGTGGTTAAGTCCTCTTCCATAGGGTGAAGCAGTGACCTTATGGGTCAGGGGGTAACAGCAGAAGGCCCTTGTGATGTCATGCATAGCTTCGTGCTCTATCCGTACTTCGTGCTACTTGATGGGAATGGGCCATGTTGTAACTTCTTGCATCTGTACTACCTGATACTTGGTGAGAATAGTCTAATGTTGTAGCTTTTTAGTGCCTACAACAATACCGCTGTGTTAAGCAGAACACAACTAAGTAACTAGCAAGGTCTTGGAACTCTGTGAGAAAGAACAGCGGTTGGTTACATATAGATTCTGTGGCTGGGAGCCACAGAATCACCATGAGAAACAGTCCACATGAAGGTCAGAAGTCGAAGAGAGAAGTCGAAGTAGCGAGCCCCAAAGTCAAATGTGGCCCCCGAAATAAGTCTGCACACGTGCGCCGTATCATAGGCGGTTATGCAGCTGGGGCGGAGTTGGGCTAGACTCCCTGCACTTGCTGGCCCCAGGTGCCGGGGCTCCCGCCTACCGCAAATAATCATAAACACCGGAGTTTTTACAAAGGAGAGGGAGGCTGCCACACAACAGAGGGCCACGCTGCCTCCTCGGGGATGCCCCAAAAGATTGTGCCTGCCGACTCTCTCTCTCACCATGCAGACGATTGGGACAAGCATTGGAGTGGTCCTTCTCGAGATTGCCATCATGTCGGTCTGTTTGTAAGTATCTACTTAAAAACTGCTTGCTACTGAAAAGGGATGTGTGTGAGAGAGTTCGTGCTTGGCTTGCCAAACCGGATGTTTGGCCCCCGGGAATCCAACTAGAACATAAATTGGCAACGAGGATGGGATTCCCGGGCTTTTGCGGCATAGTAGGATTGGAGAAGCGCACAGCTGTATTCAGGCTGCGCCACCCGCATTGGTGGGCCTCAGTCAGTGTGTTTGCTTGTATCTTGCCCGGCCTTGATGTTTTGGTGTGCGCTGTGTGGCCCTACCGTTGCTTTGGAGCAAGGTGCCTACTGCTGATCTTTGTGGCCAGAGTCATTGTAAAGTAGATCGTACCGAGCATAGGATTAGACGTGAGCCTCATGGTTCGGCCTGTAGGAACAAAAGGGGGAAAAGAGGCAGCCCCATCCGTTGAGCGTCCTGGGTGGACGCAAGAGCCATGGACTACGCTATGAGATAAGTGGGAACCATGTAGGGTGCTTCTCCAGAGTCATGGACCGGGACAAGCCCCATGGAAGTGTTAAAGTATTGGGAACAATTTGTAGAAACCACCCCCCCCCCGCCCCACACACACAGAGAAAGGGCAAGGAGCGATTAAAGCATGCAGGAGGAATGGGGGGGAGCCCTCCTGCATGCCTCTAAAGTACTGGAGGGACAAGCCCATGAATTAGCTGAAAGGGTAGGACAGCTAGAACAACAGGTGCAAGAGCAGAAGGCTGCAAAGCTGATGCAACAGCAGGCTTTGTTCACCGTAACACAACGAAGAGACCCAGTGAAGGGGGAACTGTGTTAGTTTAGCAGAACAATTTGCGGTGAGATTAGCTAAGAGACGCCACCGGCAGAAAGAACCAAAGGATGGGCGTGGCCCTCGAGTCCAAGCTATTGTTACTGGTCCTGTCTGGAATCCAGAGAAATGGCATGGAAACATCTGGAGTACCTCCGATTCGGAGGATGAAGCAGAAACACAAGAACTGGGGCCTGATAAGGGTAAACGAGCCGCGCGCCGATAGTTCGTAGGAACTACTCTTGACCCAGGAAAGGGTGCATTTGTCAGGGCCGATGCGTTAAAAGATTTTGGACCAGAGGACATGAAGAATTTGCTGGCTAACTACAGTCAGCGTCCTGGTGGAAAGCTGCAGTTTTGGCTTGCATGTCTCATGGAAGAGGGAGCAGAAACGATTAGCATCGATGACTTTGACGCTAAGACCTTAATAGGCTTGACCAGCTGCCCATGTGTCCAGTCTGCCCTTCACAGGCTGCCTCCGGGAGAAACTCCCTCCCTCCTAGCTAAGATTGCAGAGGGCCTGGGGGAGAGACACACTAATGATGGTGCTTGGCCCCCGCCAAGCCAAAAAGCTGGCTGACACTGCGCCGAGCTACTGCTATCCTAAAAACGGAGGGCATGAAGTTAGCTGTAACTATGGGTGACCCTGGCACGTACCTAGGCCAACCTCTGTTGCCAGGAACACGAAGCATATTATTGGAAGGTTGTCCCTCAGGATTAAAGCCATATTTGAGCCCTCTTTTCATGGCTGAGCAAGGAAAGCCCTTGTCACAGGTGACAGAGAAGTCGAACCAGCTGGGTGATTTGCCCGGAGTTCCCCGTCAGGAGGACTAGGGAAACACAAGATGAGGAGGAAGACCGAGGAGCTCTTGGAGAAAGAAAACGGATATTCAAAACACCTTGGGGAAGGGGTATTCCTAGAACAGAGCTAGACAAGGCAGCCCCTGTCCGTCTTGCGTCGTGTGGCGCAGCCTCGAAGACAGGGGCAGGTACGCCAAGTGCAATGCAAGAACAGTGAAGGAACCCTGGCTCCACATTTACCTCCGTTGGAGGCTGAACCCACATATCCACGGAAGGAGGCAACTTACCCTCCCTCCTTTAGTAAGGGTGCCGTCCCTCCAGTGGGTTTTAGCCCAAACCCTGTGCCACGGCCTCACTATCCTTGGAAGGAGATGGACAAAACAGTTGCCCGGTTCACAAATATGAAAACAAAATTGGGATTAGATCAAGCCTCAGGTCCAGATTGCCGGGTACTACGCCATGACCCTCGTCCCTTTGTCTCGTGCATTATTTGGCGGTCAAAAACAAATTCACAACAGATTCCAACAATCCCGGGTGCAACAGGGGTGGATCTGCCTGCCGAGGGAGGACGTGCAGCATATCCCCCGGTCCGCCCTCCACTTCCCTGACTCTTAAGCAAAGCCAGTCCCAGCTTGCTTCTAGGCGTGCCTCCGTGCTCAGAAGCCGCCCCATGGCAGGCAGCACACAGCGGGATGCATTCTGGGCACGCAGTTTGCTTTTAGGCGTGCCTCCATGCTCAGAAGCCACCCCGCATCAGGCAGGATACAGCGGGATGTAGTCTGGGCACACAGAGTGCTTCTTTCCAGGGCCGGAGAAAAAACGAGAGCAAGCGCCTCACTTGCGCTTCTGTTTGCCGATGCTTAGAGGCGACCAGCGCGCAGCTTCCCGCTGTGTGTGCCGCTGTACTCAAAGAGCCTCCAAAGCAGGGCACTTAGGCAACTATCCCGGGTACAGCAGGAGTGCATCTGCCTGCCGAGGGAGGACGTGCAGCACATCCCCCGGTCCGCCCTCCACTTCCCTGACTCTTAGGCAAAGCCCGTCCCAGCTTGCTTCTAGGCGTGCCTCCGTGCTCAGAAGCCGCCCCATGGCAGGCAGGACACAGCAGGATGCATTCTGGGCACGCAGAGTGCTGCTTCGCATGCTCGAGGCAAACCGAGAGCAGCTGCCTCACTTGCGCTTCTGTCTGCCGATGCTTAGAGGCGACCAGCGCGCAGCTTCCCGCTGTGTGTGCTGCTGTACTCAAAGAGCCTCCAAAGCAGGGCACTTAGGCAACCATCCCGGGTGCAGCAGGAGTGCATCTGTCTGCCGAGGGAGGACGTGCAGCACATCCCCCGGTCCGCCCTCCACTTCCCTGACTCTTAGGCAAAGCCCGTCCCAGCTTGCTTCTAGGCGTGCCTCCGTGCTCAGAAGCCGCCCCATGGCAGGCAGGACACAGCGGGATGCATTCTGGGCGCGCAGAGTGCTGCTTCGCATGCTCGAGGCAAACCGAGAGCAGCGGCCTCACTTGCGCTTCTGTCTGCCGAGACTTAGAGGCGGACAAGCAGGAAGCTTCCCGCTGTGCGTGCTCCTGCACGCAACCCGCCTCCAAAGGAAGCAGGGCGCTAAGGCGAGCGCTCTGGGCACCCCAGGAGTGATTCTGCCTGCCGAGGAAAGACACGCAGCCTCTTCCCTGCCTCTTAGGCAAAGTCTCCTCTCAGTTTGTTGTTGGACACGCGTCTGTGCTCAGAAGCCACCCTGCATGAGGCAGGATACAGCGGGAAGCATTCTGGGCACGCAGAGTGCTGCTTCCCATGCCCGCGGCAAACCGAGAGCAGCTGCCTCACTCGCGTTTCTGTCTGCCGAGACTTAGAGCTGGCCAGCGCGCAGATTCCCACTCTGCGTGCTGCTGTGCTCAAACAGCCCCAAACAAAGCAGGGCGCTAAGGCAAGAGTACGAAGTGCACCAGGAGTGAATCTGCCTGCCGAGGGAGGACATGCAGCTCATCCCTCGTTCCTCTCGCCGCTTCCCGGACCCTTAGGCAAAGTCTCCTCTCAGTTTGCTTTTAGGCGTGCCTCCATGCTCAGAAGCCACCCCGCATCAGGCAGGATACAGCGGGATGTAGTCTGGGCACGCAGAGTGCTTCTTTCCAGGGCCGGGGCAAAAACGAGAGCAAGCGCCTCACTTGCGCTTCTGTTTGCCGATGCTTAGAGGCGACCAGCGCGCAGCTTCCCGCTGTGTGTGCCGCTGTACTCAAACAGCCTCCAAAGCAGGGCACTTAGGCAACCATCCCGGGTGCAGCAGGAGTGCATCTGCCTGCCGAGGGAGGACGTGCAGCACATCCCCCGGTCCGCCCTCCACTTCCCTGACTCTTAGGCAAAGCCCGTCCCAGCTTGCTTCTAGGCGTGCCTCCGTGCTCAGAAGCCGCCCCATGGCAGGCAGGACACAGCGGGATGCATTCTGGGCGCGCAGAGTGCTGCTTCCCATGCCCGCGGCAAACCGAGAGCAGGTGCCTCACTTGCGCTTCTGTCTGCCGAGACTTAGAGGTGGACAAGCAGGAAGCTTCCCGCTGTGCGTGCTCCTGCACGCAACCAGCCTCCAAAGGAAGCAGGGCGCTAAGGCGAGCGCTCTGGGCATTCCAGGAGTGATTCTGCCTGCCGAGGAAAGAACGCAGCCTCTTCCCTGCCTCTTAGGCAAAGTCTCCTCTCAGTTTGTTGTTGGACACGCTTCCGTGCTCAGAAGCCACCCCGCATGAGGCAGGATACAGCGGGAAGCATTCTGGGCACGCAGAGTGCTGCTTCGCATGCTCGAGGCAAACCGAGAGCAGGTGCCTCACTTGCGCTTCTGTCTGCCGATGCTTAGAGACGACCAGCGCGCAGCTTCCCGCTGTGTGTGCTGCTGTACTCAAACAGCCTCCAAAGCAGGGCACTTAGGCAACTATCCCGGGTGCAGCAGGAGTGCATCTGCCTGCCGAGGGAGGACGTGCAGCACATCCCCCGGTCCGCCCTCCACTTCCCTGACTCTTAGGCAAAGCCCGTCCCAGCTTGCTTCTAGGCGTGCCTCCGTGCTCAGAAGCCGCCCCTATGGCAGGCAGGACACAGCGGGATGCATTCTGGGCGCGCAGAGTGCTGCTTCGCATGCTCGAGGCAAACCGAGAGCAGGTGCCTCACTTGCGCTTCTGTCTGCCGAGACTTAGAGGCGGACAAGCAGGAAGCTTCCCGCTGTGCGTGCTCCTGCACGCAACCAGCCTCCAAAGGAAGCAGGGCGCTAAGGCGAGCGCTCTGGGCACCCCAGGAGTGATTCTGCCTGCCGAGGAAAGACACGCAGCCTCTTCCCTGCCTCTTAGGCAAAGTCTCCTCTCAGTTTGTTGTTGGACACGCGTCCGTGCTCAGAAGCCACCCTGCATGAGGCAGGACACAGCGGGAAGCATTCTGGGCACGCAGAGTGCTGCTTCCCATGCCCGCGGCAAACCGAGAGCAGCTGCCTCACTCGCGTTTCTGTCTGCAGAGACTTAGAGCTGGCCAGCGCGCAGATTCCCACTCTGCGTGCTGCTGTGCTCAAACAGCCCCAAACAAAGCAGGGCGCTAAGGCAAGAGTACGAAGTGCACCAGGAGTGAATCTGCCTGCCGAGGGAGGACATGCAGCTCATCCCTCGTTCCTCTCGCCGCTTCCCGGACCCTTAGGCAAAGTCTCCTCTCAGTTTGCTTTTAGGCGTGCCTCCATGCTCAGAAGCCACCCCGCATCAGGCAGGATACAGCGGGATGTAGTCTGGGCACGCAGAGTGCTTCTTTCCAGGGCCGGGGCAAAAACGAGAGCAAGCGCCTCACTTGCGCTTCTGTTTGCCGATGCTTAGAGGCGACCAGCGCGCAGCTTCCCGCTGTGTGTGCTGCTGTACTCAAACAGCCTCCAAAGCAGGGCACTTAGGCAACCATCCTGGGTGCAGCAGGAGTGCATCTGCCTGCCGAGGGAGGACGTGCAGCACATCCCCCGGTCCGCCCTCCACTTCCCTGACTCTTAGGCAAAGCCCGTCCCAGCTTGCTTCTAGGCGTGCCTCCGTGCTCAGAAGCCGCCCCATGGCAGGCAGGACACAGCGGGATGCATTCTGGGCGCGCAGAGTGCTGCTTCCCATGCCCGCGGCAAACCGAGAGCAGCTGCCTCACTCGCGTTTCTGTCTGCAGAGACTTAGAGCTGGCCAGCGCGCAGATTCCCACTCTGCGTGCTGCTGTGCTCAAACAGCCCCAAACAAAGCAGGGCGTGGGCCTGCAGCATGGGGAGATGGTGTGGTAGGTGCAGTGCCTGGAGCTGATGCAACTCTTTGGGCTTGTCTTGAGGCAATTTGGTTTGGCAGGGCTGTAGGGCCACTGCAGCCTAGAGGAGTGCAGCTGCTTTGTCCCACCAGGTTTCCCGCCCTCCCCTTCATCATTATCGGGCTCGTCTGCAGCAGTGGCTCTGCCTGACTCTTTGGTGCCCAAAATGCAGGTGGGGCAGGCAGAGACACCCCGATCCTGATAAGCCTCTGCCAGTGCCGTTGGCTGCTGTGGTTAAGTCCTCTTCCATAGGGTGAAGCAGTGACCTTATGGGTCAGGGGGTAACAGCAGAAGGCCCTTGTGATGTCATGCATAGCTTCGTGCTCTATCCGTACTTCGTGCTACTTGATGGGAATGGGCCATGTTGTAACTTCTTGCATCTGTACTACCTGATACTTGGTGAGAATAGTCTAATGTTGTAGCTTTTTAGTGCCTACAACAATACCGCTGTGTTAAGCAGAACACAACTAAGTAACTAGCAAGGTCTTGGAACTCTGTGAGAAAGAACAGCGGTTGGTTACATATAGATTCTGTGGCTGGGAGCCACAGAATCACCATGAGAAACAGTCCACATGAAGGTCAGAAGTCGAAGAGAGAAGTCGAAGTAGCGAGCCCCAAAGTCAAATGTGGCCCCCGAAATAAGTCTGCACACGTGCGCCGTATCATAGGCGGTTATGCAGCTGGGGCGGAGTTGGGCTAGACTCCCTGCACTTGCTGGCCCCAGGTGCCGGGGCTCCCGCCTACCGCAAATAATCATAAACACCGGAGTTTTTACAAAGGAGAGGGAGGCTGCCACACAACAGAGGGCCACGCTGCCTCCTCGGGGATGCCCCAAAAGATTGTGCCTGCCGACTCTCTCTCTCACCATGCAGACGATTGGGACAAGCATTGGAGTGGTCCTTCTCGAGATTGCCATCATGTCGGTCTGTTTGTAAGTATCTACTTAAAAACTGCTTGCTACTGAAAAGGGATGTGTGTGAGAGAGTTCGTGCTTGGCTTGCCAAACCGGATGTTTGGCCCCCGGGAATCCAACTAGAACATAAACTGGCAACGAGGATGGGATTCCCGGGCTTTTGCGGCATAGTAGGATTGGAGAAGCGCACAGCTGTATTCAGGCTGCGCCACCCGCATTGGTGGGCCTCAGTCAGTGTGTTTGCTTGTATCTTGCCCGGCCTTGATGTTTTGGTGTGCGCTGTGTGGCCCTACCGTTGCTTTGGAGCAAGGTGCCTACTGCTGATCTTTGTGGCCAGAGTCATTGTAAAGTAGATCGTACCGAGCATAGGATTAGACGTGAGCCTCATGGTTCGGCCTGTAGGAACAAAAGGGGGAAAAGAGGCAGCCCCATCCGTTGAGCGTCCTGGGTGGACGCAAGAGCCATGGACTACACTATGAGATAAGTGGGAACCATGTAGGGTGCTTCTCCAGAGTCATGGACCGGGACAAGCCCCATGGAAGTGTTAAAGTATTGGGAACAATTTGTAGAACCCACCCCCCCCCCGCCCCACACACACAGAGAAAGGGCAAGGAGCGATTAAAGCATGCAGGAGGAATGGGGGGGAGCCCTCCTGCATGCCTCTAAAGTACTGGAGGGACAAGCCCATGAATTAGCTGAAAGGGTAGGACAGCTAGAACAACAGGTGCAAGAGCAGAAGGCTGCAAAGCTGATGCAACAGCAGGCTTTGTTCACCGTAACACAACGAAGAGACCCAGTGAAGGGGGAACTGTGTTAGTTTAGCAGAACAATTTGCGGTGAGATTAGCTAAGAGACGCCACCGGCAGAAAGAACCAAAGGATGGGCGTGGCCCTCGAGTCCAAGCTATTGTTACTGGTCCTGTCTGGAATCCAGAGAAATGGCATGGAAACATCTGGAGTACCTCCGATTCGGAGGATGAAGCAGAAACACAAGAACTGGGGCCTGATAAGGGTAAACGAGCCGCGCGCCGATAGTTCGTAGGAACTACTCTTGACCCAGGAAAGGGTGCATTTGTCAGGGCCGATGCGTTAAAAGATTTTGGACCAGAGGACATGAAGAATTTGCTGGCTAACTACAGTCAGCGTCCTGGTGGAAAGCTGCAGTTTTGGCTTGCATGTCTCATGGAAGAGGGAGCAGAAACGATTAGCATCGATGACTTTGACGCTAAGACCTTAATAGGCTTGACCAGCTGCCCATGTGTCCAGTCTGCCCTTCACAGGCTGCCTCCGGGAGAAACTCCCTCCCTCCTAGCTAAGATTGCAGAGGGCCTGGGGGAGAGACACACTAATGATGGTGCTTGGCCCCCGCCAAGCCAAAAAGCTGGCTGACACTGCGCCGAGCTACTGCTATCCTAAAAACGGAGGGCATGAAGTTAGCTGTAACTATGGGTGACCCTGGCACGTACCTAGGCCAACCTCTGTTGCCAGGAACACGAAGCATATTATTGGAAGGTTGTCCCTCAGGATTAAAGCCATATTTGAGCCCTCTTTTCATGGCTGAGCAAGGAAAGCCCTTGTCACAGGTGACAGAGAAGTCGAACCAGCTGGGTGATTTGCCCGGAGTTCCCCGTCAGGAGGACTAGGGAAACACAAGATGAGGAGGAAGACCGAGGAGCTCTTGGAGAAAGAAAACGGATATTCAAAACACCTTGGGGAAGGGGTATTCCTAGAACAGAGCTAGACAAGGCAGCCCCTGTCCGTCTTGCGTCGTGTGGCGCAGCCTCGAAGACAGGGGCAGGTACGCCAAGTGCAATGCAAGAACAGTGAAGGAACCCTGGCTCCACATTTACCTCCGTTGGAGGCTGAACCCACATATCCACGGAAGGAGGCAACTTACCCTCCCTCCTTTAGTAAGGGTGCCGTCCCTCCAGTGGGTTTTAGCCCAAACCCTGTGCCACGGCCTCACTATCCTTGGAAGGAGATGGACAAAACAGTTGCCCGGTTCACAAATATGAAAACAAAATCGGGATTAGATCAAGCCTCAGGTCCAGATTGCCGGGTACTACGCCATGACCCTCGTCCCTTTGTCTCGTGCATTATTTGGCGGTCAAAAACAAATTCACAACAGATTCCAACAATCCCGGGTGCAACAGGGGTGGATCTGCCTGCCGAGGGAGGACGTGCAGCATATCCCCCGGTCCGCCCTCCACTTCCCTGACTCTTAAGCAAAGCCCGTCCCAGCTTGCTTCTAGGCGTGCCTCCGTGCTCAGAAGCCGCCCCATGGCAGGCAGCACACAGCGGGATGCATTCTGGGCACGCAGTTTGCTTTTAGGCGTGCCTCCATGCTCAGAAGCCACCCCGCATCAGGCAGGATACAGCGGGATGTAGTCTGGGCACACAGAGTGCTTCTTTCCAGGGCCGGAGAA
Source organism: Rhea pennata (assembly GCF_028389875.1). Classification (NCBI taxonomy): domain Eukaryota; kingdom Metazoa; phylum Chordata; class Aves; order Rheiformes; family Rheidae; genus Rhea; species Rhea pennata. The sequence goes on from NC_084663.1 coordinate 80,420,482, forward strand.
AAAACGAGAGCAAGCGCCTCACTTGCGCTTCTGTTTGCCGATGCTTAGAGGCGACCAGCGCGCAGCTTCCCGCTGTGTGTGCCGCTGTACTCAAAGAGCCTCCAAAGCAGGGCACTTAGGCAACTATCCCGGGTACACCAGGAGTGCATCTGCCTGCCGAGGGAGGACGTGCAGCACATCCCCCGGTCCGCCCTCCACTTCCCTGACTCTTAGGCAAAGCCCGTCCCAGCTTGCTTCTAGGCGTGCCTCCGTGCTCAGAAGCCGCCCCATGGCAGGCAGGACACAGCAGGATGCATTCTGGGCACGCAGAGTGCTGCTTCGCATGCTCGAGGCAAACCGAGAGCAGCTGCCTCACTTGCGCTTCTGTCTGCCGATGCTTAGAGGCGACCAGCGCGCAGCTTCCCGCTGTGTGTGCTGCTGTACTCAAAGAGCCTCCAAAGCAGGGCACTTAGGCAACCATCCCGGGTGCAGCAGGAGTGCATCTGTCTGCCGAGGGAGGACGTGCAGCACATCCCCCGGTCCGCCCTCCACTTCCCTGACTCTTAGGCAAAGCCCGTCCCAGCTTGCTTCTAGGCGTGCCTCCGTGCTCAGAAGCCGCCCCATGGCAGGCAGGACACAGCGGGATGCATTCTGGGCGCGCAGAGTGCTGCTTCGCATGCTCGAGGCAAACCGAGAGCAGCGGCCTCACTTGCGCTTCTGTCTGCCGAGACTTAGAGGCGGACAAGCAGGAAGCTTCCCGCTGTGCGTGCTCCTGCACGCAACCCGCCTCCAAAGGAAGCAGGGCGCTAAGGCGAGCGCTCTGGGCACCCCAGGAGTGATTCTGCCTGTCGAGGAAAGAACGCAGCCTCTTCCCTGCCTCTTAGGCAAAGTCTCCTCTCAGTTTGTTGTTGGACACGCTTCCGTGCTCAGAAGCCACCCCGCATGAGGCAGGATACAGCGGGAAGCATTCTGGGCACGCAGAGTGCTGCTTCGCATGCTCGAGGCAAACCGAGAGCAGGTGCCTCACTTGCGCTTCTGTCTGCCGATGCTTAGAGACGACCAGCGCGCAGCTTCCCGCTGTGTGTGCTGCTGTACTCAAACAGCCTCCAAAGCAGGGCACTTAGGCAACTACCCCGGGTGCAGCAGGAGTGCATCTGCCTGCCGAGGGAGGACGTGCAGCACATCCCCCGGTCCGCCCTCCACTTCCCTGACTCTTAGGCAAAGCCCGTCCCAGCTTGCTTCTAGGCGTGCCTCCGTGCTCAGAAGCCGCCCCTATGGCAGGCAGGACACAGCGGGATGCATTCTGGGCGCGCAGAGTGCTGCTTCGCATGCTCGAGGCAAACCGAGAGCAGGTGCCTCACTTGCGCTTCTGTCTGCCGAGACTTAGAGGCGGACAAGCAGGAAGCTTCCCGCTGTGCGTGCTCCTGCACGCAACCAGCCTCCAAAGGAAGCAGGGCGCTAAGGCGAGCGCTCTGGGCACCCCAGGAGTGATTCTGCCTGCCGAGGAAAGACACGCAGCCTCTTCCCTGCCTCTTAGGCAAAGTCTCCTCTCAGTTTGTTGTTGGACACGCGTCCGTGCTCAGAAGCCACCCTGCATGAGGCAGGACACAGCGGGAAGCATTCTGGGCACGCAGAGTGCTGCTTCCCATGCCCGCGGCAAACCGAGAGCAGCTGCCTCACTCGCGTTTCTGTCTGCAGAGACTTAGAGCTGGCCAGCGCGCAGATTCCCACTCTGCGTGCTGCTGTGCTCAAACAGCCCCAAACAAAGCAGGGCGCTAAGGCAAGAGTACGAAGTGCACCAGGAGTGAATCTGCCTGCCGAGGGAGGACATGCAGCTCATCCCTCGTTCCTCTCGCCGCTTCCCGGACCCTTAGGCAAAGTCTCCTCTCAGTTTGCTTTTAGGCGTGCCTCCATGCTCAGAAGCCACCCCGCATCAGGCAGGATACAGCGGGATGTAGTCTGGGCACGCAGAGTGCTTCTTTCCAGGGCCGGGGCAAAAACGAGAGCAAGCGCCTCACTTGTGCTTCTGTTTGCCGATGCTTAGAGGCGACCAGCGCGCAGCTTCCCGCTGTGTGTGCTGCTGTACTCAAACAGCCTCCAAAGCAGGGCACTTAGGCAACCATCCCGGGTGCAGCAGGAGTGCATCTGCCTGCCGAGGGAGGACGTGCAGCACATCCCCCGGTCCGCCCTCCACTTCCCTGACTCTTAGGCAAAGCCCGTCCCAGCTTGCTTCTAGGCGTGCCTCCGTGCTCAGAAGCCGCCCCATGGCAGGCAGGACACAGCGGGATGCATTCTGGGCGCGCAGAGTGCTGCTTCCCATGCCCGCGGCAAACCGAGAGCAGCTGCCTCACTCGCGTTTCTGTCTGCAGAGACTTAGAGCTGGCCAGCGCGCAGATTCCCACTCTGCGTGCTGCTGTGCTCAAACAGCCCCAAACAAAGCAGGGCGTGGGCCTGCAGCATGGGGAGATGGTGTGGTAGGTGCAGTGCCTGGAGCTGATGCAACTCTTTGGGCTTGTCTTGAGGCAATTTGGTTTGGCAGGGCTGTAGGGCCACTGCAGCCTAGAGGAGTGCAGCTGCTTTGTCCCACCAGGTTTCCCGCCCTCCCCTTCATCATTATCGGGCTCGTCTGCAGCAGTGGCTCTGCCTGACTCTTTGGTGCCCAAAATGCAGGTGGGGCAGGCAGAGACACCCCGATCCTGATAAGCCTCTGCCAGTGCCGTTGGCTGCTGTGGTTAAGTCCTCTTCCATAGGGTGAAGCAGTGACCTTATGGGTCAGGGGGTAACAGCAGAAGGCCCTTGTGATGTCATGCATAGCTTCGTGCTCTATCCGTACTTCGTGCTACTTGATGGGAATGGGCCATGTTGTAACTTCTTGCATCTGTACTACCTGATACTTGGTGAGAATAGTCTAATGTTGTAGCTTTTTAGTGCCTACAACAATACCGCTGTGTTAAGCAGAACACAACTAAGTAACTAGCAAGGTCTTGGAACTCTGTGAGAAAGAACAGCGGTTGGTTACATATAGATTCTGTGGCTGGGAGCCACAGAATCACCATGAGAAACAGTCCACATGAAGGTCAGAAGTCGAAGAGAGAAGTCGAAGTAGCGAGCCCCAAAGTCAAATGTGGCCCCCGAAATAAGTCTGCACACGTGCGCCGTATCATAGGCGGTTATGCAGCTGGGGCGGAGTTGGGCTAGACTCCCTGCACTTGCTGGCCCCAGGTGCCGGGGCTCCCGCCTACCGCAAATAATCATAAACACCGGAGTTTTTACAAAGGAGAGGGAGGCTGCCACACAACAGAGGGCCACGCTGCCTCCTCGGGGATGCCCCAAAAGATTGTGCCTGCCGACTCTCTCTCTCACCATGCAGACGATTGGGACAAGCATTGGAGTGGTCCTTCTCGAGATTGCCATCATGTCGGTCTGTTTGTAAGTATCTACTTAAAAACTGCTTGCTACTGAAAAGGGATGTGTGTGAGAGAGTTCGTGCTTGGCTTGCCAAACCGGATGTTTGGCCCCCGGGAATCCAACTAGAACATAAATTGGCAACGAGGATGGGATTCCCGGGCTTTTGCGGCATAGTAGGATTGGAGAAGCGCACAGCTGTATTCAGGCTGCGCCACCCGCATTGGTGGGCCTCAGTCAGTGTGTTTGCTTGTATCTTGCCCGGCCTTGATGTTTTGGTGTGCGCTGTGTGGCCCTACCGTTGCTTTGGAGCAAGGTGCCTACTGCTGATCTTTGTGGCCAGAGTCATTGTAAAGTAGATCGTACCGAGCATAGGATTAGACGTGAGCCTCATGGTTCGGCCTGTAGGAACAAAAGGGGGAAAAGAGGCAGCCCCATCCGTTGAGCGTCCTGGGTGGACGCAAGAGCCATGGACTACACTATGAGATAAGTGGGAACCATGTAGGGTGCTTCTCCAGAGTCATGGACCGGGACAAGCCCCATGGAAGTGTTAAAGTATTGGGAACAATTTGTAGAACCCACCCCCCCCCGCCCCACACACACAGAGAAAGGGCAAGGAGCGATTAAAGCATGCAGGAGGAATGGGGGGGAGCCCTCCTGCATGCCTCTAAAGTACTGGAGGGACAAGCCCATGAATTAGCTGAAAGGGTAGGACAGCTAGAACAACAGGTGCAAGAGCAGAAGGCTGCAAAGCTGATGCAACAGCAGGCTTTGTTCACCGTAACACAACGAAGAGACCCAGTGAAGGGGGAACTGTGTTAGTTTAGCAGAACAATTTGCGGTGAGATTAGCTAAGAGACGCCACCGGCAGAAAGAACCAAAGGATGGGCGTGGCCCTCGAGTCCAAGCTATTGTTACTGGTCCTGTCTGGAATCCAGAGAAATGGCATGGAAACATCTGGAGTACCTCCGATTCGGAGGATGAAGCAGAAACACAAGAACTGGGGCCTGATAAGGGTAAACGAGCCGCGCGCCGATAGTTCGTAGGAACTACTCTTGACCCAGGAAAGGGTGCATTTGTCAGGGCCGATGCGTTAAAAGATTTTGGACCAGAGGACATGAAGAATTTGCTGGCTAACTACAGTCAGCGTCCTGGTGGAAAGCTGCAGTTTTGGCTTGCATGTCTCATGGAAGAGGGAGCAGAAACGATTAGCATCGATGACTTTGACGCTAAGACCTTAATAGGCTTGACCAGCTGCCCATGTGTCCAGTCTGCCCTTCACAGGCTGCCTCCGGGAGAAACTCCCTCCCTCCTAGCTAAGATTGCAGAGGGCCTGGGGGAGAGACACACTAATGATGGTGCTTGGCCCCCGCCAAGCCAAAAAGCTGGCTGACACTGCGCCGAGCTACTGCTATCCTAAAAACGGAGGGCATGAAGTTAGCTGTAACTATGGGTGACCCTGGCACGTACCTAGGCCAACCTCTGTTGCCAGGAACACGAAGCATATTATTGGAAGGTTGTCCCTCAGGATTAAAGCCATATTTGAGCCCTCTTTTCATGGCTGAGCAAGGAAAGCCCTTGTCACAGGTGACAGAGAAGTCGAACCAGCTGGGTGATTTGCCCGGAGTTCCCCGTCAGGAGGACTAGGGAAACACAAGATGAGGAGGAAGACCGAGGAGCTCTTGGAGAAAGAAAACGGATATTCAAAACACCTTGGGGAAGGGGTATTCCTAGAACAGAGCTAGACAAGGCAGCCCCTGTCCGTCTTGCGTCGTGTGGCGCAGCCTCGAAGACAGGGGCAGGTACGCCAAGTGCAATGCAAGAACAGTGAAGGAACCCTGGCTCCACATTTACCTCCGTTGGAGGCTGAACCCACATATCCACGGAAGGAGGCAACTTACCCTCCCTCCTTTAGTAAGGGTGCCGTCCCTCCAGTGGGTTTTAGCCCAAACCCTGTGCCACGGCCTCACTATCCTTGGAAGGAGATGGACAAAACAGTTGCCCGGTTCACAAATATGAAAACAAAATCGGGATTAGATCAAGCCTCAGGTCCAGATTGCCGGGTACTACGCCATGACCCTCGTCCCTTTGTCTCGTGCATTATTTGGCGGTCAAAAACAAATTCACAACAGATTCCAACAATCCCGGGTGCAACAGGGGTGGATCTGCCTGCCGAGGGAGGACGTGCAGCATATCCCCCGGTCCGCCCTCCACTTCCCTGACTCTTAAGCAAAGCCCGTCCCAGCTTGCTTCTAGGCGTGCCTCCGTGCTCAGAAGCCGCCCCATGGCAGGCAGCACACAGCGGGATGCATTCTGGGCACGCAGTTTGCTTTTAGGCGTGCCTCCATGCTCAGAAGCCACCCCGCATCAGGCAGGATACAGCGGGATGTAGTCTGGGCACACAGAGTGCTTCTTTCCAGGGCCGGAGAAAAAACGAGAGCAAGCGCCTCACTTGCGCTTCTGTTTGCCGATGCTTAGAGGCGACCAGCGCGCAGCTTCCCGCTGTGTGTGCCGCTGTACTCAAAGAGCCTCCAAAGCAGGGCACTTAGGCAACTATCCCGGGTACACCAGGAGTGCATCTGCCTGCCGAGGGAGGACGTGCAGCACATCCCCCGGTCCGCCCTCCACTTCCCTGACTCTTAGGCAAAGCCCGTCCCAGCTTGCTTCTAGGCGTGCCTCCGTGCTCAGAAGCCGCCCCATGGCAGGCAGGACACAGCAGGATGCATTCTGGGCACGCAGAGTGCTGCTTCGCATGCTCGAGGCAAACCGAGAGCAGCTGCCTCACTTGCGCTTCTGTCTGCCGATGCTTAGAGGCGACCAGCGCGCAGCTTCCCGCTGTGTGTGCTGCTGTACTCAAAGAGCCTCCAAAGCAGGGCACTTAGGCAACCATCCCGGGTGCAGCAGGAGTGCATCTGTCTGCCGAGGGAGGACGTGCAGCACATCCCCCGGTCCGCCCTCCACTTCCCTGACTCTTAGGCAAAGCCCGTCCCAGCTTGCTTCTAGGCGTGCCTCCGTGCTCAGAAGCCGCCCCATGGCAGGCAGGACACAGCGGGATGCATTCTGGGCGCGCAGAGTGCTGCTTCGCATGCTCGAGGCAAACCGAGAGCAGCGGCCTCACTTGCGCTTCTGTCTGCCGAGACTTAGAGGCGGACAAGCAGGAAGCTTCCCGCTGTGCGTGCTCCTGCACGCAACCCGCCTCCAAAGGAAGCAGGGCGCTAAGGCGAGCGCTCTGGGCACCCCAGGAGTGATTCTGCCTGCCGAGGAAAGAACGCAGCCTCTTCCCTGCCTCTTAGGCAAAGTCTCCTCTCAGTTTGTTGTTGGACACGCTTCCGTGCTCAGAAGCCACCCCGCATGAGGCAGGATACAGCGGGAAGCATTCTGGGCACGCAGAGTGCTGCTTCGCATGCTCGAGGCAAACCGAGAGCAGGTGCCTCACTTGCGCTTCTGTCTGCCGATGCTTAGAGACGACCAGCGCGCAGCTTCCCGCTGTGTGTGCTGCTGTACTCAAACAGCCTCCAAAGCAGGGCACTTAGGCAACTACCCCGGGTGCAGCAGGAGTGCATCTGCCTGCCGAGGGAGGACGTGCAGCACATCCCCCGGTCCGCCCTCCACTTCCCTGACTCTTAGGCAAAGCCCGTCCCAGCTTGCTTCTAGGCGTGCCTCCGTGCTCAGAAGCCGCCCCTATGGCAGGCAGGACACAGCGGGATGCATTCTGGGCGCGCAGAGTGCTGCTTCGCATGCTCGAGGCAAACCGAGAGCAGGTGCCTCACTTGCGCTTCTGTCTGCCGAGACTTAGAGGCGGACAAGCAGGAAGCTTCCCGCTGTGCGTGCTCCTGCACGCAACCAGCCTCCAAAGGAAGCAGGGCGCTAAGGCGAGCGCTCTGGGCACCCCAGGAGTGATTCTGCCTGCCGAGGAAAGACACGCAGCCTCTTCCCTGCCTCTTAGGCAAAGTCTCCTCTCAGTTTGTTGTTGGACACGCGTCCGTGCTCAGAAGCCACCCTGCATGAGGCAGGACACAGCGGGAAGCATTCTGGGCACGCAGAGTGCTGCTTCCCATGCCCGCGGCAAACCGAGAGCAGCTGCCTCACTCGCGTTTCTGTCTGCAGAGACTTAGAGCTGGCCAGCGCGCAGATTCCCACTCTGCGTGCTGCTGTGCTCAAACAGCCCCAAACAAAGCAGGGCGCTAAGGCAAGAGTACGAAGTGCACCAGGAGTGAATCTGCCTGCCGAGGGAGGACATGCAGCTCATCCCTCGTTCCTCTCGCCGCTTCCCGGCCCCTTAGGCAAAGTCTCCTCTCAGTTTGCTTTTAGGCGTGCCTCCATGCTCAGAAGCCACCCCGCATCAGGCAGGATACAGCGGGATGTAGTCTGGGCACGCAGAGTGCTTCTTTCCAGGGCCGGGGCAAAAACGAGAGCAAGCGCCTCACTTGCGCTTCTGTTTGCCGATGCTTAGAGGCGACCAGCGCGCAGCTTCCCGCTGTGTGTGCCGCTGTACTCAAACAGCCTCCAAAGCAGGGCACTTAGGCAACCATCCCGGGTGCAGCAGGAGTGCATCTGCCTGCCGAGGGAGGACGTGCAGCACATCCCCCGGTCCGCCCTCCACTTCCCTGACTCTTAGGCAAAGCCCGTCCCAGCTTGCTTCTAGGCGTGCCTCCGTGCTCAGAAGCCGCCCCATGGCAGGCAGGACACAGCGGGATGCATTCTGGGCGCGCAGAGTGCTGCTTCCCATGCTCGAGGCAAACCGAGAGCAGGTGCCTCACTTGCGCTTCTGTCTGCCGAGACTTAGAGGCGGACAAGCAGGAAGCTTCCCGCTGTGCGTGCTCCTGCACGCAACCAGCCTCCAAAGGAAGCAGGGCGCTAAGGCGAGCGCTCTGGGCACCCCAGGAGTGATTCTGCCTGCCGAGGAAAGACACGCAGCCACTTCCCTGCCTCTTAGGCAAAGTCTCCTCTCAGTTTGTTGATGGACACGCGTCCGTGCTCAGAAGCCACCCCGCATGAGGCAGGATACAGCGGGAAGCATTCTGGGCACGCAGAGTGCTGCTTCCCATGCCCGCGGCAAACCGAGAGCAGGTGCCTCACTTGCGCTTCTGTCTGCCGAGACTTAGAGGCGGACAAGCAGGAAGCTTCCCGCTGTGCGTGCTCCTGCACGCAACCAGCCTCCAAAGGAAGCAGGGCGCTAAGGCGAGCGCTCTGGGCATTCCAGGAGTGATTCTGCCTGCCGAGGAAAGAACGCAGCCTCTTCCCTGCCTCTTAGGCAAAGTCTCCTCTCAGTTTGTTGATGGACACGCGTCCGTGCTCAGAAGCCACCCCGCATGAGGCAGGATACAGCGGGATGCATTCTGGGCGCGCAGAGTGCTGCTTCCCATGCTCGAGGCAAACCGAGAGCAGGTGCCTCACTTGCGCTTCTGTCTGCCGATGCTTAGAGACGACCAGCGCGCAGCTTCCCGCTGTGTGTGCTGCTGTACTCAAACAGCCTCCAAAGCAGGGCACTTAGGCAACTATCCCGGGTGCAGCAGGAGTGCATCTGCCTGCCGAGGGAGGACGTGCAGCACATCCCCCGGTCCGCCCTCCACTTCCCTGACTCTTAGGCAAAGCCCGTCCCAGCTTGCTTCTAGGCGTGCCTCCGTGCTCAGAAGCCGCCCCTATGGCAGGCAGGACACAGCGGGATGCATTCTGGGCGCGCAGAGTGCTGCTTCCCATGCCCAGGGCAAACCGAGAGCAGGTGCCTCACTTGCGCTTCTGTCTGCCGAGACTTAGAGGCGGACAAGCAGGAAGCTTCCCGCTGTGCGTGCTCCTGCATGCAACCAGCCTCCAAAGGAAGCAGGGCGCTAAGGCGAGCGCTCTGGGCACCCCAGGAGTGATTCTGCCTGCCGAGGAAAGACACGCAGCCACTTCCCTGCCTCTTAGGCAAAGTCTCCTCTCAGTTTGTTGTTGGACACGCGTCCGTGCTCAGAAGCCACCCTGCATGAGGCAGGACACAGCGGGAAGCATTCTGGGCACGCAGAGTGCTGCTTCCCATGCCCGCGGCAAACCGAGAGCAGCTGCCTCACTCGCTTTTCTGTCTGCAGAGACTTAGAGCTGGCCAGCGCGCAGATTCCCACTCTGCGTGCTGCTGTGCTCAAACAGCCCCAAACAAAGCAGGGCGTGGGCCTGCAGCATGGGGAGATGGTGTGGTAGGTGCAGTGCCTGGAGCTGATGCAACTCTTTGGGCTTGTCTTGAGGCAATTTGGTTTGGCAGGGCTGTAGGGCCACTGCAGCCTAGAGGAGTGCAGCTGCTTTGTCCCACCAGGTTTCCCGCCCTCCCCTTCATCATTATCGGGCTCGTCTGCAGCAGTGGCTCTGCCTGACTCTTTGGTGCCCAAAATGCAGGTGGGGCAGGCAGAGACACCCCGATCCTGATAAGCCTCTGCCAGTGCCGTTGGCTGCTGTGGTTAAGTCCTCTTCCATAGGGTGAAGCAGTGACCTTATGGGTCAGGGGGTAACAGCAGAAGGCCCTTGTGATGTCATGCATAGCTTCGTGCTCTATCCGTACTTCGTGCTACTTGATGGGAATGGGCCATGTTGTAACTTCTTGCATCTGTACTACCTGATACTTGGTGAGAATAGTCTAATGTTGTAGCTTTTTAGTGCCTACAACAATACCGCTGTGTTAAGCAGAACACAACTAAGTAACTAGCAAGGTCTTGGAACTCTGTGAGAAAGAACAGCGGTTGGTTACATATAGATTCTGTGGCTGGGAGCCACAGAATCACCATGAGAAACAGTCCACATGAAGGTCAGAAGTCGAAGAGAGAAGTCGAAGTAGCGAGCCCCAAAGTCAAATGTGGCCCCCGAAATAAGTCTGCACACGTGCGCCGTATCATAGGCGGTTATGCAGCTGGGGCGGAGTTGGGCTAGACTCCCTGCACTTGCTGGCCCCAGGTGCCGGGGCTCCCGCCTACCGCAAATAATCATAAACACCGGAGTTTTTACAAAGGAGAGGGAGGCTGCCACACAACAGAGGGCCACGCTGCCTCCTCGGGGATGCCCCAAAAGATTGTGCCTGCCGACTCTCTCTCTCACCATGCAGACGATTGGGACAAGCATTGGAGTGGTCCTTCTCGAGATTGCCATCATGTCGGTCTGTTTGTAAGTATCTACTTAAAAACTGCTTGCTACTGAAAAGGGATGTGTGTGAGAGAGTTCGTGCTTGGCTTGCCAAACCGGATGTTTGGCCCCCGGGAATCCAACTAGAACATAAATTGGCAACGAGGATGGGATTCCCGGGCTTTTGTGGCATAGTAGGATTGGAGAAGCGCACAGCTGTATTCAGGCTGCGCCACCCGCATTGGTGGGCCTCAGTCAGTGTGTTTGCTTGTATCTTGCCCGGCCTTGATGTTTTGGTGTGCGCTGTGTGGCCCTACCGTTGCTTTGGAGCAAGGTGCCTACTGCTGATCTTTGTGGCCAGAGTCATTGTAAAGTAGATCGTACCGAGCATAGGATTAGACGTGAGCCTCATGGTTCGGCCTGTAGGAACAAAAGGGGGAAAAGAGGCAGCCCCATCCGTTGAGCGTCCTGGGTGGACGCAAGAGCCATGGACTACGCTATGAGATAAGTGGGAACCATGTAGGGTGCTTCTCCAGAGTCATGGACCGGGACAAGCCCCATGGAAGTGTTAAAGTATTGGGAACAATTTGTAGAACCCACCCCCCCCCCCCGCCCCACACACACAGAGAAAGGGCAAGGAGCGATTAAAGCATGCAGGAGGAATGGGGGGGAGCCCTCCTGCATGCCTCTAAAGTACTGGAGGGACAAGCCCATGAATTAGCTGAAAGGGTAGGACAGCTAGAACAACAGGTGCAAGAGCAGAAGGCTGCAAAGCTGATGCAACAGCAGGCTTTGTTCACCGTAACACAACGAAGAGACCCAGTGAAGGGGGAACTGTGTTAGTTTAGCAGAACAATTTGCGGTGAGATTAGCTAAGAGACGCCACCGGCAGAAAGAACCAAAGGATGGGCGTGGCCCTCGAGTCCAAGCTATTGTTACTGGTCCTGTCTGGAATCCAGAGAAATGGCATGGAAACATCTGGAGTACCTCCGATTCGGAGGATGAAGCAGAAACACAAGAACTGGGGCCTGATAAGGGTAAACGAGCCGCGCGCCGATAGTTCGTAGGAACTACTCTTGACCCAGGAAAGGGTGCATTTGTCAGGGCCGATGCGTTAAAAGATTTTGGACCAGAGGACATGAAGAATTTGCTGGCTAACTACAGTCAGCGTCCTGGTGGAAAGCTGCAGTTTTGGCTTGCATGTCTCATGGAAGAGGGAGCAGAAACGATTAGCATCGATGACTTTGACGCTAAGACCTTAATAGGCTTGACCAGCTGCCCATGTGTCCAGTCTGCCCTTCACAGGCTGCCTCCGGGAGAAACTCCCTCCCTCCTAGCTAAGATTGCAGAGGGCCTGGGGGAGAGACACACTAATGATGGTGCTTGGCCCCCGCCAAGCCAAAAAGCTGGCTGACACTGCGCCGAGCTACTGCTATCCTAAAAACGGAGGGCATGAAGTTAGCTGTAACTATGGGTGACCCTGGCACGTACCTAGGCCAACCTCTGTTGCCAGGAACACGAAGCATATTATTGGAAGGTTGTCCCTCAGGATTAAAGCCATATTTGAGCCCTCTTTTCATGGCTGAGCAAGGAAAGCCCTTGTCACAGGTGACAGAGAAGTCGAACCAGCTGGGTGATTTGCCCGGAGTTCCCCGTCAGGAGGACTAGGGAAACACAAGATGAGGAGGAAGACCGAGGAGCTCTTGGAGAAAGAAAACGGATATTCAAAACACCTTGGGGAAGGGGTATTCCTAGAACAGAGCTAGACAAGGCAGCCCCTGTCCGTCTTGCGTCGTGTGGCGCAGCCTCGAAGACAGGGGCAGGTACGCCAAGTGCAATGCAAGAACAGTGAAGGAACCCTGGCTCCACATTTACCTCCGTTGGAGGCTGAACCCACATATCCACGGAAGGAGGCAACTTACCCTCCCTCCTTTAGTAAGGGTGCCGTCCCTCCAGTGGGTTTTAGCCCAAACCCTGTGCCACGGCCTCACTATCCTTGGAAGGAGATGGACAAAACAGTTGCCCGGTTCACAAATATGAAAACAAAATCGGGATTAGATCAAGCCTCAGGTCCAGATTGCCGGGTACTACGCCATGACCCTCGTCCCTTTGTCTCGTGCATTATTTGGCGGTTAAAAACAAATTCACAACAGATTCCAACAATCCCGGGTGCAACAGGGGTGGATCTGCCTGCCGAGGGAGGACGTGCAGCATATCCCCCGGTCCGCCCTCCACTTCCCTGACTCTTAAGCAAAGCCCGTCCCAGCTTGCTTCTAGGCGTGCCTCCGTGCTCAGAAGCCGCCCCATGGCAGGCAGCACACAGCGGGATGCATTCTGGGCACGCAGTTTGCTTTTAGGCGTGCCTCCATGCTCAGAAGCCACCCCGCATCAGGCAGGATACAGCGGGATGTAGTCTGGGCACACAGAGTGCTTCTTTCCAGGGCCGGAGCAAAAAAGAGAGCAAGCGCCTCACTTGCGCTTCTGTTTGCCGATGCTTAGAGGCGACCAGCGCGCAGCTTCCCGCTGTGTGTGCCGCTGTACTCAAAGAGCCTCCAAAGCAGGGCACTTAGGCAACTATCCCGGGTGCAGCAGGAGTGCATCTGCCTGCCGAGGGAGGACGTGCAGCACATCCCCCGGTCCGCCCTCCACTTCCCTGACTCTTAGGCAAAGCCCGTCCCAGCTTGCTTCTAGGCGTGCCTCCGTGCTCAGAAGCCGCCCCATGGCAGGCAGGACACAGCAGGATGCATTCTGGGCACGCAGAGTGCTGCTTCGCATGCTCGAGGCAAACCGAGAGCAGCTGCCTCACTTGCGCTTCTGTCTGCCGATGCTTAGAGGCGACCAGCGCGCAGCTTCCCGCTGTGTGTGCTGCTGTACTCAAAGAGCCTCCAAAGCAGGGCACTTAGGCAACCATCCCGGGTGTACCAGGAGTGCATCTGTCTGCCGAGGGAGGACGTGCAGCACATCCCCCGGTCCGCCCTCCACTTCCCTGACTCTTAGGCAAAGCCCGTCCCAGCTTGCTTCTAGGCGTGCCTCCGTGCTCAGAAGCTGCCCCATGGCAGGCAGGACACAGCGGGATGCATTCTGGGCGCGCAGAGTGCTGCTTCGCATGCTCGAGGCAAACCGAGAGCAGGTGCCTCACTTGCGCTTCTGTCTGCCGAGACTTAGAGGCGGACAAGCAGGAAGCTTCCCGCTGTGCGTGCTCCTGCACGCAACCCGCCTCCAAAGGAAGCAGGGCGCTAAGGCGAGCGCTCTGGGCACCCCAGGAGTGATTCTGCCTGCCGAGGAAAGACACGCAGCCTCTTCCCTGCCTCTTAGGCAAAGTCTCCTCTCAGTTTGTTGTTGGACACGCGTCCGTGCTCAGAAGCCACCCTGCATGAGGCAGGACACAGCGGGAAGCATTCTGGGCACGCAGAGTGCTGCTTCCCATGCCCGCGGCAAACCGAGAGCAGCTGCCTCACTCGCGTTTCTGTCTGCCGAGACTTAGAGCTGGCCAGCGCGCAGATTCCCACTCTGCGTGCTGCTGTGCTCAAACAGCCCCAAACAAAGCAGGGCGTGGGCCTGCAGCATGGGGAGATGGTGTGGTAGGTGCAGTGCCTGGAGCTGATGCAACTCTTTGGGCTTGTCTTGAGGCAATTTGGTTTGGCAGGGCTGTAGGGCCACTGCAGCCTAGAGGAGTGCAGCTGCTTTGTCCCACCAGGTTTCCCGCCCTCCCCTTCATCATTATCGGGCTCGTCTGCAGCAGTGGCTCTGCCTGACTCTTTGGTGCCCAAAATGCAGGTGGGGCAGGCAGAGACACCCCGATCCTGATAAGCCTCTGCCAGTGCCGTTGGCTGCTGTGGTTAAGTCCTCTTCCATAGGGTGAAGCAGTGACCTTATGGGTCAGGGGGTAACAGCAGAAGGCCCTTGTGATGTCATGCATAGCTTCGTGCTCTATCCGTACTTCGTGCTACTTGATGGGAATGGGCCATGTTGTAACTTCTTGCATCTGTACTACCTGATACTTGGTGAGAATAGTCTAATGTTGTAGCTTTTTAGTGCCTACAACAATACCGCTGTGTTAAGCAGAACACAACTAAGTAACTAGCAAGGTCTTGGAACTCTGTGAGAAAGAACAGCGGTTGGTTACATATAGATTCTGTGGCTGGGAGCCACAGAATCACCATGAGAAACAGTCCACATGAAGGTCAGAAGTCGAAGAGAGAAGTCGAAGTAGCGAGCCCCAAAGTCAAATGTGGCCCCCGAAATAAGTCTGCACACGTGCGCCGTATCATAGGCGGTTATGCAGCTGGGGCGGAGTTGGGCTAGACTCCCTGCACTTGCTGGCCCCAGGTGCCGGGGCTCCCGCCTACCGCAAATAATCATAAACACCGGAGTTTTTACAAAGGAGAGGGAGGCTGCCACACAACAGAGGGCCACGCTGCCTCCTCGGGGATGCCCCAAAAGATTGTGCCTGCCGACTCTCTCTCTCACCATGCAGACGATTGGGACAAGCATTGGAGTGGTCCTTCTCGAGATTGCCATCATGTCGGTCTGTTTGTAAGTATCTACTTAAAAACTGCTTGCTACTGAAAAGGGATGTGTGTGAGAGAGTTCGTGCTTGGCTTGCCAAACCGGATGTTTGGCCCCCGGGAATCCAACTAGAACATAAATTGGCAACGAGGATGGGATTCCCGGGCTTTTGCGGCATAGTAGGATTGGAGAAGCGCACAGCTGTATTCAGGCTGCGCCACCCGCATTGGTGGGCCTCAGTCAGTGTGTTTGCTTGTATCTTGCCCGGCCTTGATGTTTTGGTGTGCGCTGTGTGGCCCTACCGTTGCTTTGGAGCAAGGTGCCTACTGCTGATCTTTGTGGCCAGAGTCATTGTAAAGTAGATCGTACCGAGCATAGGATTAGACGTGAGCCTCATGGTTCGGCCTGTAGGAACAAAAGGGGGAAAAGAGGCAGCCCCATCCGTTGAGCGTCCTGGGTGGACGCAAGAGCCATGGACTACGCTATGAGATAAGTGGGAACCATGTAGGGTGCTTCTCCAGAGTCATGGACCGGGACAAGCCCCATGGAAGTGTTAAAGTATTGGGAACAATTTGTAGAAACCACCCCCCCCCCGCCCCACACACACAGAGAAAGGGCAAGGAGCGATTAAAGCATGCAGGAGGAATGGGGGGGAGCCCTCCTGCATGCCTCTAAAGTACTGGAGGGACAAGCCCATGAATTAGCTGAAAGGGTAGGACAGCTAGAACAACAGGTGCAAGAGCAGAAGGCTGCAAAGCTGATGCAACAGCAGGCTTTGTTCACCGTAACACAACGAAGAGACCCAGTGAAGGGGGAACTGTGTTAGTTTAGCAGAACAATTTGCGGTGAGATTAGCTAAGAGACGCCACCGGCAGAAAGAACCAAAGGATGGGCGTGGCCCTCGAGTCCAAGCTATTGTTACTGGTCCTGTCTGGAATCCAGAGAAATGGCATGGAAACATCTGGAGTACCTCCGATTCGGAGGATGAAGCAGAAACACAAGAACTGGGGCCTGATAAGGGTAAACGAGCCGCGCGCCGATAGTTCGTAGGAACTACTCTTGACCCAGGAAAGGGTGCATTTGTCAGGGCCGATGCGTTAAAAGATTTTGGACCAGAGGACATGAAGAATTTGCTGGCTAACTACAGTCAGCGTCCTGGTGGAAAGCTGCAGTTTTGGCTTGCATGTCTCATGGAAGAGGGAGCAGAAACGATTAGCATCGATGACTTTGACGCTAAGACCTTAATAGGCTTGACCAGCTGCCCATGTGTCCAGTCTGCCCTTCACAGGCTGCCTCCGGGAGAAACTCCCTCCCTCCTAGCTAAGATTGCAGAGGGCCTGGGGGAGAGACACACTAATGATGGTGCTTGGCCCCCGCCAAGCCAAAAAGCTGGCTGACACTGCGCCGAGCTACTGCTATCCTAAAAACGGAGGGCATGAAGTTAGCTGTAACTATGGGTGACCCTGGCACGTACCTAGGCCAACCTCTGTTGCCAGGAACACGAAGCATATTATTGGAAGGTTGTCCCTCAGGATTAAAGCCATATTTGAGCCCTCTTTTCATGGCTGAGCAAGGAAAGCCCTTGTCACAGGTGACAGAGAAGTCGAACCAGCTGGGTGATTTGCCCGGAGTTCCCCGTCAGGAGGACTAGGGAAACACAAGATGAGGAGGAAGACCGAGGAGCTCTTGGAGAAAGAAAACGGATATTCAAAACACCTTGGGGAAGGGGTATTCCTAGAACAGAGCTAGACAAGGCAGCCCCTGTCCGTCTTGCGTCGTGTGGCGCAGCCTCGAAGACAGGGGCAGGTACGCCAAGTGCAATGCAAGAACAGTGAAGGAACCCTGGCTCCACATTTACCTCCGTTGGAGGCTGAACCCACATATCCACGGAAGGAGGCAACTTACCCTCCCTCCTTTAGTAAGGGTGCCGTCCCTCCAGTGGGTTTTAGCCCAAACCCTGTGCCACGGCCTCACTATCCTTGGAAGGAGATGGACAAAACAGTTGCCCGGTTCACAAATATGAAAACAAAATCGGGATTAGATCAAGCCTCAGGTCCAGATTGCCGGGTACTACGCCATGACCCTCGTCCCTTTGTCTCGTGCATTATTTGGCGGTCAAAAACAAATTCACAACAGATTCCAACAATCCCGGGTGCAACAGGGGTGGATCTGCCTGCCGAGGGAGGACGTGCAGCATATCCCCCGGTCCGCCCTCCACTTCCCTGACTCTTAAGCAAAGCCCGTCCCAGCTTGCTTCTAGGCGTGCCTCCGTGCTCAGAAGCCGCCCCATGGCAGGCAGGACACAGCGGGATGCATTCTGGGCACGCAGTTTGCTTTTAGGCGTGCCTCCATGCTCAGAAGCCACCCCGCATCAGGCAGGATACAGCGGGATGTAGTCTGGGCACACAGAGTGCTTCTTTCCAGGGCCGGAGAAAAAACGAGAGCAAGCGCCTCACTTGCGCTTCTGTTTGCCGATGCTTAGAGGCGACCAGCGCGCAGCTTCCCGCTGTGTGTGCCGCTGTACTCAAAGAGCCTCCAAAGCAGGGCACTTAGGCAACTATCCCGGGTGCAGCAGGAGTGCATCTGCCTGCCGAGGGAGGACGTGCAGCACATCCCCCGGTCCGCCCTCCACTTCCCTGACTCTTAGGCAAAGCCCGTCCCAGCTTGCTTCTAGGCGTGCCTCCGTGCTCAGAAGCCGCCCCATGGCAGGCAGGACACAGCAGGATGCATTCTGGGCACGCAGAGTGCTGCTTCGCATGCTCGAGGCAAACCGAGAGCAGGTGCCTCACTTGCGCTTCTGTCTGCCGATGCTTAGAGGCGACCAGCGCGCAGCTTCCCGCTGTGTGTGCTGCTGTACTCAAAGAGCCTCCAAAGCAGGGCACTTAGGCAACCATCCCGGGTGCAGCAGGAGTGCATCTCTCTGCCGAGGGAGGACGTGCAGCACATCCCCCGGTCCGCCCTCCACTTCCCTGACTCTTAGGCAAAGCCCGTCCCAGCTTGCTTCTAGGCGTGCCTCCGTGCTCAGAAGCCGCCCCATGGCAGGCAGGACACAGCGGGATGCATTCTGGGCGCGCAGAGTGCTGCTTCGCATGCTCGAGGCAAACCGAGAGCAGCGGCCTCACTTGCGCTTCTGTCTGCCGAGACTTAGAGGCGGACAAGCAGGAAGCTTCCCGCTGTGCGTGCTCCTGCACGCAACCCGCCTCCAAAGGAAGCAGGACGCTAAGGCGAGCGCTCTGGGCACCCCAGGAGTGATTCTGCCTGCCGAGGAAAGACACGCAGCCTCTTCCCTGCCTCTTAGGCAAAGTCTCCTCTCAGTTTGTTGTTGGACACGCGTCCGTGCTCAGAAGCCACCCTGCATGAGGCAGGATACAGCGGGAAGCATTCTGGGCACGCAGAGTGCTGCTTCCCATGCCCGCGGCAAACCGAGAGCAGCTGCCTCACTCGCGTTTCTGTCTGCCGAGACTTAGAGCTGGCCAGCGCGCAGATTCCCACTCTGCGTGCTGCTGTGCTCAAACAGCCCCAAACAAAGCAGGGCGCTAAGGCAAGAGTACGAAGTGCACCAGGAGTGAATCTGCCTGCCGAGGGAGGACATGCAGCTCATCCCTCGTTCCTCTCGCCGCTTCCCGGACCCTTAGGCAAAGTCTCCTCTCAGTTTGCTTTTAGGCGTGCCTCCATGCTCAGAAGCCACCCCGCATCAGGCAGGATACAGCGGGATGTAGTCTGGGCACGCAGAGTGCTTCTTTCCAGGGCCGGGGCAAAAACGAGAGCAAGCGCCTCACTTGCGCTTCTGTTTGCCGATGCTTAGAGGCGACCAGCGCGCAGCTTCCCGCTGTGTGTGCCGCTGTACTCAAAGAGCCTCCAAAGCAGGGCACTTAGGCAACCATCCCGGGTGCAGCAGGAGTGCATCTGCCTGCCGAGGGAGGACGTGCAGCACATCCCCCGGTCCGCCCTCCACTTCCCTGACTCTTAGGCAAAGCCCGTCCCAGCTTGCTTCTAGGCGTGCCTCCGTGCTCAGAAGCCGCCCCATGGCAGGCAGGACACAGCGGGATGCATTCTGGGCGCGCAGAGTGCTGCTTCCCATGCTCGAGGCAAACCGAGAGCAGGTGCCTCACTTGCGCTTCTGTCTGCCGAGACTTAGAGGCGGACAAGCAGGAAGCTTCCCGCTGTGCGTGCTCCTGCACGCAACCAGCCTCCAAAGGAAGCAGGGCGCTAAGGCGAGCGCTCTGGGCATTCCAGGAGTGATTCTGCCTGCCGAGGAAAGACACGCAGCCACTTCCCTGCCTCTTAGGCAAAGTCTCCTCTCAGTTTGTTGATGGACACGCGTCCGTGCTCAGAAGCCACCCCGCATGAGGCAGGATACAGCGGGAAGCATTCTGGGCACGCAGAGTGCTGCTTCGCATGCCCGCGGCAAACCGAGAGCAGGTGCCTCACTTGCGCTTCTGTCTGCCGAGACTTAGAGGCGGACAAGCAGGAAGCTTCCCGCTGTGCGTGCTCCTGCACGCAACCAGCCTCCAAAGGAAGCAGGGCGCTAAGGCGAGCGCTCTGGGCATTCAAGGAGTGATTCTGCCTGCCGAGGAAAGAACGCAGCCTCTTCCCTGCCTCTTAGGCAAAGTCTCCTCTCAGTTTGTTGTAGGACACGCGTCCGTGCTCAGAAGCCACCCCGCATGAGGCAGGATACAGCGGGAAGCATTCTGGGCACGCAGAGTGCTGCTTCGCATGCTCGAGGCAAACCGAGAGCAGGTGCCTCACTTGCGCTTCTGTCTGCCGATGCTTAGAGACGACCAGCGCGCAGCTTCCCGCTGTGTGTGCTGCTGTACTCAAATAGCCTCCAAAGCAGGGCACTTAGGCAACTATCCCGGGTGCAGCAGGAGTGCATCTGCCTGCCGAGGGAGGACGTGCAGCACATCCCCCGGTCCGCCCTCCACTTCCCTGACTCTTAGGCAAAGCCCGTCCCAGCTTACTTCTAGGCGTGCCTCCGTGCTCAGAAGCCGCCCCTATGGCAGGCAGGACACAGCGGGATGCATTCTGGGCACGCAGAGTGCTGCTTCCCATGCCCAGGGCAAACCGAGAGCAGGTGCCTCACTTGCGCTTCTGTCTGCCGAGACTTAGAGGCGGACAAGCAGGAAGCTTCCCGCTGTGCGTGCTCCTGCACGCAACCCGCCTCCAAAGGAAGCAGGGCGCTAAGGCGAGCGCTCTGGGCACCCCAGGAGTGATTCTGCCTGCCGAGGAAAGACACGCAGCCTCTTCCCTGCCTCTTAGGCAAAGTCTCCTCTCAGTTTGTTGTAGGACACGCGTCCGTGCTCAGAAGCCACCCTGCATGAGGCAGGACACAGCGGGAAGCATTCTGGGCACGCAGAGTGCTGCTTCCCATGCCCGCGGCAAACCGAGAGCAGCTGCCTCACTCGCGTTTCTGTCTGCAGAGACTTAGAGCTGGCCAGCGCGCAGATTCCCACTCTGCGTGCTGCTGTGCTCAAACAGCCCCAAACAAAGCAGGGCGCTAAGGCAAGAGTACGAAGTGCACCAGGAGTGAATCTGCCTGCCGAGGGAGGACATGCAGCTCATCCCTCGTTCCTCTCGCCGCTTCCCGGACCCTTAGGCAAAGTCTCCTCTCAGTTTGCTTTTAGGCGTGCCTCCATGCTCAGAAGCCACCCCGCATCAGGCAGGATACAGCGGGATGTAGTCTGGGCACGCAGAGTGCTTCTTTCCAGGGCAGGGGCAAAAACGAGAGCAAGCGCCTCACTTGCGCTTCTGTTTGCCGATGCTTAGAGGCGACCAGCGCGCAGCTTCCCGCTGTGTGTGCCGCTGTACTCAAACAGCCTCCAAAGCAGGGCACTTAGGCAACTATCCCGGGTGCAGCAGGAGTGCATCTGCCTGCCGAGGGAGGACGTGCAGCACATCCCCCGGTCCGCCCTCCACTTCCCTGACTCTTAGGCAAAGCCCGTCCCAGCTTGCTTCTAGGCGTGCCTCCGTGCTCAGAAGCCGCCCCATGGCAGGCAGGACACAGCGGGATGCATTCTGGGCGCGCAGAGTGCTGCTTCCCATGCTCGAGGCAAACCGAGAGCAGGTGCCTCACTTGCGCTTCTGTCTGCCGAGACTTAGAGGCGGACAAGCAGGAAGCTTCCCGCTGTGCGTGCTCCTGCACGCAACCCGCCTCCAAAGGAAGCAGGGCGCTAAGGCGAGCGCTCTGGGCACCCCAGGAGTGATTCTGCCTGCCGAGGAAAGACACGCAGCCTCTTCCCTGCCTCTTAGGCAAAGTCTCCTCTCAGTTTGTTGTAGGACACGCGTCCGTGCTCAGAAGCCACCCTGCATGAGGCAGGACACAGCGGGAAGCATTCTGGGCACGCAGAGTGCTGCTTCCCATGCCCGCGGCAAACCGAGAGCAGCTGCCTCACTCGCGTTTCTGTCTGCAGAGACTTAGAGCTGGCCAGCGCGCAGATTCCCACTCTGCGTGCTGCTGTGCTCAAACAGCCCCAAACAAAGCAGGGCGCTAAGGCAAGAGTACGAAGTGCACCAGGAGTGAATCTGCCTGCCGAGGGAGGACATGCAGCTCATCCCTCGTTCCTCTCGCCGCTTCCCGGACCCTTAGGCAAAGTCTCCTCTCAGTTTGCTTTTAGGCGTGCCTCCATGCTCAGAAGCCACCCCGCATCAGGCAGGATACAGCGGGATGTAGTCTGGGCACGCAGAGTGCTTCTTTCCAGGGCCGGGGCAAAAACGAGAGCAAGCGCCTCACTTGCGCTTCTGTTTGCCGATGCTTAGAGGCGACCAGCGCGCAGCTTCCCGCTGTGTGTGCCGCTGTACTCAAAGAGCCTCCAAAGCAGGGCACTTAGGCAACCATCCCGGGTGCAGCAGGAGTGCATCTGCCTGCCGAGGGAGGACGTGCAGCACATCCCCCGGTCCGCCCTCCACTTCCCTGACTCTTAGGCAAAGCCCGTCCCAGCTTGCTTCTAGGCGTGCCTCCGTGCTCAGAAGCCGCCCCATGGCAGGCAGGACACAGCGGGATGCATTCTGGGCGCGCAGAGTGCTGCTTCGCATGCTCGAGGCAAACCGAGAGCAGGTGCCTCACTTGCGCTTCTGTCTGCCGAGACTTAGAGGCGGACAAGCAGGAAGCTTCCCGCTGTGCGTGCTCCTGCACGCAACCAGCCTCCAAAGGAAGCAGGGCGCTAAGGCGAGCGCTCTGGGCATTCCAGGAGTGATTCTGCCTGCCGAGGAAAGAACGCAGCCTCTTCCCTGCCTCTTAGGCAAAGTCTCCTCTCAGTTTGTTGTTGGACACGCTTCCGTGCTCAGAAGCCACCCGGCATGAGGCAGGATACAGCGGGAAGCATTCTGGGCACGCAGAGTGCTGCTTCGCATGCTCGAGGCAAACCGAGAGCAGGTGCCTCACTTGCGCTTCTGTCTGCCGATGCTTAGAGACGACCAGCGCGCAGCTTCCCGCTGTGTGTGCTGCTGTACTCAAACAGCCTCCAAAGCAGGGCACTTAGGCAACTATCCCGGGTGCAGCAGGAGTGCATCTGCCTGCCGAGGGAGGACGTGCAGCACATCCCCCGGTCCGCCCTCCACTTCCCTGACTCTTAGGCAAAGCCCGTCCCAGCTTGCTTCTAGGCGTGCCTCCGTGCTCAGAAGCCGCCCCTATGGCAGGCAGGACACAGCGGGATGCATTCTGGGCACGCAGAGTGCTGCTTCGCATGCTCGAGGCAAACCGAGAGCAGGTGCCTCACTTGCGCTTCTGTCTGCCGAGACTTAGAGGCGGACAAGCAGGAAGCTTCCCGCTGTGCGTGCTCCTGCACGCAACCCGCCTCCAAAGGAAGCAGGGCGCTAAGGCGAGCGCTCTGGGCACCCCAGGAGTGATTCTGCCTGCCGAGGAAAGACACGCAGCCTCTTCCCTGCCTCTTAGGCAAAGTCTCCTCTCAGTTTGTTGTTGGACACGCGTCCGTGCTCAGAAGCCACCCTGCATGAGGCAGGACACAGCGGGAAGCATTCTGGGCACGCAGAGTGCTGCTTCCCATGCCCGCGGCAAACCGAGAGCAGCTGCCTCACTCGCGTTTCTGTCTGCAGAGACTTAGAGCTGGCCAGCGCGCAGATTCCCACTCTGCGTGCTGCTGTGCTCAAACAGCCCCAAACAAAGCAGGGCGCTAAGGCAAGAGTACGAAGTGCACCAGGAGTGAATCTGCCTGCCGAGGGAGGACATGCAGCTCATCCCTCGTTCCTCTCGCCGCTTCCCGGACCCTTAGGCAAAGTCTCCTCTCAGTTTGCTTTTAGGCGTGCCTCCATGCTCAGAAGCCACCCCGCATCAGGCAGGATACAGCGGGATGTAGTCTGGGCACGCAGAGTGCTTCTTTCCAGGGCCGGGGCAAAAACGAGAGCAAGCGCCTCACTTGCGCTTCTGTTTGCCGATGCTTAGAGGCGACCAGCGCGCAGCTTCCCGCTGTGTGTGCCGCTGTACTCAAACAGCCTCCAAAGCAGGGCACTTAGGCAACTATCCCGGGTGCAGCAGGAGTGCATCTGCCTGCCGAGGGAGGACGTGCAGCACATCCCCCGGTCCGCCCTCCACTTCCCTGACTCTTAGGCAAAGCCCGTCCCAGCTTGCTTCTAGGCGTGCCTCCGTGCTCAGAAGCCGCCCCATGGCAGGCAGGACACAGCGGGATGCATTCTGGGCGCGCAGAGTGCTGCTTCCCATGCTCGAGGCAAACCGAGAGCAGGTGCCTCACTTGCGCTTCTGTCTGCCGAGACTTAGAGGCGGACAAGCAGGAAGCTTCCCGCTGTGCGTGCTCCTGCACGCAACCCGCCTCCAAAGGAAGCAGGGCGCTAAGGCGAGCGCTCTGGGCACCCCAGGAGTGATTCTGCCTGCCGAGGAAAGACACGCAGCCTCTTCCCTGCCTCTTAGGCAAAGTCTCCTCTCAGTTTGTTGTAGGACACGCGTCCGTGCTCAGAAGCCACCCTGCATGAGGCAGGACACAGCGGGAAGCATTCTGGGCACGCAGAGTGCTGCTTCCCATGCCCGCGGCAAACCGAGAGCAGCTGCCTCACTCGCGTTTCTGTCTGCAGAGACTTAGAGCTGGCCAGCGCGCAGATTCCCACTCTGCGTGCTGCTGTGCTCAAACAGCCCCAAACAAAGCAGGGCGCTAAGGCAAGAGTACGAAGTGCACCAGGAGTGAATCTGCCTGCCGAGGGAGGACATGCAGCTCATCCCTCGTTCCTCTCGCCGCTTCCCGGACCCTTAGGCAAAGTCTCCTCTCAGTTTGCTTTTAGGCGTGCCTCCATGCTCAGAAGCCACCCCGCATCAGGCAGGATACAGCGGGATGTAGTCTGGGCACGCAGAGTGCTTCTTTCCAGGGCCGGGGCAAAAACGAGAGCAAGCGCCTCACTTGCGCTTCTGTTTGCCGATGCTTAGAGGCGACCAGCGCGCAGCTTCCCGCTGTGTGTGCCGCTGTACTCAAACAGCCTCCAAAGCAGGGCACTTAGGCAACCATCCCGGGTGCAGCAGGAGTGCATCTGCCTGCCGAGGGAGGACGTGCAGCACATCCCCCGGTCCGCCCTCCACTTCCCTGACTCTTAGGCAAAGCCCGTCCCAGCTTGCTTCTAGGCGTGCCTCCGTGCTCAGAAGCCGCCCCATGGCAGGCAGGACACAGCGGGATGCATTCTGGGCGCGCAGAGTGCTGCTTCCCATGCTCGAGGCAAACCGAGAGCAGGTGCCTCACTTGCGCTTCTGTCTGCCGAGACTTAGAGGCGGACAAGCAGGAAGCTTCCCGCTGTGCGTGCTCCTGCACGCAACCAGCCTCCAAAGGAAGCAGGGCGCTAAGGCGAGCGCTCTGGGCATTCCAGGAGTGATTCTGCCTGCCGAGGAAAGAACGCAGCCTCTTCCCTGCCTCTTAGGCAAAGTCTCCTCTCAGTTTGTTGTTGGACACGCTTCCGTGCTCAGAAGCCACCCCGCATGAGGCAGGATACAGCGGGATGCATTCTGGGCGCGCAGAGTGCTGCTTCGCATGCTCGAGGCAAACCGAGAGCAGGTGCCTCACTTGCGCTTCTGTCTGCCGAGACTTAGAGGCGGACAAGCAGGAAGCTTCCCGCTGTGCGTGCTCCTGCACGCAACCCGCCTCCAAAGGAAGCAGGGCGCTAAGGCGAGCGCTCTGGGCACCCCAGGAGTGATTCTGCCTGCCAAGGAAAGACACGCAGCCTCTTCCCTGCCTCTTAGGCAAAGTCTCCTCTCAGTTTGTTGTTGGACACGCGTCCGTGCTCAGAAGCCACCCTGCATGAGGCAGGACACAGCGGGAAGCATTCTGGGCACGCAGAGTGCTGCTTCCCATGCCCGCGGCAAACCGAGAGCAGCTGCCTCACTCGCGTTTCTGTCTGCAGAGACTTAGAGCTGGCCAGCGCGCAGATTCCCACTCTGCGTGCTGCTGTGCTCAAACAGCCCCAAACAAAGCAGGGCGCTAAGGCAAGAGTACGAAGTGCACCAGGAGTGAATCTGCCTGCCGAGGGAGGACATGCAGCTCATCCCTCGTTCCTCTCGCCGCTTCCCGGACCCTTAGGCAAAGTCTCCTCTCAGTTTGCTTTTAGGCGTGCCTCCATGCTCAGAAGCCACCCCGCATCAGGCAGGATACAGCGGGATGTAGTCTGGGCACGCAGAGTGCTTCTTTCCAGGGCCGGGGCAAAAACGAGAGCAAGCGCCTCACTTGCGCTTCTGTTTGCCGATGCTTAGAGGCGACCAGCGCGCAGCTTCCCGCTGTGTGTGCCGCTGTACTCAAACAGCCTCCAAAGCAGGGCACTTAGGCAACTATCCCGGGTGCAGCAGGAGTGCATCTGCCTGCCGAGGGAGGACGTGCAGCACATCCCCCGGTCCGCCCTCCACTTCCCTGACTCTTAGGCAAAGCCCGTCCCAGCTTGCTTCTAGGCGTGCCTCCGTGCTCAGACGCCGCCCCATGGCAGGCAGGACACAGCGGGATGCATTCTGGGCGCGCAGAGTGCTGCTTCCCATGCCCGCGGCAAACCGAGAGCAGGTGCCTCACTTGCGCTTCTGTCTGCCGAGACTTAGAGGCGGACAAGCAGGAAGCTTCCCGCTGTGCGTGCTCCTGCACGCAACCAGCCTCCAAAGGAAGCAGGGCGCTAAGGCTAGCGGTCTGGGCACCCCAGGAGTGATTCTGCCTGCCGAGGAAAGACACGCAGCCACTTCCCTGCCTCTTAGGCAAAGTCTCCTCTCAGTTTGTTGATGGACACGCGTCCGTGCTCAGAAGCCACCCCGCATGAGGCAGGATACAGCGGGAAGCATTCTGGGCACGCAGAGTGCTGCTTCCCATGCCCGCGGCAAACCGAGAGCAGGTGCCTCACTTGCGCTTCTGTCTGCCGAGACTTAGAGGCGGACAAGCAGGAAGCTTCCCGCTGTGCGTGCTCCTGCACGCAACCAGCCTCCAAAGGAAGCAGGGCGCTAAGGCGAGCGCTCTGGGCATTCCAGGAGTGATTCTGCCTGCCGAGGAAAGAACGCAGCCTCTTCCCTGCCTCTTAGGCAAAGTCTCCTCTCAGTTTGTTGTTGGACACGCTTCCGTGCTCAGAAGCCACCCCGCATGAGGCAGGATACAGCGGGAAGCATTCTGGGCACGCAGAGTGCTGCTTCGCATGCTCGAGGCAAACCGAGAGCAGGTGCCTCACTTGCGCTTCTGTCTGCCGATGCTTAGAGACGACCAGCGCGCAGCTTCCCGCTGTGTGTGCTGCTGTACTCAAACAGCCTCCAAAGCAGGGCACTTAGGCAACTATCCCGGGTGCAGCAGGAGTGCATCTGCCTGCCGAGGGAGGACGTGCAGCACATCCCCCGGTCCGCCCTCCACTTCCCTGACTCTTAGGCAAAGCCCGTCCCAGCTTGCTTCTAGGCGTGCCTCCGTGCTCAGAAGCCGCCCCTATGGCAGGCAGGACACAGCGGGATGCATTCTGGGCGCGCAGAGTGCTGCTTCGCATGCTCGAGGCAAACCGAGAGCAGGTGCCTCACTTGCGCTTCTGTCTGCCGAGACTTAGAGGCGGACAAGCAGGAAGCTTCCCGCTGTGCGTGCTCCTGCACGCAACCCGCCTCCAAAGGAAGCAGGGCGCTAAGGCGAGCGCTCTGGGCACCCCAGGAGTGATTCTGCCTGCCGAGGAAAGACACGCAGCCTCTTCCCTGCCTCTTAGGCAAAGTCTCCTCTCAGTTTGTTGTTGGACACGCGTCCGTGCTCAGAAGCCACCCTGCATGAGGCAGGACACAGCGGGAAGCATTCTGGGCACGCAGAGTGCTGCTTCCCATGCCCGCGGCAAACCGAGAGCAGCTGCCTCACTCGCGTTTCTGTCTGCAGAGACTTAGAGCTGGCCAGCGCGCAGATTCCCAGTCTGCGTGCTGCTGTGCTCAAACAGCCCCAAACAAAGCAGGGCGCTAAGGCAAGAGTACGAAGTGCACCAGGAGTGAATCTGCCTGCCGAGGGAGGACATGCAGCTCATCCCTCGTTCCTCTCGCCGCTTCCCGGACCCTTAGGCAAAGTCTCCTCTCAGTTTGCTTTTAGGCGTGCCTCCATGCTCAGAAGCCACCCCGCATCAGGCAGGATACAGCGGGATGTAGTCTGGGCACGCAGAGTGCTTCTTTCCAGGGCCGGGGCAAAAACGAGAGCAAGCGCCTCACTTGCGCTTCTGTTTGCCGATGCTTAGAGGCGACCAGCGCGCAGCTTCCCGCTGTGTGTGCCGCTGTACTCAAAGAGCCTCCAAAGCAGGGCACTTAGGCAACCATCCCGGGTGCAGCAGGAGTGCATCTGCCTGCCGAGGGAGGACGTGCAGCACATCCCCCGGTCCGCCCTCCACTTCCCTGACTCTTAGGCAAAGCCCGTCCCAGCTTGCTTCTAGGCGTGCCTCCGTGCTCAGAAGCCGCCCCATGGCAGGCAGGACACAGCGGGATGCATTCTGGGCGCGCAGAGTGCTGCTTCCCATGCTCGAGGCAAACCGAGAGCAGGTGCCTCACTTGCGCTTCTGTCTGCCGAGACTTAGAGGCGGACAAGCAGGAAGCTTCCCGCTGTGCGTGCTCCTGCACGCAACCAGCCTCCAAAGGAAGCAGGGCGCTAAGGCGAGCGCTCTGGGCATTCCAGGAGTGATTCTGCCTGCCGAGGAAAGAACGCAGCCTCTTCCCTGCCTCTTAGGCAAAGTCTCCTCTCAGTTTGTTGTTGGACACGCTTCCGTGCTCAGAAGCCACCCCGCATGAGGCAGGATACAGCGGGAAGCATTCTGGGCACGCAGAGTGCTGCTTCGCATGCTCGAGGCAAACCGAGAGCAGGTGCCTCACTTGCGCTTCTGTCTGCCGATGCTTAGAGACGACCAGCGCGCAGCTTCCCGCTGTGTGTGCTGCTGTACTCAAACAGCCTCCAAAGCAGGGCACTTAGGCAACTATCCCGGGTGCAGCAGGAGTGCATCTGCCTGCCGAGGGAGGACGTGCAGCACATCCCCCGGTCCGCCCTCCACTTCCCTGACTCTTAGGCAAAGCCCGTCCCAGCTTGCTTCTAGGCGTGCCTCCGTGCTCAGAAGCCGCCCCTATGGCAGGCAGGACACAGCGGGATGCATTCTGGGCGCGCAGAGTGCTGCTTCGCATGCTCGAGGCAAACCGAGAGCAGGTGCCTCACTTGCGCTTCTGTCTGCCGAGACTTAGAGGCGGACAAGCAGGAAGCTTCCCGCTGTGCGTGCTCCTGCACGCAACCCGCCTCCAAAGGAAGCAGGGCGCTAAGGCGAGCGCTCTGGGCACCCCAGGAGTGATTCTGCCTGCCGAGGAAAGACACGCAGCCTCTTCCCTGCCTCTTAGGCAAAGTCTCCTCTCAGTTTGTTGTTGGACACGCGTCCGTGCTCAGAAGCCACCCTGCATGAGGCAGGACACAGCGGGAAGCATTCTGGGCACGCAGAGTGCTGCTTCCCATGCCCGCGGCAAACCGAGAGCAGCTGCCTCACTCGCGTTTCTGTCTGCAGAGACTTAGAGCTGGCCAGCGCGCAGATTCCCAGTCTGCGTGCTGCTGTGCTCAAACAGCCCCAAACAAAGCAGGGCGCTAAGGCAAGAGTACGAAGTGCACCAGGAGTGAATCTGCCTGCCGAGGGAGGACATGCAGCTCATCCCTCGTTCCTCTCGCCGCTTCCCGGACCCTTAGGCAAAGTCTCCTCTCAGTTTGCTTTTAGGCGTGCCTCCATGCTCAGAAGCCACCCCGCATCAGGCAGGATACAGCGGGATGTAGTCTGGGCACGCAGAGTGCTTCTTTCCAGGGCCGGGGCAAAAACGAGAGCAAGCGCCTCACTTGCGCTTCTGTTTGCCGATGCTTAGAGGCGACCAGCGCGCAGCTTCCCGCTGTGTGTGCCGCTGTACTCAAACAGCCTCCAAAGCAGGGCACTTAGGCAACTATCCCGGGTGCAGCAGGAGTGCATCTGCCTGCCGAGGGAGGACGTGCAGCACATCCCCCGGTCCGCCCTCCACTTCCCTGACTCTTAGGCAAAGCCCGTCCCAGCTTGCTTCTAGGCGTGCCTCCGTGCTCAGAAGCCGCCCCATGGCAGGCAGGACACAGCGGGATGCATTCTGGGCGCGCAGAGTGCTGCTTCCCATGCTCGAGGCAAACCGAGAGCAGGTGCCTCACTTGCGCTTCTGTCTGCCGAGACTTAGAGGCGGACAAGCAGGAAGCTTCCCGCTGTGCGTGCTCCTGCACGCAACCCGCCTCCAAAGGAAGCAGGGCGCTAAGGCGAGCGCTCTGGGCACCCCAGGAGTGATTCTGCCTGCCGAGGAAAGACACGCAGCCTCTTCCCTGCCTCTTAGGCAAAGTCTCCTCTCAGTTTGTTGTAGGACACGCGTCCGTGCTCAGAAGCCACCCTGCATGAGGCAGGACACAGCGGGAAGCATTCTGGGCACGCAGAGTGCTGCTTCCCATGCCCGCGGCAAACCGAGAGCAGCTGCCTCACTCGCGTTTCTGTCTGCAGAGACTTAGAGCTGGCCAGCGCGCAGATTCCCACTCTGCGTGCTGCTGTGCTCAAACAGCCCCAAACAAAGCAGGGCGCTAAGGCAAGAGTACGAAGTGCACCAGGAGTGAATCTGCCTGCCGAGGGAGGACATGCAGCTCATCCCTCGTTCCTCTCGCCGCTTCCCGGACCCTTAGGCAAAGTCTCCTCTCAGTTTGCTTTTAGGCGTGCCTCCATGCTCAGAAGCCACCCCGCATCAGGCAGGATACAGCGGGATGTAGTCTGGGCACGCAGAGTGCTTCTTTCCAGGGCCGGGGCAAAAACGAGAGCAAGCGCCTCACTTGCGCTTCTGTTTGCCGATGCTTAGAGGCGACCAGCGCGCAGCTTCCCGCTGTGTGTGCCGCTGTACTCAAACAGCCTCCAAAGCAGGGCACTTAGGCAACCATCCCGGGTGCAGCAGGAGTGCATCTGCCTGCCGAGGGAGGACGTGCAGCACATCCCCCGGTCCGCCCTCCACTTCCCTGACTCTTAGGCAAAGCCCGTCCCAGCTTGCTTCTAGGCGTGCCTCCGTGCTCAGAAGCCGCCCCATGGCAGGCAGGACACAGCGGGATGCATTCTGGGCGCGCAGAGTGCTGCTTCCCATGCTCGAGGCAAACCGAGAGCAGGTGCCTCACTTGCGCTTCTGTCTGCCGAGACTTAGAGGCGGACAAGCAGGAAGCTTCCCGCTGTGCGTGCTCCTGCACGCAACCAGCCTCCAAAGGAAGCAGGGCGCTAAGGCGAGCGCTCTGGGCATTCCAGGAGTGATTCTGCCTGCCGAGGAAAGAACGCAGCCTCTTCCCTGCCTCTTAGGCAAAGTCTCCTCTCAGTTTGTTGTTGGACACGCTTCCGTGCTCAGAAGCCACCCCGCATGAGGCAGGATACAGCGGGATGCATTCTGGGCGCGCAGAGTGCTGCTTCGCATGCTCGAGGCAAACCGAGAGCAGGTGCCTCACTTGCGCTTCTGTCTGCCGAGACTTAGAGGCGGACAAGCAGGAAGCTTCCCGCTGTGCGTGCTCCTGCACGCAACCCGCCTCCAAAGGAAGCAGGGCGCTAAGGCGAGCGCTCTGGGCACCCCAGGAGTGATTCTGCCTGCCAAGGAAAGACACGCAGCCTCTTCCCTGCCTCTTAGGCAAAGTCTCCTCTCAGTTTGTTGTTGGACACGCGTCCGTGCTCAGAAGCCACCCTGCATGAGGCAGGACACAGCGGGAAGCATTCTGGGCACGCAGAGTGCTGCTTCCCATGCCCGCGGCAAACCGAGAGCAGCTGCCTCACTCGCGTTTCTGTCTGCAGAGACTTAGAGCTGGCCAGCGCGCAGATTCCCACTCTGCGTGCTGCTGTGCTCAAACAGCCCCAAACAAAGCAGGGCGCTAAGGCAAGAGTACGAAGTGCACCAGGAGTGAATCTGCCTGCCGAGGGAGGACATGCAGCTCATCCCTCGTTCCTCTCGCCGCTTCCCGGACCCTTAGGCAAAGTCTCCTCTCAGTTTGCTTTTAGGCGTGCCTCCATGCTCAGAAGCCACCCCGCATCAGGCAGGATACAGCGGGATGTAGTCTGGGCACGCAGAGTGCTTCTTTCCAGGGCAGGGGCAAAAACGAGAGCAAGCGCCTCACTTGCGCTTCTGTTTGCCGATGCTTAGAGGCGACCAGCGCGCAGCTTCCCGCTGTGTGTGCCGCTGTACTCAAACAGCCTCCAAAGCAGGGCACTTAGGCAACTATCCCGGGTGCAGCAGGAGTGCATCTGCCTGCCGAGGGAGGACGTGCAGCACATCCCCCGGTCCGCCCTCCACTTCCCTGACTCTTAGGCAAAGCCCGTCCCAGCTTGCTTCTAGGCGTGCCTCCGTGCTCAGACGCCGCCCCATGGCAGGCAGGACACAGCGGGATGCATTCTGGGCGCGCAGAGTGCTGCTTCCCATGCCCGCGGCAAACCGAGAGCAGGTGCCTCACTTGCGCTTCTGTCTGCCGAGACTTAGAGGCGGACAAGCAGGAAGCTTCCCGCTGTGCGTGCTCCTGCACGCAACCAGCCTCCAAAGGAAGCAGGGCGCTAAGGCTAGCGGTCTGGGCACCCCAGGAGTGATTCTGCCTGCCGAGGAAAGACACGCAGCCACTTCCCTGCCTCTTAGGCAAAGTCTCCTCTCAGTTTGTTGATGGACACGCGTCCGTGCTCAGAAGCCACCCCGCATGAGGCAGGATACAGCGGGAAGCATTCTGGGCACGCAGAGTGCTGCTTCCCATGCCCGCGGCAAACCGAGAGCAGGTGCCTCACTTGCGCTTCTGTCTGCCGAGACTTAGAGGCGGACAAGCAGGAAGCTTCCCGCTGTGCGTGCTCCTGCACGCAACCAGCCTCCAAAGGAAGCAGGGCGCTAAGGCGAGCGCTCTGGGCATTCCAGGAGTGATTCTGCCTGCCGAGGAAAGAACGCAGCCTCTTCCCTGCCTCTTAGGCAAAGTCTCCTCTCAGTTTGTTGTTGGACACGCTTCCGTGCTCAGAAGCCACCCCGCATGAGGCAGGATACAGCGGGAAGCATTCTGGGCACGCAGAGTGCTGCTTCGCATGCTCGAGGCAAACCGAGAGCAGGTGCCTCACTTGCGCTTCTGTCTGCCGATGCTTAGAGGCGACCAGCGCGCAGCTTCCCGCTGTGTGTGCCGCTGTACTCAAACAGCCTCCAAAGCAGGGCACTTAGGCAACCATCCCGGGTGCAGCAGGAGTGCATCTGCCTGCCGAGGGAGGACGTGCAGCACA
Organism: Rhea pennata; assembly: GCF_028389875.1. Lineage (NCBI taxonomy): Eukaryota > Metazoa > Chordata > Aves > Rheiformes > Rheidae > Rhea > Rhea pennata. The sequence continues at coordinate 80,453,158 of NC_084663.1, forward strand.
TCCCCCGGTCCGCCCTCCACTTCCCTGACTCTTAGGCAAAGCCCGTCCCAGCTTGCTTCTAGGCGTGCCTCCGTGCTCAGAAGTCGCCCCATGGCAGGCAGGACACAGCGGGATGCATTCTGGGCGCGCAGAGTGCTGCTTCCCATGCTCGAGGCAAACCGAGAGCAGGTGCCTCACTTGCGCTTCTGTCTGCCGAGACTTAGAGGCGGACAAGCAGGAAGCTTCCCGCTGTGCGTGCTCCTGCACGCAACCCGCCTCCAAAGGAAGCAGGGCGCTAAGGCGAGCGCTCTGGGCACCCCAGGAGTGATTCTGCCTGCCGAGGAAAGACACGCAGCCTCTTCCCTGCCTCTTAGGCAAAGTCTCCTCTCAGTTTGTTGTAGGACACGCGTCCGTGCTCAGAAGCCACCCTGCATGAGGCAGGACACAGCGGGAAGCATTCTGGGCACGCAGAGTGCTGCTTCCCATGCCCGCGGCAAACCGAGAGCAGCTGCCTCACTCGCGTTTCTGTCTGCAGAGACTTAGAGCTGGCCAGCGCGCAGATTCCCACTCTGCGTGCTGCTGTGCTCAAACAGCCCCAAACAAAGCAGGGCGCTAAGGCAAGAGTACGAAGTGCACCAGGAGTGAATCTGCCTGCCGAGGGAGGACATGCAGCTCATCCCTCGTTCCTCTCGCCGCTTCCCGGACCCTTAGGCAAAGTCTCCTCTCAGTTTGCTTTTAGGCGTGCCTCCATGCTCAGAAGCCACCCCGCATCAGGCAGGATACAGCGGGATGTAGTCTGGGCACGCAGAGTGCTTCTTTCCAGGGCCGGGGCAAAAACGAGAGCAAGCGCCTCACTTGCGCTTCTGTTTGCCGATGCTTAGAGGCGACCAGCGCGCAGCTTCCCGCTGTGTGTGCCGCTGTACTCAAACAGCCTCCAAAGCAGGGCACTTAGGCAACCATCCCGGGTGCAGCAGGAGTGCATCTGCCTGCCGAGGGAGGACGTGCAGCACATCCCCCGGTCCGCCCTCCACTTCCCTGACTCTTAGGCAAAGCCCGTCCCAGCTTGCTTCTAGGCGTGCCTCCGTGCTCAGAAGCCGCCCCATGGCAGGCAGGACACAGCGGGATGCATTCTGGGCGCGCAGAGTGCTGCTTCCCATGCTCGAGGCAAACCGAGAGCAGGTGCCTCACTTGCGCTTCTGTCTGCCGAGACTTAGAGGCGGACAAGCAGGAAGCTTCCCGCTGTGCGTGCTCCTGCACGCAACCAGCCTCCAAAGGAAGCAGGGCGCTAAGGCGAGCGCTCTGGGCATTCCAGGAGTGATTCTGCCTGCCGAGGAAAGAACGCAGCCTCTTCCCTGCCTCTTAGGCAAAGTCTCCTCTCAGTTTGTTGTTGGACACGCTTCCGTGCTCAGAAGCCACCCCGCATGAGGCAGGATACAGCGGGATGCATTCTGGGCGCGCAGAGTGCTGCTTCGCATGCTCGAGGCAAACCGAGAGCAGGTGCCTCACTTGCGCTTCTGTCTGCCGAGACTTAGAGGCGGACAAGCAGGAAGCTTCCCGCTGTGCGTGCTCCTGCACGCAACCCGCCTCCAAAGGAAGCAGGGCGCTAAGGCGAGCGCTCTGGGCACCCCAGGAGTGATTCTGCCTGCCAAGGAAAGACACGCAGCCTCTTCCCTGCCTCTTAGGCAAAGTCTCCTCTCAGTTTGTTGTTGGACACGCGTCCGTGCTCAGAAGCCACCCTGCATGAGGCAGGACACAGCGGGAAGCATTCTGGGCACGCAGAGTGCTGCTTCCCATGCCCGCGGCAAACCGAGAGCAGCTGCCTCACTCGCGTTTCTGTCTGCAGAGACTTAGAGCTGGCCAGCGCGCAGATTCCCACTCTGCGTGCTGCTGTGCTCAAACAGCCCCAAACAAAGCAGGGCGCTAAGGCAAGAGTACGAAGTGCACCAGGAGTGAATCTGCCTGCCGAGGGAGGACATGCAGCTCATCCCTCGTTCCTCTCGCCGCTTCCCGGACCCTTAGGCAAAGTCTCCTCTCAGTTTGCTTTTAGGCGTGCCTCCATGCTCAGAAGCCACCCCGCATCAGGCAGGATACAGCGGGATGTAGTCTGGGCACGCAGAGTGCTTCTTTCCAGGGCAGGGGCAAAAACGAGAGCAAGCGCCTCACTTGCGCTTCTGTTTGCCGATGCTTAGAGGCGACCAGCGCGCAGCTTCCCGCTGTGTGTGCCGCTGTACTCAAACAGCCTCCAAAGCAGGGCACTTAGGCAACTATCCCGGGTGCAGCAGGAGTGCATCTGCCTGCCGAGGGAGGACGTGCAGCACATCCCCCGGTCCGCCCTCCACTTCCCTGACTCTTAGGCAAAGCCCGTCCCAGCTTGCTTCTAGGCGTGCCTCCGTGCTCAGACGCCGCCCCATGGCAGGCAGGACACAGCGGGATGCATTCTGGGCGCGCAGAGTGCTGCTTCCCATGCCCGCGGCAAACCGAGAGCAGGTGCCTCACTTGCGCTTCTGTCTGCCGAGACTTAGAGGCGGACAAGCAGGAAGCTTCCCGCTGTGCGTGCTCCTGCACGCAACCAGCCTCCAAAGGAAGCAGGGCGCTAAGGCTAGCGGTCTGGGCACCCCAGGAGTGATTCTGCCTGCCGAGGAAAGACACGCAGCCACTTCCCTGCCTCTTAGGCAAAGTCTCCTCTCAGTTTGTTGATGGACACGCGTCCGTGCTCAGAAGCCACCCCGCATGAGGCAGGATACAGCGGGAAGCATTCTGGGCACGCAGAGTGCTGCTTCCCATGCCCGCGGCAAACCGAGAGCAGGTGCCTCACTTGCGCTTCTGTCTGCCGAGACTTAGAGGCGGACAAGCAGGAAGCTTCCCGCTGTGCGTGCTCCTGCACGCAACCAGCCTCCAAAGGAAGCAGGGCGCTAAGGCGAGCGCTCTGGGCATTCCAGGAGTGATTCTGCCTGCCGAGGAAAGAACGCAGCCTCTTCCCTGCCTCTTAGGCAAAGTCTCCTCTCAGTTTGTTGTTGGACACGCTTCCGTGCTCAGAAGCCACCCCGCATGAGGCAGGATACAGCGGGAAGCATTCTGGGCACGCAGAGTGCTGCTTCGCATGCTCGAGGCAAACCGAGAGCAGGTGCCTCACTTGCGCTTCTGTCTGCCGATGCTTAGAGGCGACCAGCGCGCAGCTTCCCGCTGTGTGTGCCGCTGTACTCAAACAGCCTCCAAAGCAGGGCACTTAGGCAACTATCCCGGGTGCAGCAGGAGTGCATCTGCCTGCCGAGGGAGGACGTGCAGCACATCCCCCGGTCCGCCCTCCACTTCCCTGACTCTTAGGCAAAGCCCGTCCCAGCTTGCTTCTAGGCGTGCCTCCGTGCTCAGACGCCGCCCCATGGCAGGCAGGACACAGCGGGATGCATTCTGGGCGCGCAGAGTGCTGCTTCCCATGCTCGAGGCAAACCGAGAGCAGGTGCCTCACTTGCGCTTCTGTCTGCCGAGACTTAGAGGCGGACAAGCAGGAAGCTTCCCGCTGTGCGTGCTCCTGCACGCAACCCGCCTCCAAAGGAAGCAGGGCGCTAAGGCGAGCGCTCTGGGCACCCCAGGAGTGATTCTGCCTGCCGAGGAAAGACACGCAGCCTCTTCCCTGCCTCTTAGGCAAAGTCTCCTCTCAGTTTGTTGTAGGACACGCGTCCGTGCTCAGAAGCCACCCTGCATGAGGCAGGACACAGCGGGAAGCATTCTGGGCACGCAGAGTGCTGCTTCCCATGCCCGCGGCAAACCGAGAGCAGCTGCCTCACTCGCGTTTCTGTCTGCAGAGACTTAGAGCTGGCCAGCGCGCAGATTCCCACTCTGCGTGCTGCTGTGCTCAAACAGCCCCAAACAAAGCAGGGCGCTAAGGCAAGAGTACGAAGTGCACCAGGAGTGAATCTGCCTGCCGAGGGAGGACATGCAGCTCATCCCTCGTTCCTCTCGCCGCTTCCCGGACCCTTAGGCAAAGTCTCCTCTCAGTTTGCTTTTAGGCGTGCCTCCATGCTCAGAAGCCACCCCGCATCAGGCAGGATACAGCGGGATGTAGTCTGGGCACGCAGAGTGCTTCTTTCCAGGGCCGGGGCAAAAACGAGAGCAAGCGCCTCACTTGCGCTTCTGTTTGCCGATGCTTAGAGGCGACCAGCGCGCAGCTTCCCGCTGTGTGTGCCGCTGTACTCAAACAGCCTCCAAAGCAGGGCACTTAGGCAACCATCCCGGGTGCAGCAGGAGTGCATCTGCCTGCCGAGGGAGGACGTGCAGCACATCCCCCGGTCCGCCCTCCACTTCCCTGACTCTTAGGCAAAGCCCGTCCCAGCTTGCTTCTAGGCGTGCCTCCGTGCTCAGAAGTCGCCCCATGGCAGGCAGGACACAGCGGGATGCATTCTGGGCGCGCAGAGTGCTGCTTCCCATGCTCGAGGCAAACCGAGAGCAGGTGCCTCACTTGCGCTTCTGTCTGCCGAGACTTAGAGGCGGACAAGCAGGAAGCTTCCCGCTGTGCGTGCTCCTGCACGCAACCAGCCTCCAAAGGAAGCAGGGCGCTAAGGCGAGCGCTCTGGGCATTCCAGGAGTGATTCTGCCTGCCGAGGAAAGAACGCAGCCTCTTCCCTGCCTCTTAGGCAAAGTCTCCTCTCAGTTTGTTGTTGGACACGCTTCCGTGCTCAGAAGCCACCCCGCATGAGGCAGGATACAGCGGGAAGCATTCTGGGCACGCAGAGTGCTGCTTCGCATGCTCGAGGCAAACCGAGAGCAGGTGCCTCACTTGCGCTTCTGTCTGCCGATGCTTAGAGACGACCAGCGCGCAGCTTCCCGCTGTGTGTGCTGCTGTACTCAAACAGCCTCCAAAGCAGGGCACTTAGGCAACTATCCCGGGTGCAGCAGGAGTGCATCTGCCTGCCGAGGGAGGACGTGCAGCACATCCCCCGGTCCGCCCTCCACTTCCCTGACTCTTAGGCAAAGCCCGTCCCAGCTTGCTTCTAGGCGTGCCTCCGTGCTCAGAAGCCGCCCCTATGGCAGGCAGGACACAGCGGGATGCATTCTGGGCGCGCAGAGTGCTGCTTCGCATGCTCGAGGCAAACCGAGAGCAGGTGCCTCACTTGCGCTTCTGTCTGCCGAGACTTAGAGGCGGACAAGCAGGAAGCTTCCCGCTGTGCGTGCTCCTGCACGCAACCCGCCTCCAAAGGAAGCAGGGCGCTAAGGCGAGCGCTCTGGGCACCCCAGGAGTGATTCTGCCTGCCAAGGAAAGACACGCAGCCTCTTCCCTGCCTCTTAGGCAAAGTCTCCTCTCAGTTTGTTGTTGGACACGCGTCCGTGCTCAGAAGCCACCCTGCATGAGGCAGGACACAGCGGGAAGCATTCTGGGCACGCAGAGTGCTGCTTCCCATGCCCGCGGCAAACCGAGAGCAGCTGCCTCACTCGCGTTTCTGTCTGCAGAGACTTAGAGCTGGCCAGCGCGCAGATTCCCACTCTGCGTGCTGCTGTGCTCAAACAGCCCCAAACAAAGCAGGGCGCTAAGGCAAGAGTACGAAGTGCACCAGGAGTGAATCTGCCTGCCGAGGGAGGACATGCAGCTCATCCCTCGTTCCTCTCGCCGCTTCCCGGACCCTTAGGCAAAGTCTCCTCTCAGTTTGCTTTTAGGCGTGCCTCCATGCTCAGAAGCCACCCCGCATCAGGCAGGATACAGCGGGATGTAGTCTGGGCACGCAGAGTGCTTCTTTCCAGGGCAGGGGCAAAAACGAGAGCAAGCGCCTCACTTGCGCTTCTGTTTGCCGATGCTTAGAGGCGACCAGCGCGCAGCTTCCCGCTGTGTGTGCCGCTGTACTCAAACAGCCTCCAAAGCAGGGCACTTAGGCAACTATCCCGGGTGCAGCAGGAGTGCATCTGCCTGCCGAGGGAGGACGTGCAGCACATCCCCCGGTCCGCCCTCCACTTCCCTGACTCTTAGGCAAAGCCCGTCCCAGCTTGCTTCTAGGCGTGCCTCCGTGCTCAGACGCCGCCCCATGGCAGGCAGGACACAGCGGGATGCATTCTGGGCGCGCAGAGTGCTGCTTCCCATGCCCGCGGCAAACCGAGAGCAGGTGCCTCACTTGCGCTTCTGTCTGCCGAGACTTAGAGGCGGACAAGCAGGAAGCTTCCCGCTGTGCGTGCTCCTGCACGCAACCAGCCTCCAAAGGAAGCAGGGCGCTAAGGCTAGCGGTCTGGGCACCCCAGGAGTGATTCTGCCTGCCGAGGAAAGACACGCAGCCACTTCCCTGCCTCTTAGGCAAAGTCTCCTCTCAGTTTGTTGATGGACACGCGTCCGTGCTCAGAAGCCACCCCGCATGAGGCAGGATACAGCGGGAAGCATTCTGGGCACGCAGAGTGCTGCTTCCCATGCCCGCGGCAAACCGAGAGCAGGTGCCTCACTTGCGCTTCTGTCTGCCGAGACTTAGAGGCGGACAAGCAGGAAGCTTCCCGCTGTGCGTGCTCCTGCACGCAACCAGCCTCCAAAGGAAGCAGGGCGCTAAGGCGAGCGCTCTGGGCATTCCAGGAGTGATTCTGCCTGCCGAGGAAAGAACGCAGCCTCTTCCCTGCCTCTTAGGCAAAGTCTCCTCTCAGTTTGTTGTTGGACACGCTTCCGTGCTCAGAAGCCACCCCGCATGAGGCAGGATACAGCGGGAAGCATTCTGGGCACGCAGAGTGCTGCTTCGCATGCTCGAGGCAAACCGAGAGCAGGTGCCTCACTTGCGCTTCTGTCTGCCGATGCTTAGAGACGACCAGCGCGCAGCTTCCCGCTGTGTGTGCTGCTGTACTCAAACAGCCTCCAAAGCAGGGCACTTAGGCAACTATCCCGGGTGCAGCAGGAGTGCATCTGCCTGCCGAGGGAGGACGTGCAGCACATCCCCCGGTCCGCCCTCCACTTCCCTGACTCTTAGGCAAAGCCCGTCCCAGCTTGCTTCTAGGCGTGCCTCCGTGCTCAGAAGCCGCCCCTATGGCAGGCAGGACACAGCGGGATGCATTCTGGGCGCGCAGAGTGCTGCTTCGCATGCTCGAGGCAAACCGAGAGCAGGTGCCTCACTTGCGCTTCTGTCTGCCGAGACTTAGAGGCGGACAAGCAGGAAGCTTCCCGCTGTGCGTGCTCCTGCACGCAACCCGCCTCCAAAGGAAGCAGGGCGCTAAGGCGAGCGCTCTGGGCACCCCAGGAGTGATTCTGCCTGCCGAGGAAAGACACGCAGCCTCTTCCCTGCCTCTTAGGCAAAGTCTCCTCTCAGTTTGTTGTTGGACACGCGTCCGTGCTCAGAAGCCACCCTGCATGAGGCAGGACACAGCGGGAAGCATTCTGGGCACGCAGAGTGCTGCTTCCCATGCCCGCGGCAAACCGAGAGCAGCTGCCTCACTCGCGTTTCTGTCTGCAGAGACTTAGAGTCTGGCCAGCGCGCAGATTCCCACTCTGCGTGCTGCTGTGCTCAAACAGCCCCAAACAAAGCAGGGCGCTAAGGCAAGAGTACGAAGTGCACCAGGAGTGAATCTGCCTGCCGAGGGAGGACATGCAGCTCATCCCTCGTTCCTCTCGCCGCTTCCCGGACCCTTAGGCAAAGTCTCCTCTCAGTTTGCTTTTAGGCGTGCCTCCATGCTCAGAAGCCACCCCGCATCAGGCAGGATACAGCGGGATGTAGTCTGGGCACGCAGAGTGCTTCTTTCCAGGGCCGGGGCAAAAACGAGAGCAAGCGCCTCACTTGCGCTTCTGTTTGCCGATGCTTAGAGGCGACCAGCGCGCAGCTTCCCGCTGTGTGTGCCGCTGTACTCAAACAGCCTCCAAAGCAGGGCACTTAGGCAACTATCCCGGGTGCAGCAGGAGTGCATCTGCCTGCCGAGGGAGGACGTGCAGCACATCCCCCGGTCCGCCCTCCACTTCCCTGACTCTTAGGCAAAGCCCGTCCCAGCTTGCTTCTAGGCGTGCCTCCGTGCTCAGACGCCGCCCCATGGCAGGCAGGACACAGCGGGATGCATTCTGGGCGCGCAGAGTGCTGCTTCCCATGCCCGCGGCAAACCGAGAGCAGGTGCCTCACTTGCGCTTCTGTCTGCCGAGACTTAGAGGCGGACAAGCAGGAAGCTTCCCGCTGTGCGTGCTCCTGCACGCAACCAGCCTCCAAAGGAAGCAGGGCGCTAAGGCTAGCGGTCTGGGCACCCCAGGAGTGATTCTGCCTGCCGAGGAAAGACACGCAGCCACTTCCCTGCCTCTTAGGCAAAGTCTCCTCTCAGTTTGTTGATGGACACGCGTCCGTGCTCAGAAGCCACCCCGCATGAGGCAGGATACAGCGGGAAGCATTCTGGGCACGCAGAGTGCTGCTTCCCATGCCCGCGGCAAACCGAGAGCAGGTGCCTCACTTGCGCTTCTGTCTGCCGAGACTTAGAGGCGGACAAGCAGGAAGCTTCCCGCTGTGCGTGCTCCTGCACGCAACCAGCCTCCAAAGGAAGCAGGGCGCTAAGGCGAGCGCTCTGGGCATTCCAGGAGTGATTCTGCCTGCCGAGGAAAGAACGCAGCCTCTTCCCTGCCTCTTAGGCAAAGTCTCCTCTCAGTTTGTTGTTGGACACGCTTCCGTGCTCAGAAGCCACCCCGCATGAGGCAGGATACAGCGGGAAGCATTCTGGGCACGCAGAGTGCTGCTTCGCATGCTCGAGGCAAACCGAGAGCAGGTGCCTCACTTGCGCTTCTGTCTGCCGATGCTTAGAGACGACCAGCGCGCAGCTTCCCGCTGTGTGTGCTGCTGTACTCAAACAGCCTCCAAAGCAGGGCACTTAGGCAACTATCCCGGGTGCAGCAGGAGTGCATCTGCCTGCCGAGGGAGGACGTGCAGCACATCCCCCGGTCCGCCCTCCACTTCCCTGACTCTTAGGCAAAGCCCGTCCCAGCTTGCTTCTAGGCGTGCCTCCGTGCTCAGAAGCCGCCCCTATGGCAGGCAGGACACAGCGGGATGCATTCTGGGCGCGCAGAGTGCTGCTTCGCATGCTCGAGGCAAACCGAGAGCAGGTGCCTCACTTGCGCTTCTGTCTGCCGAGACTTAGAGGCGGACAAGCAGGAAGCTTCCCGCTGTGCGTGCTCCTGCACGCAACCCGCCTCCAAAGGAAGCAGGGCGCTAAGGCGAGCGCTCTGGGCACCCCAGGAGTGATTCTGCCTGCCGAGGAAAGACACGCAGCCTCTTCCCTGCCTCTTAGGCAAAGTCTCCTCTCAGTTTGTTGTTGGACATGCGTCCGTGCTCAGAAGCCACCCTGCATGAGGCAGGACACAGCGGGAAGCATTCTGGGCACGCAGAGTGCTGCTTCCCATGCCCGCGGCAAACCGAGAGCAGCTGCCTCACTCGCGTTTCTGTCTGCCGAGACTTAGAGCTGGCCAGCGCGCAGATTCCCACTCTGCGTGCTGCTGTGCTCAAACAGCCCCAAACAAAGCAGGGCGCTAAGGCAAGAGTACGAAGTGCACCAGGAGTGAATCTGCCTGCCGAGGGAGGACATGCAGCTCATCCCTCGTTCCTCTCGCCGCTTCCCGGACCCTTAGGCAAAGTCTCCTCTCAGTTTGCTTTTAGGCGTGCCTCCATGCTCAGAAGCCACCCCGCATCAGGCAGGATACAGCGGGATGTAGTCTGGGCACGCAGAGTGCTTCTTTCCAGGGCCGGGGCAAAAACGAGAGCAAGCGCCTCACTTGCGCTTCTGTTTGCCGATGCTTAGAGGCGACCAGCGCGCAGCTTCCCGCTGTGTGTGCCGCTGTACTCAAACAGCCTCCAAAGCAGGGCACTTAGGCAACCATCCCGGGTGCAGCAGGAGTGCATCTGCCTGCCGAGGGAGGACGTGCAGCACATCCCCCGGTCCGCCCTCCACTTCCCTGACTCTTAGGCAAAGCCCGTCCCAGCTTGCTTCTAGGCGTGCCTCCGTGCTCAGAAGCCGCCCCATGGCAGGCAGGACACAGCGGGATGCATTCTGGGCGCGCAGAGTGCTGCTTCGCATGCTCGAGGCAAACCGAGAGCAGGTGCCTCACTTGCGCTTCTGTCTGCCGAGACTTAGAGGCGGACAAGCAGGAAGCTTCCCGCTGTGCGTGCTCCTGCACGCAACCAGCCTCCAAAGGAAGCAGGGCGCTAAGGCGAGCGCTCTGGGCATTCCAGGAGTGATTCTGCCTGCCGAGGAAAGAACGCAGCCTCTTCCCTGCCTCTTAGGCAAAGTCTCCTCTCAGTTTGTTGTTGGACACGCTTCCGTGCTCAGAAGCCACCCCGCATGAGGCAGGATACAGCGGGAAGCATTCTGGGCACGCAGAGTGCTGCTTCGCATGCTCGAGGCAAACCGAGAGCAGGTGCCTCACTTGCGCTTCTGTCTGCCGATGCTTAGAGACGACCAGCGCGCAGCTTCCCGCTGTGTGTGCTGCTGTACTCAAACAGCCTCCAAAGCAGGGCACTTAGGCAACTATCCCGGGTGCAGCAGGAGTGCATCTGCCTGCCGAGGGAGGACGTGCAGCACATCCCCCGGTCCGCCCTCCACTTCCCTGACTCTTAGGCAAAGCCCGTCCCAGCTTGCTTCTAGGCGTGCCTCCGTGCTCAGAAGCCGCCCCTATGGCAGGCAGGACACAGCGGGATGCATTCTGGGCGCGCAGAGTGCTGCTTCGCATGCTCGAGGCAAACCGAGAGCAGGTGCCTCACTTGCGCTTCTGTCTGCCGAGACTTAGAGGCGGACAAGCAGGAAGCTTCCCGCTGTGCGTGCTCCTGCACGCAACCCGCCTCCAAAGGAAGCAGGGCGCTAAGGCGAGCGCTCTGGGCACCCCAGGAGTGATTCTGCCTGCCAAGGAAAGACACGCAGCCTCTTCCCTGCCTCTTAGGCAAAGTCTCCTCTCAGTTTGTTGTTGGACACGCGTCCGTGCTCAGAAGCCACCCTGCATGAGGCAGGACACAGCGGGAAGCATTCTGGGCACGCAGAGTGCTGCTTCCCATGCCCGCGGCAAACCGAGAGCAGCTGCCTCACTCGCGTTTCTGTCTGCAGAGACTTAGAGCTGGCCAGCGCGCAGATTCCCACTCTGCGTGCTGCTGTGCTCAAACAGCCCCAAACAAAGCAGGGCGCTAAGGCAAGAGTACGAAGTGCACCAGGAGTGAATCTGCCTGCCGAGGGAGGACATGCAGCTCATCCCTCGTTCCTCTCGCCGCTTCCCGGACCCTTAGGCAAAGTCTCCTCTCAGTTTGCTTTTAGGCGTGCCTCCATGCTCAGAAGCCACCCCGCATCAGGCAGGATACAGCGGGATGTAGTCTGGGCACGCAGAGTGCTTCTTTCCAGGGCCGGGGCAAAAACGAGAGCAAGCGCCTCACTTGCGCTTCTGTTTGCCGATGCTTAGAGGCGACCAGCGCGCAGCTTCCCGCTGTGTGTGCCGCTGTACTCAAACAGCCTCCAAAGCAGGGCACTTAGGCAACTATCCCGGGTGCAGCAGGAGTGCATCTGCCTGCCGAGGGAGGACGTGCAGCACATCCCCCGGTCCGCCCTCCACTTCCCTGACTCTTAGGCAAAGCCCGTCCCAGCTTGCTTCTAG